>NC_090381.1:30994810-31302596 GCF_036365525.1 Heterodontus francisci | reverse complement strand
GATGTGGTATGTGGAGTATGCGTAGGAAGAATAGGTGACTTTGGACTTCTGGTTCCCAAAGCTCCCCACCACTGAGGTTTGCCATGCCTCATGTTTGGGTCTATTTTAGTCTAATTGATAGAGATTGATTGCCATGATTAGTCAACAACTCCATTATTGTTGGATCATCTGATTACCAGGCTAGTAGATGGCAAACCAGATGGACCTTATTCTGTTAGCAATTCCTATGTTCCTAACTCCACATAGTGAAATCAAGGACCTTCTACCTTGAATGTTCAGCACTAGTCGTGACTCTTCAGACACTGAAGCAGTCTGTGCAGAAATGCAGCAAGACAATATCCAGGCTTGGGCAAGTAACATTCGCACCACACAAGTAACAGGCAATGATCATCTCCAACAAGAGAGAATCTAACCATCTCTCCTTGGCATTATGATTGCTGAATCCCCCACTATCAAAATCCTGGGGGTTACTATTGACCAGAAACTGAACTGGAGTACCCATATAAATACCATAGCTACAAGAGCAGTTGAGAGGCGAGAAATCCTGTGGCAATTCACTCACTTTCTGACTCCCCAAAGCCTGTCCACCATCTACAAGGCACAAGTCAGGAGTCTGATGGAATATTCTCCACTTGCCTGGATGGGTGCAGCTCCAACAATACTCAAGAAGCTCGACATCATCCAGGAAAAAGCAGCCCACTTGATTGACACCCCATCTACAAACATTCACTCTCTCCACCACCGACGCACAGTGGCAGCAGTGTGTACCATCTACAAGATGCACTGCAGCAACGCACCAAGGCTCCTGTACATGAAAAACAAAACGTTAGCATGCAGGTGCAGCAAGTAATTATGAAGGCAAATGGAATTTTGGCCTTTATTGCTAGGGGGTTAGAGTTTAAAAATAGGAAAGTCTTGGTACAACTGTACAGGGTGTTGGTGAGGCCACACCTGGAGTACTGCATACAGTTTTGGGGTCCAAGGATATACTAGCATTGGAGGCAGTTCACAAAAGGTTCACTCGGCTGATCACTGGGATGAAGGGGTTGTCTTATCAAGAATGGCTAAATAGGTTAGACCTTTATTCATTGGAGTTTAGAAGAATGAGAGGTGATCTTATTGAAACATTCGGTTCTGGGTACTGTCTGTGCGGAGTTTGCAAGTTCTCCCTGTGACCACGCGGATTTCCTCCGGGTGCTCCAGTTCCCTCCCACATGCCAAAGACTTGCGTGTTGATAGGTAAATAGGCCATTGTAAAAAAAAATTGCCCCTAGTGTAGGTAGGTGGTAGGAGAATTGAGGGAAGGTTGGGATATGAGAGGGAAAATAGTCGGCACGGACTCGTTGGGCCGAAGGGCCTGTTTCTGTGCTGTATCTCTCTATGACTCTATATAAGATTTTAAGGGGGCTTGACAGTGTAGATGTTGAGAATATTTTTCCACTGGTGGGGGAATCTCGAACTAGGGAACATAGTTACAGAATAAGGGGTCACACATTTTAAACTGAGATGCGAAGCAATTTCTTCTCTCAGAGGGTGGTGAATCTCTGGAATTCTCTACCTCAGAGAGTTGTGGAGGCTAGGTCACTAAATATATTTAAGGAGGAGGTAGATAGGTTTTTGAAATCTCGGGGAGTCGAGGGTTATGCGGAGCAGGCCCGAAAGAGGAATTGAGGCCTGGGACAGATCAACCATGACCTTATTGAACGGCGGGGCAGGCTTGAGGGGCTGAATGGCCTACTCCTACTCCTATTTCTTATGTTCTTATGTTCCTTAGATAGCATCTTCCAAACCCGTGACCTCTACCCCTAGAAGGACAAGGGCAGTAGACGCATTAGAACACCACCAGCTGCAATTTCCCCTCCAAGCCACGCACCATCCTGACTTGGAACTATATCGCCGTTCCTCCACTGTCGCTGGGTCAAAATCCTAGAACTCCCTTCCTAACAGCACTGTGGGTGTACCTATCCCACATGGACTGCAGAGGTTAGGAAGGCAGCTCACCACCACCTTCTCAAGGGCAATTAGGGATGGGCAATAAATGCTGGCCTAGCCAGTGATGCCCACAACCCAGGAATGAATAAAAAAACAACTAGTTTCACTATAACTTTTACCAATGGGGCTATTGAGAGACAATGAAGTTTCCTGTTCCTTCACTGTGTTGTAGGATGATGGGGCTCTGAGGCTGTCGATTTGTGCAGTATTACCAGACTGTTTATACAAGGACTCACAGATGGAAAGGCTGCTCCAGTTTGTAAAGTACAATTTACTATAGAAGGATAACAACCCATTCAAAATGTTTGTGTTTCAGAGAAGAGCAGTACCTTCAATCCTGGCAAGATACGCTGGTGTACCATTGGTCATCTTGAACAACAGAAATGTAACAGCTGGGGAACAGTGAGTTGCATTATGGGCCTCAACACTGAGGACTGCATCAAAAAGATCATGGTAAATGACATTAATGTTTTACAACACTTTTGTAAGGGCCTGATTGAAAGTTGTGTTTATAAAATTAACGTTAACAACTGGAACATTCTTCCACTGGGATCCTGGGGTTGAGCGCAGCTCAGGTTAGAGACACAGTAAAATTCTATCTGTGCAGTCCCATCAAGCAGAGAAAGCAAAATACTGCAGATGCTGGAAATCTGAAATAAAAACAGAAAATGCTGGACACCTTCAGCAGGTCAGGTAGCATTGGTAGACAGAAATAAGTAGGGTTAATGTTTCAGGTCCATGACCGTTTGTCAGAGTTCAATAGATAGAAGCCTAACCGGACGAGCCATATTAACACCATGGCTACAAGAACAGGGCACAGGCTGGGTACTCTGCAACGACAGGCACACCTCCTAACTCCTTAAAACCTTGCCATTATCTACATCTGTAATGGTATACTCACCAATTCCTGCAATATCGCTTCCAGAATTTCAATACCATTCAAGATAAGCATTTTATTTGACTGATTGTCATATCACTGAGCTCAATATCCAACCCCTCTGCCACTGGTATACTGTGGCTGCAATATGTGCAATCTACAGAATACACCACAGAAACTTACTAAGGTTACTTTGACAGCACTTCCCTCACTGACAACTTCTACAACTGATAAGAAAAGCGATAATGTCATGGTAACACCAACATCTCCAAGTCACACACCATTCTGATTTGGACATATATTGCTGTTCCTCCTTCATCGTTGGGTCAATATGTTGGAATTTATTACCTAACACCATCATTAGAGTTTCATCGCAACAAGCGGTGCAAGTGTTTCAAGGAGAAGACTCACTTTTTCAGGGTAACTAGGGATGGACAATAATTGCAGTCTTGGCAATGCCACCTCTAATCCAAGAATAAAGTAAACATACCCAGTGGATAAATTTATTTTATAATCCCTACGTTGTGTATTTCAGAGTATACCACTCCTTAGAGCTTTGTTCTTCTAACAATCTTTTCTAATCCAACCTTCATTAACTTCTTCCTCACTCCTCCAAAGTCCATCTTCTTAAAATTAATAACCACATGTCCTAGTCTCCTTACTCATGGTGAGACCGATACCAAACTCAGTTATGTTATGGTTACAGTTTCCAAGAGGGTCCCTAACCTTAACTTGTTCAATTATCTTTGGTTTGATACACAAGGATCTTATGCATGGTAACAGTACTCCTGAAGCCTCTACCTCATGTATGGTTCAGAAGAGTCTCAGCAGCTGATAGCAATGAATAGCTAGGGGAAAAAAATCAAGAAACCTCTTGGCAATTCTATAAAGTCGTGATCCCTGGCTACATCTAGAGCAGGAGGGAGAGGTAGAAACTTTCCTGCCTGTGCATACTGAATGAGTAACTTAAAGTGTGGAGAGAAACTTATGAGTTTATTCTCTGGAGGAAAAGAAGGAGCGAGAGAGAGAGATACTAATTAAGTTCTGTGGTTGCAGTTTGGAGATGCCGATGCAGCAAGTCTTGATGGAGGAGAGGTCTATGTTGCAGGAAAGTGTGGCCTCGTTCCAGTCATGTCAGAGTATTATAACAAAAGTAAGTGTCATTCACAATATTTTAAATTGCTCTGAGCATTGCATGAATTTGGGGTTTAAGCAGCATATAGAATGAATCCTTGTGTACAAGTCACTGGGATCTGAGCTCAGCTGGCCCAACTCAAGCTCACTCCCCATGAGAATCCATTGCATTATACAAGGAGTAAATGGTTCCATGTACGCACGTTGAATTTCAGTCCGGCTTCTTGAAGTGGCAGGAATGTGGCCTGTGGCACAGCGCCAGCCTCTCCTGATATTCTGGAACATTGGGCCTGGCCTTAGTCATCAAACTCTTCAGCAGGGACTTCCACCTCGTACAACACTCTTTGTCCTCATTGTGCACTCTTTGCAACAAGCTTAAGGCTGAAAGGTTTGCATAGTAATCCTTTTTTGCCATAGAATTCCTGAATGTTCCACAATGTCCATGGTGTTTCACAGACGTTTCCTGTAGCCTACTTCTATGAAACAGTTCTGGTGCCCTGTTTCAATGGAGCTTCAGAAACCCCTCTCCCCACCTTCCCACCACACCCCCATATTCTACAAATCATAATTTATTCGAAAGCTCAAAGGATTTATCTAAAATTGATTTGATCCAGAAGTCTAATGGTTAGGGTCTTTCCTGGATCACATTGGATTCCATGGGTGGAGCAGATGTCAAAATTGTGCATTGAAGTTCTTTTTCTGCCTCTTTAGGTATGAAGGATGTAAAGATATAATCAGTGTTGAAAATCAATTTTCTGCCTTTCTTCCTAAGCTGATCTTGAACCATGCAAACCCACAGCAGTGAACACCAAGATACGTAAGTGTTAAAACCTTTAGTTTTCAGACAAATCTTACTGACTGTATGTGATTACTATTGACGAGCTCCACTCCACCCCACTTAAAGCATTGTGTTACGACCAGGTGAGTAGAGGTCTAGAGGTTCCCTCTCAGCCTTTGTCTGGTTTAACCGTAACAGGGTTTAATTTTTTAAAACACTGTGTTTTTAGCTTCCCCTCAGTGAAGCCTTGTTCACTGCTTTCCAATTGCAAGGCAAAGAAATCAAATCAGACAGGTTTTCTTAGATCTAAACAAGAAAGGTGGAAGTTTATTAATCTTAAACTCTAATTCGGTTCATGACTACGAATATGTGACACGACCACACAAGCATGCATATGCGATAAACACACATGCAGCTAGAGACAGAAAAAGTAGAAAGAATAAAGGGGAAAAGTTTGAGGTAATATCTGGTAGTTATTTACGGTCCTTTGAGTTCAATGTGGATTCTTTGGTTGACGATAAGTCTTGCTGTTCATTGGGGCCCAGTGCATGCTTGTTTCGATGTAGGAGTCTTCTCTCTCTTGAGGTTTGAGTGACATCAGTGAGTCCGGTGGTTTGTGAGAAAGCGAGAGTGCCAGCCAGGAGAGAGGCTTTCTTGTTCCAGGTTCAGTTGTAGTCTGCAGTCTGACTTCAAACTGTCCTGTGTCTAGTTCAAAAAGTCTGGACCAGCAGGTTAGTCATGTGATCAGCTGGTTTAACCACTCCTGTGTTTGTGGATTCCAAAGCTCTCGGTGGGGTGGGGGGGGGGGTGTGGTGGGGGGTGTAGGGCTGTCTCTTACCCCAACAAGATGTGGATCACCATTGCCCAGCCCAATCTCTGTTAAATGAATCAGTGAGCAATTCTTTTGTCTCTCCAGGCACTGTCTCTTAGTATGCAAATGTCCTCCAGCCAAAACATGTCATTTCTTCACTCCAGCAACAGTTTAAAATTAATGTTCATATGATGAAATTAATATGCCTCATTCCTGGCAAGTGGGGGTCTTCATGACAATTGTCACACACTTAGCTGCCAATGAGCTCCACACACATTTCCACATCAAATCAGTGCTACCGGGCAATGAGGTCCTTTAGAATAATGCAATCTTGGTCCAATACTGGAAATGCAATTGAACAGAACATCTTTTCATGCTTGTGAAGGCTCATACTAAATGCAGAGTGTTACATTAAATCTCCTAAAGGTAGACTTGCATCAAGGTCCTTCGGGACAAGCAAATGGGGTGGAGGTCAACATCACACTTCCTCTGGGTTGTGGGAACAAAATGAGGCAGAGTATGTTGGATAGAGACTAAAATCTAATGGCGGGATCATGGTTCAATGTTCTTTAGACAAACCAGTGTTGTTGTAGTATGTCTTTAAGTGGGTATGTCCATAAACCTGTATACCAGTCAGGATATAATGTCATCTGTCATGTGTTAGTTAACCAAGGACGATGTGCTAGTAAGAGCTCTTCATCATTGTGTATGTACGACTGTAATCTTCGAATAAACAACTCACAGTTTAGTTTACCAGTTCTACCTGAGTGATTGGTGAAGTTGTGTTTGAACAATAGAAGGAACACAACAAGTGTTAACAATAGTCTTGCCAGATCTCTGATGGCTAAATGGTTAAAGACCCACCTGCTATGGTGTTGTATTGGACAAAACAGAAGGTTCCAGATTTATTTCCCCCTCTGTGCTGAGGAGAGAAAAAAGGAACTTGCATTTAATAGCACCTCATCACAACTCTTGGAAAATGCTCCATGTACTTTGATGTGCAGTCACGGTTTTCATATAGGCAACCATTTTGCACAAAGGAAGATGCCACAAATAGCAGTTCGGTGAATGATTGGTAAACCCATTTTTAGTGTGTGCATTTGAGAGAGGAACTTTGGTCAAGGCACCAGAGCAAGCCCGAACTTATTCACAACCTAGAGCTCTTCTTTACCAAGAGATCTTCAGTGGTGTCCAGAATAGGCAGACAAGGCCACAGTTAAATATCTCAATCAAAGGATACCACCTCCAACAATGCACCATTCATAGGCATAGATTTTCCACCCTTCCTTCACTGATTTTATGGTGGCACTCAGATGGAAGGATGTGGGAAATGTGTCGTGAACCTGCCGTTGTTCTGCCAGTTCAGGGTCATTTTTGCATTCCTTCAATTTACCAGCAGAAGTGGGAGGTGACAAATGATATGTCCTCATGCACACAAGTATATTTTAATATCTAAGTAACCAATAAATGGCATCCAACTTATTTCCCATCAGTTGAATCATAGCAATGTTGAATTTTAGGCACATCTGGTACCCAGTGTTGCTATAGGTGGAGAAAATGGGATTAGCATTTCAGAGGCCCAAAAAGCCTGCACCAATTTTGAAAATGTGAACAATCTTGTAAAATGTTTTCCCTGCAGCACCGAGACCTCTGGGACCTCCTCAAGGCATTGTCACCTGTCCCACTCTTTGCTGGTGCAGTGCCCTTCTTTGAGACTCCAGTCTCTGCTCCACATCACATTCTGCTTCTCCAGGACACGCACTCTAAGTCAAAATCATCAAAATTACTTAAATTACTCCAAGTTAGAGTCAGGAAGACAGGCAGGGGCAGGGAGTCCTTATGCTGAGCAGAGGTGTCACTGTGGTTATGATGTAACCTAATTCTACAAAACAGATCATCTAGCCCTCTGACTACTACACTGGTGGGTGAACAAACAATATGGGTGAGATTTTAACTCATTCAAAACCCATCCAGTTGTACAGTTAAGATTGGGCTTAATCTGTGTTCAGATCCTTGAGTGGGGCTTGACCGCCCCCACCCTCCCCCCCAGCCCGCCCCTCTCCTTCAGAGGCTATTTGGCTCATTGTGTCTGTGCTAGAGCAATCTAAAACCAATCCATTGCCCTGGTGTCTTCCCACTGCCCTGAATCCTGCTCTGCTACAAATATTTAGCCTCTTTTCCCCTGTAAATGTTACATTTCTTGTATTTTTCTCACAGCCTCTTACTACGCTGTGGCCGTTGTAAAGGATCCGCTGCTGAACTGGGAGAAGCTGAGAGGCAAGACGTCCTGTCACACAGCTGTCGGGCGTACTGCTGGGTGGAACGTTCCCATGGGATTCCTGATTAAAGAGGAAAAAATCGGTCCTTGTGACGTTTATAACTGTAAGTGTGATTCCACATTTCTCTCCCCTTGTGAAATGTTTAACTGATCGAGCTAATGCTTCTCCTGTTAAATTGTTCTAGAGTAAAGTTAAAATTAAACATTCTCTTTTCTTATGAGTGTCTGTCTCTTGCTCTCCAATTTTTCCTGTCTTTTAGTCTGTCTTTCTTTTTGTCTTTTCTTTTCCTCTCTGTGTGCTTATCGCACATATTCATTCCCTGTAATTTGCATATTTTTTATCATTATTCATTATTGGTATATAGGCCAACATTTAGTGCTCATCCCTAATTGCCCTAGAGAAGGTGTTGGTGAGGCGCCTTTTTGAATTGCTGCTGTCTGTCTAGTGAAGGTACTCCCACTGTGCTATTAGGGAGAAAATTGCATCATTTTGACCCAGTGACGATTAATGGATGGTGACTATGTCGAAGTCAGGATAGTGTGTGGCTTGGAAGGGAACTTGCAGGTGGTGGTGTTCCCATGTACCTGCTGTCCTTGTTCTTCTGGGTAGTGCAAGCCGTGGGCTTGGGAGGTGATGCTGAAGAATGTTTCTCTTTGATTCCTTTAACACTATTGTCGTGCTAAACCCCCCCACCTGCCAAGAATGAGGCATATTAATTTTGTCATATGAATATTGATTTGAAAACTGTTGCTGAACTGAAGAAAGGACTTGTTTAAAAAAATCACCAAGTCCTTGGCTGGAAAGATATTTGCATATTAACAGACAGTGCTTGTGGAGACAAAGGTGTTATTTCCCTTATCCAATTTAACCCACAATGGACTTTGTTCACCAGGTATTGTATGTAAGAAGAGTCATTCCAGGTTTGGCTAAGACCAGAGAATCCACAAACAGGCGTGGTCAGACCAGCTGGTCACGTGACTAGCCTGCTTGGTAACCCGGTTTTTCCGAATTGTACAAACAGTTTGAACTCAGAAAGTGTCTGTTTGCTCCTGGACTGGCTGGCTCGCCACAGCCTTTCCTGTCTGGCTTTCCATCTCTTTCTCACAGAACTCCAAATCCACTGAAGACACATGAACCCCAAGAGAGAAAAGTCTCCTACAGCGAACAAGATTTGAGAATACTGGGCCCCAATGAAAAGCAAGATCTACCAACAATCAAGGACTCTACAGTGAGCTCAAAGAACCGTAACAAAAACTCTCTTCAGAGATTGCCTCAAACTTTTCCACTTCATTTTCTTCTGCTCTTTTCTGTCTCTATTTGCATGTGTGTATCACATATGCATGCTAGCGTGGGCACGTCATGTATACGTAGGCGTTAAGCGAGTAAGAGTTTAAGTTTAACCTTAATAAATTTCAACCTTTCTTCTTTCAACCTAAGAAAACCTGTTTGTGCTGGTTTCTTTGCCTTATAATTGGAAAGAGGTGAAGGAGGATTCACCAAGGGGGAGCTAAAAACACAGTTTGTTTTTAAAAATAAAACTCTGTTACAGTAAGACCAGGTGAAGGCTGAGAGGGAACCCTGGACCCCTTTCTCACCAGGTCGTAACACTATGTAAGTTTTCATTTTTGTTATCCTCTCTCGATTGTATGTTTCCTACTGTCTGCATCTCTTATATGCTGCTCTACTGAATCTGTATCTTTTATTATTTGAAGACCTAGGGCATGGACTAAGGTGAAAGTCAAAATGCACCTGGTCAGAGGTTGGGGATCTGGGCCAGGTAGGCCAGAACTAGGCGAGGACAAGGCTATCCCAGAGGAGCTACAAATATTTACTATTGTGAGAAACTAGGGGTTGGTGATCTGGCCTGATTTTGTTCATGAATGCTCTACTTTTAAGATCATGCCCCCTTATTCTATATTCCCATGACAGGAAATAATCTTTACGTATCTACTCAATTGAATTCTTTTAACATTTTCATCATCTTGACCAAAACACCCCTCAATCTATCCTATCAAATCTTTTAATCATTTTAAACACCTCAATTGGATCACCCCTCAATCTTTTATACTCAAGGGAACACAAGCCTAATCTATGCAACCTGTCCTCATAACTTAATCCTCTAATTCCCAAGTCTGGTGAATCTAAGTTGTATCCCCTTCAAGGCCAATGTGTCGATCCTGAGGTATGGCACTGAAAACACACACAGTATTCCAGATGGGATGTGACAAACACTCTACAACTGAAGCATAACTTTCTCCCATTGGTAATCCAGCCACCGTGAGGTAAAGCACAACATTCCATTAGCGATTTTGATTGCTTTATGAAACCGTCTGCTAGCTTTCAATGATTTGTGCACTTAGTTCCAAAATCTCTTTGCTCATCTACAATTCCTAGTTGATCACCGTTTAGTTAAAACTCCAATCTACCTTTCTTGGGTTCAAAGTGGATGGCCTCACACTTGCCCATGTTGAATTCTAATGGAGGCACAATAGGATGCTGCTGTGGATCTAGAACATGAGGTTTAAGAGGGTTCACAGGCTCACTTCATGCTGGGACCAGCAGGGCTGCTGATTTCCCAAGTTATAATCCTTCTGCTTCTCTGCTTTAACCTTTAGCGGAGCAGGAGCACCACTCAACATATGCCAGACCCAAACTTGATCCAGCCTGTTCAGCTGCTCAAAATGTACCCTCTGCCCTGCAGAAGCATCTAACTATGCTTCTGACCTGGAGAGCAGGACTGGAAGAAGAAGAGCAGCAGGGCCTGGAACTGTGGGAAGTGGGACACTTCCCCAGAAGGGGAGAACAGAGCTGCAGCACTCAGAATGGCACAGGAGCAGAGGCTGGGAGAGGTTTCTGGTAGAGAGCAGCTGCTAAGCAGACTGGGTTAAATGGGTAGATGATTAATGGAGGGTGTTACTAGGCATTAACGTGATCAGCAAAATGTTTGAAGTATTTTTTCCAATTATCTGATTCGTTCATGGTGGCGACAATTGGCATGGACTCAGACTGATCCAGAGTAACTGCACGATATGACATACCAATCAGCAATATTATAAACTTCCTTTAGTATCACAGTCCAGAGAGAATCTGGCAATTAAATTAACATCTCTTTTCTTTTAAGCAACATTTTTCAGTGAAAGCTGTGCACCTGGAGCGAATGCTGCCCTACACCCCAAACTGTGCTCTCTGTGTATTGGTAGTCAAGGTACAATGTCACCAACAGACAAATGTGTGGCCAACAGCAATGAGAGATACTTCAGCTACAGCGGAGCCTTCAGGTAATAAAAGAAAGACTTACATTTACACATCACCTTTCATAAACTCCCAAAGCGGTTTATAGCTAATGAAGTACTTTTGAAGTGTGGTCACAACTGTAATATAAGAAATGTGGTAGTCAATTTGTGCAGCACAAGGTCCCACAAATAGCAATGAGATAATGACCAGATTATCAGTTTTAGTGATGTTGGTTGAGGGATAAATCTTGGCCAGGACACGGTAGCAAACTCCTCTACTTTTCTTCAAACTAGTGGCATTGGATATGAACACAGGAAAATAGGAACAGGAGTAACCCATTTAGCCCCATGAGTCTGTTCTGCCATTCAATGAAGTCATGGCTTATCTATGACCTAGCTCCATATTCCTTTGTGCCACATTCCTTATCTGATGAGAAATCATTGACCTGAAATATTGACTCTGTTTCTCTCTCCACAGATGCTGCCTGACCTGCTGAGTATTTCCAGCATTTTCTGCTTCTATTTCAGATTTCCATCATTTGCAGTATTTTGCTTTTGTTTCCTTCAATACATTGGGCTAATGAAAATCTATCAAACTCAGTTTTAAAATTAACAATTGATCTAACATCAATTGCTATTTGCGGAAGAGAGTTCCAAATTTCTGTCACCCTTTGCGTGGATCTTTTAGGCCCACGTGAGAGGGCAGATGGAGTCTTGGTTCAATGTCTTCTCTGAAAGACAGCACCTCCAATAGTGCAGCACTCCCTGAGTACTGCATTGAAGTGTCAGCCAAGATTTTGTGCTCAAGCCCCTGGAGTGGGACTTGAACCCAGAACCTCCTGACTCAGAAATATGGGCGTGAAAGGATGAGTATTGATTAGAATGACCCACCAACAAAATAGTGGAACAAAGAAATTAAATGTCAGAAGCAATGACACGAGAGGAGTTCAGCATGCAGCTGAAAGCTGGGCTGGGTGAAAAATGTTGGTACAATTGAGAGGGGACATCACGATCTCCTGATTGACAGCCAGTGACTGCTGCTGGAAAGTATGGTTGTGGTTAGGACTACGGACAGGATTCAACTTGGCCGTAACATTCAGCAGGGTCAAATCGCCTGCTGATGCTCAGGGGGCAATTTTAACCTAACTTGGCTGGTGGGAGACTGATGGGTTAGGGTGCAATGTTGGTTTTCCACTCAAACCATTATTGTTCTTCATTGAATCCACCAAATAATATTTTACAGGTGTAAAATTAGTGTTCCACCGGATCCCATGTGTTTCCCACCGGCTGAGCTAGGTTAAAATTGCCCACTAATTTTCTATACTCACAATTTAAGGAAGGCCACTCGGATGGGACACCAGAGGGCTGCGGGTGGAGGGGAGAAAATTGGAGAAGAAAGGAAATATTGAACGCAGTTATTTTTGTAATTCTGATTTCTGAATGAACTTGCCTAAATCTCCTTCAGGTGCCTGGTGGAAACGGGAGACGTTGCTTTCATTAAACATACCACTGTGCCTGAGAACACTGACGGTATGTGATATTCTCAGAGACCTTGAGTTGATGCACTCTGAACCACACACATCAAAGTTTCCAACTTCAATTTCTGGCTTGTGCTGAGCTAGCTGATTTCAACTGGAGTATCAGTCCCTGAGCTAAAGATATAGAGTGATAAAGAAATTGTGGTTTGGAGGTGGAGAGAGAGAGAGAGATTAGAGATCCTAAAAGGAAATACAAACAACAGCTAGCAGATAATATTAAAGGAAATAGAAAGAGATTTTATAAGCATTTATAAAGAAAAAGAATAGTTGGAGTGGGTAGGATCCCCTAGGAATGAATGGCAGAGTTTAATTATGGAGTTTAAAGGTATGAGGGAGATATTAAATATTTTTACAAATGTTTATGGCACTGAGAATGCAGGTCTACTGAATGAGGATATCAAACAACCATTGATAATTAACTGTGGAAAAAGAATTGGTTCTGAACTAATGAACAGAATGCAAGGTGAATAAGTAACTAGGCCTTGATGGCATGTACTTTAGGTGGTTGAAAGAGGTTATTTGAAGGTTATACCTTTATTTGAACGGGATGAAAATCGGGTGCATTCTACAACAAGTGGGGATCTGCTCCACCAGATCATCACCCAGATGGAGAAGGAAATGCTGTAATTTGAAATAAATTTAGTCAGCATTTAGAACAGCATGGGCGAATTAAGGATAACAATTTGGATTTGTGAAAGACAAATTGTGTTTAACAGATTTAAATACATTTTCCGGAAGTAATTGGGTAGATAAAGGGAATGCAGTAAGTGTAGTGTGCATGCATTTTCCGAAAGACTTTGATGAGATATCTCACAAAAGGTTTGATAGGAAATCAGACAGATGGTATGAGAAGATAATTATTGGAATCATTTTCATTCTTAGGTAATGGAACGTTTGACTGGAACTGGAATCTGGCCTCTTCTAATTATTACCTCTTGTGCAAAGATGGCACCACAGCTCCAATTGACCAGTTCATGAACTGCCACTTGGCTGATGTTCCAGCGCATGCTGTTGTAACACGACCAGACAAGAGAGCAAAGGTTCTCGAATTACTGAAAAGTGAACAGGTGAGTATTTTTTTGTTCAGCTTTAGAAAATGCAAATGGGCCATTCCAAACTTCATTAGTGATTTGTAGCAAGTCAGAAACCACCAGAGGTCAATTCCTCCAAATGACGGTTCACAGTTCATCCCTTCCGCACAAAAGGAAAGGGGAACTTTGCTTCAGGATTCTCTTTGGTTGGGCTGCTGGCTGATACTGGTTGGAGCAGCCAAGGTCCAGGACATTCTGCCTGGTTCTAGCCAAAGGCAATTAATGCCCTATTGACATAAATGATTCCAAATTTCTTATTGAACTGGATCTACCAGCTGACTCCAGGGCCTACTTTAGCTATCCGGTGATTGGGCCTGGTGAACAGTTCTATGGCAACAGGGTGATAAGTCATTGACTATCATTTTCAGGGCACCACTTGAATTTGGGAATTAAAAGATGGTATCTCCACTTCAGTTCTGCATGTCCCTACAGAAGAGAAGCAAGCATTGAAATGTATTATATTTCCTTCTGTTACAAATGGAGTCAGTTAAAAGCTCACACCAGCTCAGTAATGTTCCCAGCCTTGTTAGTTCTCCAGCCTCACAAAGGAGACATCCTTGAAGATAGAGAGGTGTTGCAGAAAGGTCAAAACACAAACAACATACAAATATAGAAGTTGGGGGATTCTCCAGGTAACTCAGTGTGTGTTAGACATTAATGAATGTCAACATTCCTATGCACCCTTGTGATAATGTACGCCACTCAGGAGTGAAATCAAGAAACACATTTTCACAAAAAGCATAGTTGCAATCTGGAACTCTCTCCTTCAAAATGCTGTAGATGCTGGAACAATTGGAGTTTTTAAGATTGAGTTTGATAGATTTTTGTCAGATAACGCTGTCAGGGGATGTTACGCAAAGGCAAATAAATGGAGTTGAAGTATAGGTCAACTATAATTCAGTTGAAAGGTGGGGGGTGCAGGCTCAAGGGGCTGAATGGGCATTTCCTGTGTTACAGCCACATGGTGACGGGTGTGGGTGGTTCCCAGTGTTCAACTCCCAACTGACTGCAGCAAGTGTTTTTGTTATTAGGGTTTTGACCCCTTTGTGTTTTATTTGTCAAATAAACAGACAGCGACAGGGATTCTTGTGGGTTTAAAAATAGAAGATTAATTATTTATAGATCAATATGCCTTATCCTGAAATTGTTGCAATTGCACCCACTCACTCGCACATACGTGCACACACACAAGAGACAAATAGAGAGGAAAAGGGGTAAGTGGTTTGAAGTAGGGTAGGGTCTCAGGGTTCACAGTAAACTTGTTGACTTCTCTCAGAGGTAAATTTCTCTTTAGTTTCATGCCTGGAGTGTTTGTAAATTTCTCTGTTGGTTGAAAGTTCAGTTTAAAGACAGGGAACCACTTCCAATTCTCTGCTGCACAAGTAGAAATATTGAATTCACAGCAGGACACCTTCCTTTTTGGCTTTCTGGATTTTCTCCCAGCTCTCAGCTGGACAAGCTTTGGTGATGCTTCTTCCACAGTCTCCCCTCTCTCTCCAGAAAGCTTTATTTAAAGCAAAAAGTCTATCACAAGTCGCCTCTGTTGGGAGACATGGATCTGGTTCCCTGTGGTGAAAAACAATGGCCCAGATGTGGCCCATTGTTTCAGAAGAACCCATTCAATTCAAAAATATCTCTTGATGGTTTCAGGATGGGTGTAATTGACACCTCTTAGATTTGGAATGTATCCTTTTGCCCTTGCCAGACAGACGACAGTTTGAATATACAAGGTCAGGTCTTTTGAACTTCAGTGGCCATTTTTAAAAGAAAAGTCCATTTTTGAAAACTTTTCAGGTTGAGTTCTTATGTTTTCAATCGCTGCAATTATTGTGAGCATGACACCTGTTTTCTGGTTCCAAATATAATTCACATTCAGACCATTATGCTGTCACCACCATTGACAGGTTTGTTTCTTATTCCAGCTGAAACATGGTCGTGGTGGATCCAAGGAAAGCAGCTTCGCAATGTTCAGCTCGGCATCATTTTCAGGGAAGGACCTTCTTTTTAAGGACTCCACTCAGTGCCTCATTGAAGCCACTGTCACTGATTACAAAAGCTTCCTGGGTGAGAAGTACATCAGTACTTTGGAAGGACTCCAGTCTTGTGAACGTCCTGGTAAATATGAGTAAATTATGGACTTCAATCAATGTGGTTCTTTTTAGAGTCATGCAGTCATAGAGTTATACAGCACAGTAACAGGCCCTTCAGCCCATTGTGTTTGTGCTGGCCATCAAGCACCTATCTATTCTAATCCCATTTTCCAGCACTTGGCCCATAACTTTGTATGCTATGGAGTTTCAAATGCACATCTAAATACTACTTAAATGTTGTGAGGGTTCCTGCCTCTACCACCCCTTCAGGTAGTGTGTTCCAGATTCCAACCACCCTCTAGGTGAAAACATTTTCCCCCAAATCCCCTGTAAACCGCCTGCCCCTTACCTTAAATCTATGCCTCCTGGTTATTGATCCCTCCGCTAAGGGAAAAAGTTTCTTCCGATCTATCTTGACACAGTGAAAAATATTGGGAAGAGGGCAAGTAATGTTAAAAAGACAAGCCTTAAGGCTTTGTGCCTTAACGCGCGGAGCATTCGCAATAAAGTGGATGAATTAATCGCGCAAATAGATGTAAATGGGTATGATATAGTCGGGATTACGGAGACATGGCTGCAAGATGACCGGGATGGGAAATGACCATCCAGGGATATTCAGTATTTAGGAAAGACAGACAAAAACCAAAAGGCGGTGGAGTTGCATTGCTGGTTAAAGAGGAAATTAACGCAATAGTGAGGAAAGATATTAGCTCTGATGATGTGGAATCTGTATGGGTAGAGCTGAGAAACATGAAGGGGCAAAAAATGTTAGTGGGGGTTGTATATAGACACCCATACTGTAGTGGTGATGTTGGGAATGGCATTAAACAGGAAATTAGAAGTTCATGTGATAAAGGAACATCTGAAATTATGGGTGACTTTAATCTGCATATAGATTGGGCAAATCAAATTAGTCACAATACCATTGAGGAGGAATTCTTGGAGTGTATACGGGATGGTTTTCTGGACCAATACATTGAGGAACCAATTAGAGAACAGGCCATCCTAGACTGGGTATTGTGTAATGAGAGAGGAATAATTGACAATCTAGTTGTGCGAGACCCCTTGGGTTCAAGCAACCATAATATGATAGAATTCTTCATCAAGATGGAGAGTGATGTAATTGATTCTGAGACAAGGGTCCTGAATCTTAGTAAAGGAAACTACAAAGGTATGAGGCGCGAGTTGGCTATGATGGATTGGGAAACGTTACTTAAAGGGATGATGGCGGATAGGCAATGGCAAACATTTAAAGAGCGTATGGATGAACTGCAACAATTGTTTATCCCTGTCTGGCGCAAAAGTAAAATAGGAAAGGTCGCCAAACCATGGCTTACAAGGGAAATTAGAGATAGCATTAATTCCAAGGGAGAGGCATACGAAAGGGAAATCATGCTTGACAAATTTACTGGAATACTTCAAGGATGTAATTAGTAGAGTTGATGAGGGGGAGCCAGTGGATGTGGTTTATTTGGACTTTCAGAAGGCTTTTGACAAAGTCTCACATAAGAGATTAGCATGTAAAATTAAAGCACAGGGGATTGAATGCAGTGTATTGCGATGGATTAAAAAATTGGTTGGCGGATAGGAAACAAAGAGTAGGGATAAATGGGTCTTTTTCCGAATGGCAGGCAGTGTCGAATGGCGTACCGCAGGGGTCGGTGCTAGGATCCCAGCTATTTACAATATACATTAATGATTTAGATGAGGGAACTAAATGTAATATCTCCAAATTTGCAGATGACACAAAACTGGGTGGGAGGGTGAGTTGTGAGGAGGATGCAGAGAGGCTTCAGGGTGATTTGGACAAGTTGAGTGAGTGGGATAATGCATGGCAGATGCAGTATAATGTGGATAAATGTGAGGTTATCCACTTTGGTAGCAAAAACAGGAAGGCAGATTATTATCTGAATGGCTATAAACTGAGAGAGGGGAATATGCAGCGAGGCCTGGGTCGTCTCGTACACCAGTCGCGGAAGGTAAGCATGCAGGTGCAACAGGCGGTAAAAAAGGCAAGTGGTATGTTGGCCTTCATAGCGAGAGGATTCGAGTACAGAAGCAGGGATGTCTTGCTGCAATTATACAGGGCCTTGGTGAGGTCACACCTGGAATATTGTGTGCAGTTTTGGTCTCCTTATCTGAGGAAGGGTGTTCTTGCTATAGAGGGAATGCAGCAAAGATTTACCAGACTGATTCCTGGGATGGTGGGACTGACATATGAGAAGAGATTGAGTCGGTTAGGATTATATTCGCTGGAGTTCAGAAGAGTGAGGGAGGATCTCATAGAAACCTATAAAATTCTAACAGGACTTGACAGGGTAGATGCAGGAAGGATGTTCCCGATGGTGGGGGAGTCCAGAACCAGGGGTCATAGACTAAGGATAGGGGGTAAACCATTCAGGACTGAGATGAGGAGAAATTTCTTCACCCAGAGAGTTGTGAGCCTTCGGAATTCACTACCACAGAAAGCAGTTGAGGCCGAAACATTGAATGTTTTCAAGAAGGAGTTGGAGATAGCTGTTGGGTCTAAAGGGATCAAAGGGTATGGGGCGAAAGCCGGAACAGGCTACTGAGTTGGATGATCAGCCATGATCATAATGAATGGCGGAGCAGGCTCGAAGGGCCAAATGGCCTACTCCTGCTCCTATTTTTTATGTTTCTATGTTTCTATCAATGCCCCTCATAATTTTGTATACCTCAATCAGGTCCCCCCTCAGCCTTCTCTGCTCTAAGGAAAACAAACCTGAGCTATCCAGTCTCTCTTCATAGCTGGAATGCTCCAGCTGAGGCAACATCCTGGTGAATCTCCTCTGCACCCTCTCCAGTGCAATCACATCCTTCCTATAGTGTGGTGACCAGAACTGTACACAGTACTCCAGCTGTGGGCTAACTAGCGTTTTATACAGCTCCACCTCCCTGCTCTTATATTCTATGCCTCGGCTAATAAAGGCAATTATCCCATATGTCTTCCTAACCACCTTATCGATCTGTGCTGCTGCCTTCAGTGATCTATGGACAAGTACACCAAGGTCCCTCTGACCCTCTGTACTTCCTAGGGTCCTACCATCCATTGTATATTCCCTTGCCTTGTTAGTCCTCCCAAAATGCATCACCACACACTTCTCAGGATTAAACTCCATTTGCCACTGCTCTACCCATCTTACCAGCCCACCTATATCGTCCTGTAATCTAAGGCTTTCTTCCTCACTGTTTACGACACCACCAATTTTCGTGTCATCTGTGAACTTACTGATCATGCCTCCTATATTCACGGCTAAATAATTAATGTACACTACATACAGCAAGGGTCCCAGCACCGATCTCTGTGGTACACCATTGGTCACAGGCTTCCACTTGCAAAACCAACCCTCGCCCATCACCCTCTGCCTCCTGCCACTTAGCCAATTTTGGATCCAATTTGCCAAATTGCCCTGGATCCCAGGGGCTCTTACCTTCTTGACCAATCTCTCATGCAGGACTTTATCAAAAGCCTTTCTCAACTGCTTTACCCTCATCTACACATCTAGTCACCTCCTTGAAAAATTCAATCAAGTTAGTTAGACACGATCTCCCCCTGACAAAGCTATGCAGACTATCCCTGATTAATCCCTGCCTCTCCAAGTGGAGATTAATCCTGTCCCTCAGAATTTTTTCCAATAGTTTCCCTACCACTGATGCTAGACTCACTGGCCTGTAATTACCTGGTTTATCCCTGCTACCCTTCTTGAATAATGGTACCACATTCGCTGTCTTCCAGTCCTCTGGTACCTCTCCTGTGGCCTCAGAGGATTTGAAAATTTGTGTTTTCTTTAGATTGTTGGATTTTTGTTGGGGCTGTATAGCAGGGAATGCCTCAGTTCAGATCAACTTCTCCCAGGTCTTGCTACACTCTGAGACAAGCAGTAATGGTGCTTGGCTGGAATGTTGGATGCAGGTATCTTCTCATCATTCTTTGAGCCCTACTGGGACAGAGGGGATGGTGGGGTCAGTCATGTCCCTTGTGAATGTCAAGCCCACTATCAAAAGAAGAATTGCCAGAACGATGGAGTTTGTGTGCAACGTGGTTCATTCAATGTATGATTATCAGTGGCCTATTATATTTTGGTGTGTGTTGTGGATATGAGATCCACTTTCTGGGATCCAAGTCTCACTCCCAAGATCTTTGTAGCTTCACTGAATGCAGCCTTTATATCTCTGTGGTTCTTAGTAGCTGAGATCTGGGAGTCTGGGGCCTGCCAGTCATCCGACAGCCATGGGATTGGGAATTGGGGATTGTTGGAACCTAGGAACCTAGTTCCTGCCAGCTTGGGTCCCCAGTAGAAAGCTGTCCAAACATGGTAAAAGATGACAATCTCACTGAGAGAGGGCATTGGTTGGCTGATGCAAGAAATGTTAAAATGTTACAATGCTGTATTAGGAAGTGTTCCTCTAAGTTTGGAGCTGAGTTGTGTTGAAACAGTGTAGAAGGGGCATTAATGTGTATTTAAATCATACGATACCTAACCTGATAGTTCTTGATGGGGCAGTGTAGTTGGATGGGGCTGCGGGTTTACTCTGTATCTAACTTAGGGTGTACTTGACCTGGGAGTATTTGATATTAACATGGATGCCTGAAATCTAAGTACTCCATTCCTCACCACTAATATTCCTCAGCTGGAAAAGCACAAAAATTCACAAAAGAAACTACATAAATGTAAAAACTCCATTGCTACAGAAGACGCTTACAGTTAGAACCTTTGCAGCCATATTCTAAGTATCTGTTCCTCTCTATTCCAGAGCTCGTGGAAGCTTGTTCCTTTGAAAACTGCTGAACCCCACAGTGATGACCTAACCAGGACTTCCACACCTTGTCCTGGAATTCTTCTATTCTCTCCACTGATGCCTGTCCAATTACAATGATATCTTTGTACACCTGCCTAAATAGTTTTCTGCACTTAATAGATTATCTGTAGATATGATGAGCTACATATCACAGTGCTATCAAAAAGGAAGTTGATTTTGTTTCTGTAACACAAAATAAAGTACACATTGTAATTTCAGGCTTTCTGGGCTATTTTTATAACAGTGACAGTATCTCGACTTGATCAATAATTTAGCAATGATACAATTTATTTCACTTCTTGAAAATAGTTCTTTCCAACGAGGTTTCTTACCCCTGCTGGAGCACAGCTCCGTGGGCACAGATTCCCCGTGCTATCTCAACCAAGTGACCTCACGTCTGGTCCCAGACTGTGAAAGTATCCATGGAATATTTTAATGCAGGGAGATAATATTCCCATATCTATAATTTGCAGCAGGAGATATCAGAGCTGAGCTGGATTCTGTCCATTCCCAATATTCCCATTTGCACTCTTTCCAACGCAAGTCAAAGGTCTGAGATGATGTAAAGCACAAGAAAGAGTTTTTACTGTCGTGAATGTGTAAGCAAAGACCACCCTCAGTGTGCTGTTAACTACTTAACTGTCAGGACAAGTGTTTTTTTAAAAAGGTGTTTCTCCTTTCTCCCCTTTCTACATATTTACTTATTTCTCACATCTGTTGAAAGGTGGCTACAAAGGATCCAACATTAGAAGATTGCTTGTTCTGGGTGATTCCTTACTGTTAGTACACAGTTGTGACTAAATGTATGTATTTTATCTAGGTTTTAGTTTGCAATTTTAAAACTAGGCCATTGCGCAGAAGCAATTTAACAGCCAGCTCACGCCAAAGTCTTGCATCAAACCTGTAGCAATAATTGTGTTATTACATTCTCCATGGTGACAGGGTAACGCACTGAAAAGGGAGCCGAACACACTGTTTTCAAATATATACAGAGATTATGATTGGTTCAGTTTGCATTTGACTGAGAGTTTGTTTGAATAACTCGGCATGCAGTCTCAATTGCTCTTTCCCAAGTTATTTCTAGAAAGGGAGAAGTTGGCAGGAGCCGTTTAAAAATTTCAGAAAAGCAACCAAGAGAGAGTTTGAACAGAATCAACAGTTAACAATCCTGAAAGGAAACCCCCTTTTTAAAAAGTAATTTATAAAAGGATCAGCTTAGTTCTTAGACAAAGAAAGCTGGTTGATCCAGGGGAAGGGAATCTGGCAGCTTGTTCGTGGAGCCAAGCCAGAATTTTCTGATGGGGGTGGGACAGGACGAAGGGTCTGGCTACAGGCAGGATGATTTCTGTGCAGCCAAGAAGGGCACTTATACTCCTTTCAGGAGTCAGAGGCATCAATAAACCAAATTACCTTCATGTTTTCGGAGCAGCCTTTAAGCACCACTGGTTAGGCCACTTATGTAGAATTCTATTAGGCGTGCCCAGCCCTTTGGAATCTAAAATGACATTCCATGAATAAAATTTTAAAAATAAGGTGCAGAGGGATAGGGTTAGACTGAGAAGCTGGAGTTAAATATAGCAACTGATATTCAATACTAATAAGTATAAAGTGATGACTAGGGAAAAAGAATAAACATTGCACCTATAAATTATGTGGAGTTAGTCAACAGGATACAGCATAGGAAGAGGAGCTGGGCATTGGCAGACAGATCATTAAAAACCATTTGCACAGTGTGCAGCAGCTATAAATAAAGCAAATGGGATCTTGGATTGTAAAATGTGTGGAATAGAGTACAAGTCACAGGTTTGATATTATCCCAATGCAGGCCATTGGTACTTTTCTATCTGGAGTATTGTGTGCAATTCTGGTTACAGTTCAGGAATGATAGTATCATTTGCTATGGTAATTATGGGCTGTCCTGCCTCCAGGAAAGGAGGTGGATGCACGCATGGGAATTGCACTGCCATGCTGCCACAATTACGCGGTGGGTGGCCACTTAACACATTGACAGCAGACGCCTTCCCAATCATATGGCCGGGGCGGCATTGGTGACGCTGTTCAAGGCATCATCTAATGCAGGAGCAAGTGCTGGCAACATTTTCCTAAGGCTGCCAACCCTGCAAACAGTTCAACATAATGCAGAGTTGACACCTTCCCCCCTTCCCCATACAAATCTAGCAGAGTTGGCCCATTACCCACTTCCCCATACAAATCATGCAGAGGTGACCACTTCCCCCCTTCCCCATACAAATCATGCAGCATTACATCCTTCCCCCATTCCCCATACAAATCATGCAGAGTTGGCCCCTTCCCCCTTCCCCACACAAATCATGCAGAGTTGACCCCTTCCCCCTTCCCCACACAAATCATGTAGAGTTGACCCCTTCCCCCCCCGTCGCCATACAAATTAAGTAGAGTTGACCCCTTTCCCCACTTCCCCATACAAATCATGCAGAGTTGACCCCTTTCCCCCTTCCCCATACAAATCATGCAGAGTTGAACCCTTCCCCCTTTCCCCATACAAATCATGCAGATATCAACCCTTCTCCCCCCTTTCCCACACAAATCAAACAGAGTTGACCCCTTCCCCCTTCCCCATACAAATCATGCAGAGTTACATCCTTCCCCCATTCCCCATACAAATCATGCAGAGTTGACCCCTTCCCCCTTCCCCATACAAATCATGAAGAGTTGACCCATTTCCCCCCTTCCCCATACATAACATGCAGAGTTGACCCCCTCCCCACCTTCCCCATAAGAAATCATGCAGAGTTGACCCCTTCCCCAACTTCCCCATACAAATCGTGCAGAGATGACCCCTTCCCCCTTTCCCAATATAAATCATGCAGAGTTGACCCCTATCCCCTTCCCCATACAAATCATGCAGAGTTGACCCCTTCCCCATACAGATCTTGCAGAGTTGAACCCTTCCACCCCCTTCCCCATACAAACCATGCAGAGTTGACCCCTTCCCCATACAAATCATGCAGAGTTGACCCCTTCCCCCCTTCCCCATACAAATCATGCAGAGTTGTCCCCTTCCCCACCTTGGTGACACCAGCTTCTCCTGAATGGGAAAATGAAAGCGCGTGAGTACCATAGGACATGCTCAAGATTGGGAACTGAAGGCAAGATTGCGGACATAAAATTTAAATTGATGCAGAGAGATAATTTAAATATTTAAAATGGTATCCCGTTGCTGAGTGGTGGAGATGCTGTCACGGAGCCTCGCTGCCACTGGGAAGATAGGGCCCGGAAATCCCCGCCTCCGTCTCCATGGCCGCCACTGCCATTCCGATTCTCCGGCCAACCCCACCACGAAACCTGACGTCAGGCTGATAACAAACTCTAGCCCGATGTGAGGAGGATAGTGATAGAGATTTTTCCTTGAAACAGAAAATCATTTGTTTGCAGTACAAGAATGTTCAAACTCCGGGTGTGGATTGAGAAGAATTTCTCGAAGGATGGAAGAAGAATTTCTGCTTGGGTCTCTTGAGAATATAGATTGACTATCTGAAGGTGAGGAACATGCTCGACTTAAGCTTGATGTGGTGTATCTCAAAGATCCAAGCAACGTGTCTCTTGTTCTTGCACCTTGTGCAGACGATGATAAAACTATCTTCGAGATGGGATGTTTCCTAAATCCTGTTGGAAACAGAAAAATCTCCTCCTTTGGACATCATTTCTGACCAGAGCAATTGTCTCTTAAGTCAAAGTCCTAAATTTATGCTCAAGAAAATCATTGACAGGAAGACAGTCTGTAAAATGGTTTGGTGTATACTGTTTAAAATCATGAGGCAGATCTCTCTGGTTCATCTGAATCTAAGGATCTGCTAAGTTTAAAGCTTAAGTTACTTTACCGCCATTAAGGTTAAATGCCAAGAAGTTTCATTGAAATAAAATTCGGGCATCTTTGGAATAGTCTCACATTATAATGAAACACAAGCATAGTTTGCTTCATACAGTTTGTACTGCATTGTGGGGAAAAATGTAGGGCGGCTTTGGGGTAACACTGAAAGGCCCATTAAACCTACATTTGAAAGGAGAGCACTGAGTAGTTGGCAGCTCTCCCTCTCCTCAGACCCCAGATATCTAATTTCGGCCTTGGGTCAGTTGATCCTGATTACACAAGCAAGCCGCACTCCTTGCATAATCTTATCCATTGTAGCTTGGAAAATGTTTGGAGAAGACTTCACACCATAGCATAGCTTTGTGTAGGAGTAAAAAAAGCCAAAAAATTACTTTGACCAAATACTTGTGCATTCTTGAAGAAAATGGTTGAGATACTTTGTGTTTCAAAATGGCATTTAGTCTGATGTCCGAGTACACTTTGACGAGCCACTGGGATCTTTTCTGGAGCAGTTCTTTTCAGGCAGCATTGAAGATTAATCTGGCAGGCTTTCCAGCTTCTCAAGAGAAATGCGGCATCAGGGTTTTTTTTTTAAGCACTCACACACTGGATTTTTGTAGGGTTTTACACAGACAGGAGGAAAGAGATGAGCTGGGTAGTTTTCTCTTGGCGGGATGATATCCAACTACTTTTCAACACTGTCCACACCCCAGCTGAACCAAAACAATTTCTCAGAAGCCAAACCAACTCCTAACCCTCATAAATCTTGATATGTCACTTCTCTGTAAACATTTCCCCTAAGTCACCAAGGTTTCTGTTGATTTATCTTAAGGCATGTGATATCCAGTAAAAGTTGTTTTTAAACACAACATCTCACATGCCCTGTTAATGACCTTTCACTAACAAAAGTGGCACAGTGGTTAGCACCGCAGCCTCACAACTCCAGCGACCTGGGTTCAGTTCTGGGTACTGCCTGTGTGGAGTTTGCAAGTTCTTCCTGTGACTGTGTGGGTTTCCTCCAGGTGTTCTGGTTTACTCCCACATGCCAAAGACTTGAGTTGATAGGTAAATTGGCCATTGTAAAAAAAGTTGCCCCTAGTGTAGGTAGGTGGGAGGAGAATTGTGGGGATGTGAGAGGAAAAATGGGATTAATGTAGGCTTAGTATAAATGGATGGTTGATGGTCAGCGTGGACTCAGTGGGCCGAAGAGCTTGTTTCGGTGTTGCATCTCTCTATGACTCTAAAACAAAGTCCAGTATCTATGAAATCTTCAGCCTTCCAAAATAAATCCATTTCCACAATTTAAATATGAGTCCTCAAAAAAAAAGAAGCACTTTTATAATAGCTTGGCAAACTTGAGCTGCCTCTCAGCTTCGTGCACAGCCTCATCAGTTTTCCCTTTAGCTGTTGATTAGCAACCTCAGATCTTTTGCACATGTCAATAGCTTTCTTGAGAGTAAGCTTTGCTTCTCTCAGCAGATGTGCTTTCACAGTGGGATCTCTTGTTCCTAAGACAATCGTGTCTCCAATGAGATCATCTTTCAGTTGCCCAAACTCACAAGACATACAAACATACGAATTAGGAGCAGGAGTAGGTCACTCGGCCCCTCGAGCCAGCTCCGCCATTCAATAAGTTTATAGCTGAACTAATCACTCCACATTACTACCTACCCTCGATAACCTTTCACCCCCTTGCTAGATGTTTCAGTGCAATTTGTAGACCCAGTAAAAACACATATTGTAAAAACACATACAGTAAAAACACATATCGCAAAAACACATAAGAACTTAGTTAAAACAAAGGGGCTAGTCACACAACA
Source organism: Heterodontus francisci (assembly GCF_036365525.1). Classification (NCBI taxonomy): domain Eukaryota; kingdom Metazoa; phylum Chordata; class Chondrichthyes; order Heterodontiformes; family Heterodontidae; genus Heterodontus; species Heterodontus francisci. The sequence goes on along the minus strand of NC_090381.1, from coordinate 31,276,282 downwards.
ATGAACAGTGTGTTAAAGCATAGGGAGGATGGGTAGAAAGGGGCCACAGCACACAGATGGCCGAGGAATTGTAGACAGTATAGATAAGACATATTGATGATCCCAGACACTGTCCTTGCACGTAGCAGATAAAGGGAGTCATCATGGACACCAGATATGATTAGACTCATAATAGACAATGGGAAACTGTGAAGTTTTGAACAGGTTCTCACTGAGCCAAATAAGAAATTATCATTATACTATTATACCAGATCCCTATGAGTAAGTAAGAGGGGCGGGTCTTGGAAACAAGATTTAACCCCTGACTGAAACTAGGGAAGGTACGAGAACCCTGGGGAAGAACACTTGAGAAGATACCCCTGAGCCAGGGGCTCAGAGAACAGAAAAGCAGCCACAAGTCCAAGACTGATCACCTCGTGCCTTGACGGGTAGTATACTGTGCAAGTAGTGAGAGCTTGTACTTTGATGAGTTTGATTCTGTGTAAGTAGTGAGAGCTTGTATTTGATGATATAGTCTGTGAATAAAATATTGATATACCTTTCACCAATCGGATTCCGTAGATTCTTTATGAGTAACTGCGTATTAGGCACAACAAATCACATACTGATCAATATCTCCCTCTCTTCCTGAAGCCTAGTGTTAAACACACAGCATTCATAAATTACATTAGTAGAGGGTTCAAAGTGGGTCTTCAAAAGCTCCAAAAACTCCCAAGTCTTGCTTTTCTTCTCCTCAGTGAGATCAAGGGTGCAAAACAGCTTGTAACACTACTTCCCCATCAATGATGACAGAGTTGTTATTCTTATCTGTTTCAGGTTTCTTGTCCAAATCTGTTGCAATGTCATAATTTTGCCGTTGAGCCTGGAAGAATTGTCAATTCCCTCTCAAATCTCCCTTCATGTACATAGGAGCAGGTACAGGAAAGTTCTAAGCCATAATGACTTACCCAGCTGTTGATGTCCTGTGCAAAGTTGCAGACAGGTGTTGTTTTAAACTCTGATGTTTTGCACATCTGCTGTCTGTCATACAGCTATCAAAATCTTCTCAAATTTTGGGGACTCATTTCTCACACCATGTTTCATGTAATGTATAAAATGGCTTCTGCCAAAAGCTTCTACATATCATGACATCAGAGGTTACATGTGTATGACAAGCCAAACTGTATAAAAGTATTTATCCAAACACAAGGGATATGGAGATTGTGCGGGAAAGCGGAGTTAAGGTTAACATCAGCCATGATCTTATTGAATGGTAGAGCAGACTTGAGAGGCTGCATGGTCTATTCCTGTTCCTATTCCTTACGTTCTTATAGAAATGTACCTTCAAGAAAGAAAGAGGGAAATTTTGGAAAATAAAGACTTATATCAACATAAAGAGGTTAAGTCAGAGAAACATCAGACAGATACTTCAACTCCAGACCACAATATAAGTTACAGTAAGCAATACACAAGTGCACCTGGGTGCCCAGTGTTACAGTCCAATATTTCACAAACTGGAAAAGTACTCAATCTCAAAACCTGTTGCCCAAGACATACAATATTGTCAAGGAGTTGAATGAATTCATTGTGTGTTGTGACAAAGGAACATTTCTTGGCAGTGGTTCAATCATCCAATTGATGTCAGGTGAGGTGCTCACTTTACAGTTTTGGATGAGTTATAACTTCCTCCAAACTAAGGCACTGGGAAGACTGAAGCACTTGTTTTCAGCCCTGATACAAATTCCGTACTCTCACCACCACTTCCCTCCCTGTCCATTGTCTCAGACTAAATCAAACTGTTCATCACCTCAACGAAACTTCCAAAAATACCTTCTGTCCATCACAGACACCAGCTACTTTCACCTCTACCAGCACCCGCAGCTGAAACCAACATTTAATTACTCTAAAGCTTTCTTGGCTGGACAACCATTCTGCACCTCCATAAACATAAACTTATCCAAATCTCTGCTGCCTCTGTCCAAACCTGCACTAAATTCCATTGGCCAATCACTCTATTCTCACTTAACTACATTGGCTCCTGGTGCCCAATATCTCAAATACAAAATTCTCATCATTGTGTTTAAAAATCCATCCATGAACTCACCCCACCACATCTCTGTTATATTCCCCTTTTAACTCTCCATTCCTATGTTTTGAGCCACCTCACCCTTCAGCCCACCAATGGCAGCCATGTTTTCAGCTGCCTATGTCACTCTCTTGAGTTTCCTCCTTAACTTCCTCCACCACTTCCTCATTCTTTAAGACCAATCTTAAAACCCACCTGTTTGACTTTTGGTTACCTCTCCAAATATCTCCTTCTTTGGCTCTGTGTTCATTATTTTTCTCCTTTTGGTCCTGTAAAGTTCCTGGGATGCTTTCCTACACTAAATGCATTATGTAAATGCAAGTTGTTGTATTGAGATTTCTTCAGACCTAAGATACAGTAACTGGTACAATCTTTACAACAAAACTTCACTCAGATGGTGAATGAAAGGAGAACTGGCTATCAACAAACAACAACAACTTGTATTTATTTAACTTGGAAAAATGCCCCATGAAACATTTGCATTTATATAGTGCCTTTCACAACCTCAGGATGTTCCAAAGTGCTTTACTGCAAATGAAATACTTTAAATGTAGTCGCTGTTGAATGTAGGAATATGCAGCAGTTATTTTTCACACAGCAAGGTCCCACAAACAGCAATTTGATCGTGACCTGATGTTGTTTGGGTGATGTTGGTTAAGGAATAAATATTAATAAAGACACAAAGGAAAACTCCCTTGCTCTTCTTTGACATTGTGTCCTGGGATCTTTTACATCCACCTGAGAAAGCACATGCAGCCTTGGTTTGGCAAATCATCTGAAACCTGGCATCTCTGACAGTGCAGGAATCCCTCAGTACTGCAGAGAAATACCAGCCTAGAATCTGTGCTCTATTTTCAGGATGGGATTTGAACCCACAACTGTCTGAGAGGCAAGAGTGCTGCTACTGAACTAAGGCTAACACCACGTAAGCCACTTCACAGGGGACAAATATGACACTTGAACCTCTGATTCAGAGGTGAAAATACCACCAATTGAGCCAAGCTGACACAAAGTCAATTCTTATAGCATGGAATTTCCAGATTTTTACTAAGAACAGCAACCAAAATCGTTGTCATTGAGGTCCATTTAAGAAAGGTCTTAAAAGCTGCTGGAGAAGCAGAGGGACTTAGAGTGAATTCCAGAGAGTGGGATCTGTATGTTAATTCTAGGACCAAGGGAGCAAGGGATGAACAAGAGAAAAGAATCAAAGAAACAGAGAGTTCAGGGATGGGAGGCTTGCATCACTGGAGGAGGTTACAAAGAGAGAGAAGGTGAAGGCACACAGGGACTGAAACACAAGAATGAGAATTTTAAACATGAGATGGCAGGGAGCCAAAGTAGGTCAGGAAGAACAAGGATGATATACGAGTGGGATGCGGTGCGGGACAGGATGAGCTGAAGTTTGTGGAAGGCGGTAGAAAGGAGGCCGGCTAGGAAAGTATTGAATAATAAAATCTGAAGATGGTAAATACATGAATGAGGGCTTTGACAGCAGACAAGCTGAAGTAGGGGCAAACAGCAAAAAAATGGTAGCAGACTCATTTATTGGAAGAACCTTTTCATTCTGGAAACTTCTATCTGCTCCAAGGATAAAAATAAAATCAAACTATTGGAGAATTTATTTCCCTCCAATATTTTGGCTCCCTCCTGAATTCTGATTTCTTGCTACATTATCTCACACAAGTGGCCATTTTACAAATGTGAGGCCGGACAGTGAATGTCAACCGTCCAGTCAGTCATGGGGGTCGTCACAACTGAGCCCAAACCTGTCCTTACTTGAGGTTCACACATCAGAGCCGGCATAAAGAGCAGGAGCAGTGACTGATTTCTCTGCTGTCCAGCACTGACAGGTCAGCTGCTTCAGGTAATGGGCTGAGCTGTGTGGGCTTCAATCCGTCCTCAAGTGGACAAGCAACAGCATTCACAAGGATTTTTCCCTTCCCCAGCCCAATGCAACTAATTCTGGAGCCCCTACTGGTGACTGGGCTAAGATCAGGACAAGCAGGGATAAGATTTATTGGAAAGATAATAAAAGGTTCATCATTCAAGGGAAGTGTTGGGAAAGGTAAAAGTTTGGAAATCAGTTCCTGAGCACATACTTTATAAAACATTTCTGTATTGGCCAAGATTAAATTGACGATGTGTTTGGAAATAAGAAAACTAGTAATGTTAAAGCAAAATCATTCTGAATTCCTGAATAAAGCATTTGTTTGAATTTCAAAGGTTGGTTAGTTCTGGTAAGTTCTTGTGAAACACTCAGATAACAGAGATCAGTGTTGGTCATCAGTGTTCCTGCCATTTCTGAGCTCTTTAAAAGGGAAGTTAGAGAATCGAGACCTCCTCAGAGCTGCTAGCGACAGACTGTTTCTCAATTTCACCAATCTTTGAACATGTGGGGCAGGATGAGGCTGCTGTTCATAGCTTTGGTCTTGGGAATTATTTGTAAGTTATTTTCTTTCTTTTATAATTAAGTTTATTTTTATTGGGTGCTCACAGTTTGGTGCCTGTTCATCCTGAATGGCTCAAGTTAACACGTTAGGAATACTGTGCAGATTTTTGCTTAAGAGGGGAAATGTCCATTCATGGGGAAGGCATTTTAATTTTTAATTATCAAGTGCAATAGCACAAAGGAAAACAAACATCACCTGACTCGCTCTTTACAAATGCAAAAGTTGATAATTAACTATTTTTTTCAGTTTAAGCTATATCTATGTATCCCATGTAAATATTTTTTGTGTACCTGTGTGCCCCAGTGCAGGAACAGGTATCCCAGTACAGGAACTATGTGTGTATCTGTGTACCACAGTACAGGTATATCTGGTGTGCCTGTGCACGAAGCATTCAAAACAAAACAAATGAACTGAGAGCGCAAATAGAAATAAATAAGTATGATCTGATAGCCATTACAGAGACATGTCTGCAGGATGACATAGATTCTGACCTGAATACAGAAAGGTACATGACATTTAGGAAGGACAGGAAGCTAGGAAAAGATGGAGGGGAAGTTCTGTTAATAAATTATGGTATTAACACAATCGAGAGGGATGACTTAAGTTCAGGAAACCAGGATGTCGAAACAGTTTGGGTCGAGATGTGAAAAGATAAAGGCAAGAATTATATTATGGGAGTGGTGTACAGGCCCCGTAACAGTAACCACATGGTAGAGTGGGGTATAAAGGTAGAAATAATGGAAGCTTATCAGAAAGGTACCACGATGATCATGGAGGATTTTATTCTACATACAGATTGGAAAAACCAGATGGGCAAAGATAGCCTAGATGAGGAATTCTTGGAATGTTTTCGGGTTAGTTCTTTAGAACAGCATACTCTGAGGCCAACCAGAGAGCAGGCTATGCTGGACCTGGTATTGTGCAACAAGAGAGGATTAATTAATGACCTCATAGTGAAGGTGCCTCTAGGCAGCAGCAATCATAATATGATTGAATTTTACATTCGGTTTAAGGGAGAGAAGAATTGGTCTAAGACTAGTATTTTAAACTTAAATAAGGGCAATTATGAGGGCATGAAAGCAGAGATAGCTAAAGTGAACTGGCAAATTAGGTTAAGGGATAGGTCAATAGAGCCGCAGTGGTAGACATTTAAGGGGATATTTCAGAATACACAGAATAGATACATTCCAATGAGAAAGAAAAATTCCAAGGGGAGGACCCACCATCGATGGTTAACTAAAACTGTTAAAGATCATATTAAACTTAAAGAAAAAGCATATAATTGCGCAAAGATGCGTGGCAAGTCAGAAGATTGGACAGAATATAAAAACAGCAAAGAATGACTAAAAGATTAATAAGGAGGGAAAAATTAGAGCATGAGAGAAAACTAGATAGAAATATAAAAAAACAGACAGTAAGAGTTTCTATAGATATTTTAAAAAGAAATGAGTTAACAAAGTGAGTGTTGTGCCTCTAGAAAGTGAGTCTGGGGAATTAATAATGGAAAATAAGGAGATGACAAATGAATTGAACAGGTATTTTGCATCGGTCTTCACTATAGAGGATACAAGTAACATCCCAGAAATAGCTGTAAATCAGTAAATGGAACGGAGGGAGGAATGCAAGAAAATTACAATCACCAGGGAAGTGGTACTGAGCAAATTGTTGGAGCTGCGGGCTGACAAGTCCCCAGGTCCTGAGGGACTTCATCCTAGGGTCTTAAAAGAAGTGGCTAGTGAGATAGTTGATGGGTTTGTTTTAAATTTTCTAAAATTCCCTAGATTCGGGGAAGGTTCCATTAGATTGGAAAATAGCTTATGTAATTCCTTTATTCAAGAAGGGAGGGAGACAGAAAGCAGGAAACTACAGGCCAGTTAGCTTAACATCTGTCGTAGGGAAAATGTTAGAAGCTATTATTAAAGACGTTATAGCAGGGCACTTAGAAAAATTCAAGGTAATCAGGCAAAGTCAACATGGTTTTGTGAAAGGGAAATCATGTTTAACCAATTTATTGGAGTTCTCTGAAGTAATAGCATGTGCTGCGGATAAAGGGGAACTGAAGGATGTACTGTCCTTAGATTTCCAGAAGGCATTTGATAAGGTGCCACATTAAATGTTAATGTGGAAAATAAAAGCTCATGGTGTAGGGGGAAACATATTGGCATGGATACAAGATTGCTATCTAACAGGAAACAGAGAGTATTTGCTGGTCCCCAAGATGGGCGGCACAGTGGCGCAGTGGTTAGCACCGCAGCGTCACAACTCCAGCAACCCAGGTTCAGTTCTGGGCACTGCCTGTGCGGAGTTTGCAAGTTCTCCCTATGTCTGCGTGGGTTTCCGCCAGGTGCTCCGGTTTCCTTCAACCTCCAATGACTTGCAGGTTGATAGGTAAATTGGCCATTGTAAATTGCCCCTAGTGTAGGTAGGTGGTAGGAGAATGGTGGGGATGTGGTAGAGAATATGGGGTTAATGTAGGGTTAGTATAAATGGGTGGTTGTTGGTCAGCACAGACTCGGTGGGCCGAAGGGCCTGTTTCAGTGCTGCATCTCTATAAATAAAATGTAATGAGTGGTGTGCTGGGGCCTCAACCTTTTATAATTTATATAAATGACTTGGATGAATGGACCGAAGGTATGTTTGCTAAATTTGCTGATGACACACAGATAGGGAGGAAAATAAGTTGTGAAGAGAACACAAGGAGGCCACAAAGGGGTATAGATTGGTTAAGCAAGTGGGCAAAGATCTGGCAAATGGAGTATAATGTGGAAAATGGTGAAATTGTCCATTTTGGCAGGAAGAATAAAAAAGCATATTATCTAAATGGTGAGAGATTGCACAGCTCTGAGATGCAGAGTGACCTGGGTGTGCTAGTACATGAATCACAGAAGGTTAGTGTGTAGGTACAGCAAGTAATTAGGAAAGCTAATAGAATGTTATTGTTTATTGTGAGGGGAATTGAATACAAAAGTAGGGAGGTTATGCTTCAGCTATACAGGGCATTGGTGAGATCACATCTGGAGTACTGTGAACAGTATTGGTTTCCTTATTTAAGGAAGGATGCAAATGCATTGGAAGCAGTTCAGAGAAGGTTTACTAGACTAATACCTGGAATGGGTGGGTTGTCTTACGAGGAATGGTTGGACGGGCTAGGCTTGTATCTGCAGAAGTTTAAAAGAGTAAGAGGTGAATTGCTTGGAACATATAAGATCCTGAGGGGTCTTAACAGGGTGGATGTGGAAAGGACGCTTCCTCTTGTGGGAGAATCAAGAACTAGGGGTCACTGTTTAAAAATAAGGGGTCACCCATTTAAGACAGCGATAAGTGAAATTTTTTCTGTCAGAGGGTCGTCAGTCTTTGTAATTCACTTTATCAAAAGATGGTGGAAGCAGATTCTTTGAATATTTTTGAGGCAGAGGTAGATAGATTCTTAATAAGCAAGGGGGGTGGGCTGGGGGGTGGGGGGGAAGGTTATCGGGGGTAGGCAGGAATGTGGAGTTGAGGTCACAATCAAATCAGCCATGATCTTGTTGAATGGCGGAGTAGGCTTGAGGGGCCGAGTGGCCTACTCCTGCTCCTAATTTGTATGTTTGTAGGTAGTTACAAAGAAACTACTTCTTCTGTTGAGGTAATTAACAAGAAGAGGGCAGAATCTTGATATATCAGAGGGAGCTTGGTGAGAAGAGCAGCAGCTTTCCGACACACAGGAACAGTAAGAAACAAAGCACAATGACTGCACAAGCTCTTCCACACCTCTTGTTACCTGAGTCTCAAATCAGGGATTCCTATGTTATGGTGGAGTGTGTTGAAAATACAAGTTATAAACATTGGGGAATAAAGTGATGAAACAGAAGTCAACGTGTTTCTGTTCCCTAGGTGAGGTCACTGCATCTCCTGTTGAAAGGCTGCGTTGGTGCACCATCAGTGCAGAAGAACAGAATAAATGCAACAACTGGACATCAGTCAGCTGCGTCCAGGCTGGCTCCATGGAAGACTGTATCCAGAAGGTTTCGGTAAATGTCACCAGCATATTTAATAACACGTCACTGTATCAAAAGAAAACTGCATTATCTTGTCCAGCCAATCTCTGAGGGGTTGTTTGGACATCAAATGAGTTTGAGGCACTTGCACAGGGTGAAGGAACCTCAGCTGGTCTTGTGTAGCCCCGGCCTTTAAGTTACAGAGGGGCTTTGGCCAAGACCAGGGATCAGGCTCTTGTCCCCAACTTGGACAAGAAAGGCCACCTTTTACCAGGGGAGCAATAAATAAAGAAATGGGTTGAGTTGTCAGCGTGAATAATGTAAACTAGGCCATGGGGACAGATGGAAAGGAATGTGAGAAGTATATTGGAAGGTAGGGGGATGTACTTGGATTGTGAGGGGGTATATTTGGAATTTGAGAAGTTTTATTCGGAATGTGAGGGGAATATTTTGAATGTGAGGGGAATATTTGGAATGTAAGGAGTCTATTTGGAATTTGAGGGGATAGAATTAATTAAGGAAATAGAACCACACAGAGAACTGCTACCAAGGTCCACCACCACACAGTGAACTAGCAAATGAGGTCTGGCGGTTTCTGTACTAAGAGTGAAGTAAACTAAGGTCAAGACAGTACAACAAATATAGGGTAATGGAAAGTTAGTGTGAAGTCACCTGGGATTGGATATTCCTTTCTATACAATATTTTCCGAAAACAAATCAACACATTACAATTCTTTTCAAATGCTGGCTGTTTTCCAATAGTGTTGCACATGGAGAGTCTAGGCCAACTGTCATCTTTAGATGTGTTTTAACTGTTTTAAAGTCAAACATTCTGTTCTTATTTGGATATCCGTTATAGATTCCTATGTTTACATTCATAATGGCAACTGCTACTCCAAACTTGACATATTGTAATTACACACTGCTACAACTGGTGGGGCAGTGGTGCTTTCACTGGAGGGAGCGCACAATTGCCACTTGACTTTTGGCTTCTATCATCTATATCGCCTGTGATTAAAACCTAGAATTCTAATTGTTTTTTTTAACAAGTTTTACATAGGCTGTTTCCATTTAAAACATGGACATAGAAATTGATGAAGGAAAATGATGGCAAGAAATGCATGGAAATGAAAGATTTTTAACATATTATTTAGTTAAAAAAGTATATTCAATAGTTTCCTCAATTCCACACCCACCCTGCCCCTCCCCATTGACCTTAGCCAAAACACAAGCATATCTGTAAGCTAAGAGAATGGGCACCACCCTCCAAAGTCTACTCAGATGCCAATCCGTAATCTCGCTATACCAAGAGGTGTACACAAGCAGCTCAGGTTATGCAAATTGCTCTGGTTGACACAACTGGTAGTTTTGTTCCCTCTTCACATTTGTAAAAACATCTGGGCCTTTTGCTTGGCTGAAGTAAAAGAGCTCTGCACCAACAGCTGGGCACAAAAAGGAAGAAAAATAGAAATACAAAATGAGAGACAAAGAGAAAGAGTGAGAGAGAGACACAAACACACACACACAGGTGGGCAGGAGAAAGTATGAGAGTAAAAGGAAGGGTTTGCAACAGACACATATAGAGCTGACAAATTAGCAAGGGAGGCAGAGAAGGAGACACAGAGAAAGGAAGGAAGCGAGAGGAAAGGACAGAGACAAAGGTGAGCGAGCGTCCTCAGTTGTAATCAGTGGAAGAAGAAGGGAAGAGAGAGATAGAGGAGATTGCCAACTGAGGAGACAGTGATCACGAGCCCAGCAACATGTAACAAACTGGTTGAACAGATTGAAATAAGCAGCTGGCAACTTTAAGTGGGACAGTTTGCTAACACAGCCTTTTGTTTTGCAGTTGGCTGAAGCTGATGCTGTTGTTCTTCACAGTTCAACAATGATTGTTGCAGGAAAGTGTGGCCTAGTGCCAGTCATGAGCGAGTATTACAACAAAGGTGGGTATGTGTGTATGTCCCCGCTCTGACTCACAGACTCATCTTCCTTTCCCTGTGTTCATGGATGTTAATATTCGTGATTTCTCCACACTTTCTGCCTCATCTTGGGCTGCTGATTGATTGAACAACTGTTCTGCTAGATCCCTGGTCCCCTCCACTGTCGCCCAAAGCTCTGCTGGCATTTCTGCCACATGTAAATGAGGTAATCATCCTACACCTCATCAATGCTGAATCTCAATCATGTCTGTACAAAAATGGCATCCAGCCTTGTCTGGCACTACTCTGAAGGCAGATGCAAGAACAAAGGGTCAAGTTATGCAGTTATTGGTCAAATCTTTTATCCAGGTTTTTGGTTATTTTTAAACCACTGTTACCACCTAATTTACCATCTGCTTTTGTGCCATTTTCTCAAAGGCTGCCTGTTACCTTTCTCTGCTGCTACTCAGGAGAGAGAACAGTGGATTTGCTAGTTGGATGAAGGGAAGCAGCTGTGGAGAGATGCTCGGCCGCACCGCAGACACGTGGCACCCCACCCCCCTCCAGAGGAACCCCACACCAGAGTGTACAGACAGAACGACTCTTATCTGCATTTGATCAAGGAGCAGTGACTGTGTCCAAGGCTTTATTCACAAAGGATGCAAGTACACAGCAATGTGACTGTGAATCGTCCTCCGCCATGTGCACTGCTATGACAGTGGTTGTTATGGTCACCTTTGTCCTTAATTTCTGCACTAAGGGCAAATTTCAGGCTCTAACATCTGTAAAAACAGCTCCACAGTTGGGTGCAAATGACTGATTAGTTGCTAGACAGATTAGTCTAAAGCTAGAAATTTCACCAGCACCTCCATGGCATTGGTACAGAGCAATGGGAGCAGGTGTCAGCATTGTCTCGGTTGCAGCAATTCTGCTTCCTGGAGGCGTATGTGTCACTATTTGTTACCAGGCGTGTATCAGGCAGGATCTCTGGGTGGTTAGAAAACCCCTCCCCCTCTGACACACTTCCAAAACCAACACCACCCTCTGCTCCCAGGTCACCGCTCATTTGCTCGATAAAGAAGAAGTTTGAGGCCCTATCTCCAATCTGAAGAAGTGTCAATCTTCTGTAAATTCTGTATTTTTGTCTACAGAGAATCTTGAATGCTGCAGGGACTCAGCAGCACGCGCAGAGCCATGTGAGTTTCAGAAGTTATATTTTTTTAGGAATTCCAATGAAGTGTGTAGACTTGGTGCAGTCACTGCAGCTGGACTGTATTCCCTCACTGGGACTGAGCTGTCCCTCCTCATTGAGACTGGGTGGTATCTCCTTTTTTTAAGCTTTCCTGGGGTGTGAGTGTTGCTGGCAAGGCCAGTATTTGTTGCCCATTCCTAATTTCCCTTGATAACTGAGTGGTTTGCTAGGGAATTTCAGAGGGCAGTTAAGAGTCAATCACATTGCTGTGAGTCTGGAGTCACGTGTAGGCCAGACCAGGTAAGGACAGCAGATTTCCTTTGCTAAAAGGCATTAGTGAACCAGATAAGTTTTTACAACAATCGATGATAGTTTCATGGCACCTTACTGAGACTAACCTTCAATTCCAGATTTTTTTTATTGAATTGAAATTAAACTTCAGCAGCTGCCATGGTTGGATGTGAATCTGTGTCCCCAGGGCATTAACCTGGGTTTCTGAATTACTAGTTCAGTGACATTACCATTACAACACGATCTTCCTTTACTGGGATTGGGCTGTAGCTGCTCACTGGTGCTGGACTTTTCACTTTGCAGGCTGGACTTCTAATGCTGCAGATTCTGTGGGATCTCTCCTATCAATAATTATTAGAGATACTGTGAGTCTGTGGTACTAATGGAGTATTTTTACAAGGTTCCACAGTCATGCAGAGCATGAGGCTGACTGCCCACTATCCAATGCAGTGACTGCAGAATTGTGGACATTTGGGGATTCTTGCTGTCCAGGGGCACAAAGGCTTACATTCTGGCCCCAACTGCTGTGAAAGAGAATCTGGTTACCCTTAAAGGAGCAAAATAAAATCCCCAAAAATTGGAAGAAACAAAGCAGAGAGCCTGATGGACCTCACAAGTGCATTTCTTGGATTACTGGATGATCAACCAAAAAACACTGGACCAGCTCCATCAGACTCAGCAGCCAGAGGCAGCAAGTTCAAAAGGAGCCAAATGACTGGGAATTGGCTTTGCATAAAATACCCATTCCACAAGCTTTACTCTAAATCTAATATATAATATTAAATTTGTGAATTGGCATAAAAAACACCATGAAAGACTTGTAAAATCCCAAGTGGTTTAATTATTGTTCTTCAGGGAACCGGTCTCACCTAGCTAATCTAGTCTAGATGTGTTAGAGCAACCAAGCAAATTACATAGGTTCAGATGCCAGTAATAAATCAACTTTTTGGTTAATTAATAATGACAGGAAATACAAGCAAGATATATATCTATACCTACAATTAGGATATCCATCAGGGTTATGAAGGATGCTAATCAATCCAGGCAATTTCTCAGTATGAAAATCAAAGCATTTCTGAAAGTAAGACTATTCCTGCACTCGGATGGACAATGTCAAATAAATTAGTCTGAACTTATCAATTCTGTGGTTATTGTCACGTGATCTTTGTGTAATATGCTGCTACACCAGTGCTTCAACATGCATTAACCTGACACTACCTGCTTGCTGAACATTCCCTAACACAATCCAAATGACCTAATCTGAACTGTGTCAGCTTCTATCACATAGAATATATTATCACAACACAAAAAATATTAATATTGGCTTCTGTATTAGGAAGCTATTATCCCTATTATATTGTACACTACGCTACAATATGTGACTTCTGTCCTAGACTGTGTTGTTAAGTCAGTGCCCTCTGAAGTGGTTCAGCACTCAGCATTAGAAACTAATCATTCTGGAAAGGTAGCTCACTACCAGCTTCGCAGGACAACCAGGGATGGAAAATGAATGCAGATTTTGTTCTCAGCTGTTCCTGAGAAACAACTAGAAAACAAAATGGCCCATGCTGTACCTGACTTAGGAGTATTGAAAATAGGCAAATTGTTCAAGGAACAGGAGAGGGTTATTCCCTTCTGTAACACTTAACATCCTTACCTAACAAAAATCTACCTTTCTCAGTTTTAAAATTTTCAATAGAACCTTAGACTCAACAACATTTTTAGGGAGAGAGTTCCAGATTTCCACTACCCTTTGTGTGAAGAATTGCTTCCTGACATCACCCCTGAAAGCTAGTTCTAAATTTAAGATTCTCCCCTGTCGATTCTGGCCTCCTATACCCAGAGCCAATAGTTTTTCTTTTTCTACACCATCAAGTCATCTTAATCATCTTAAACAGATCAATTAGAGCACCCTTAATCTTCAATTCTAAAACGAATGCAAGCCTGGTCAATGCAACTTCTCATAATTTAACCATTTCACTCCTGTTCCTTTCTGATCTGTTTCGCGAATGATCTTGAAAATCACAAACCAATGCTGACTGCTGTTGTGTTTTGTTCCAGTTGCGTATATAGTGGCTGTTGTGAAGGATCAGACTTTGACCTGGGACACCCTGAAAGGCAAGAAGGCATGTTACACAGCTCTGAGACGAACTGGTTGGAATATCCCAATGGGGCTGCTGATCACACAGGAGAAAATCAAAAACTGCAGCCTTTATAACTGTAAGTGAAAGTCAGTCTGTTTGATTGGAGGTGTGAGTAACTAGACAACATTTGATTTGCATGAGGATTAAATACCTTTGATCTGGGCAGTGGTCAGTCAGAAGTTAGTTCCTATGAATGTCCATTTAGCAGTGTTATGACTGTTATAACTATTGAAGTGGTTACTGGCCACTTTCCCTCATCCTCTTTGCCAGTCATGGAGATTTTCCATTCCGTCAGGCAAAGCTCACAGATCATTTAATTCCTTTAGGTTTCTTTGCCTTGATTAGAGGGATTCCCTGTCAGGAACCCTGCCTCTCGGCCATGCGTTGAACTGCTGCCACAGTTTTGGTCTGCCCCACCACCGAACCCTCCACCAAACATTTAGCCAGCTCGTTCTCACAGGGTTCTGCTACTTCCCATGACCCAGGGGGAGTATATAGCTTCAAGTTGGAAGATTATTGTTGATGTTAAAAATAATGAGATGGATTATGGAACCATTCAAACAAATTGAGTTGTGCCCTTCTCATTCCTACAGTACAATGGCTTTCCCTTTCTCTCTTCATCCTTGTCCTTTCTTCTATGACCTGTCTATCTCACTTCCTCCAATTTCCCCAGCTTGTCCTTCACCCTTCCCCTGTTGCCTGTCCCTTTCTTCTCTTTTCAGCCGTCACCTACCACCCTTGCCTATCAACTTCATCTTCACCTCAGTCTTCCGCCTCCCTTCACATTACCCTCTCCCTCTATACTCCACATATTTGCCTTCCCTCAAAGTATTTCATTCAGTACACATTCGCATTCCTATTATATTCACTGCACACATGTCTTCCTGTTCTGAAAGAATGGCACAGAGTTAGAGTCATAGAGAGATACAGCACTGAAACAAGCTCATCGGCCCACCGAGTCTGTGCCGACCAACAACCACCCATTTATACTAACCCTACATTAATCCCATAATCCCGACCACATCCCCAACCAACACTACGGGCAATTTACAATGGCCAATTTACCTGTCAACCTGCAAGTCTTTGGCTGTGGGAGGAAACCGGAGCAACTGGCGGAAACCCTCGCAGTCACAGGGAGAACTTGCAAATTTCACACATGCAGTACCCAGAACTCAACCCGTGTCGCTGGATTTGTGAAGCTGTGGTGCTAACCAGTGCGCCACAGTGCCGTCCCAGTCTAACAAAACCCTCCCCGAATCGAGGCAATTTTGAAAATTAAAGCTAACGCATCAACTATTTCACTGGCCACTTCTTTTAAGACCCTGGAATGAAGTCCATCAGGACTAGGGACTTGACAGCTTGCAGCGCCAACAATTTGTTCAGTACCACTTCCTATTCTAATCAGTAAACATTGGATTTGGTACTGGGTAATGAACCTGGCCAGGTGTTAGATTTAGATGTAGGTGGGCACTTTGGTGATAGTGATCACAATTCGGTTAGGTTTACCTTAGCGATGGGCAGGGACAGGTATATACCGCAGGGCAAAAATTATAGCTGGGGGAATGGAAATTATGATGCGATTAGGCAAGATTTAGGATGCGTAGGATGGGGAAGGAAACTGCAAGGGATGGGAACAATCGAAATGTGGAGCTTATTCAAGGAGCAGCTACTGCGTGTCCTTGATAAGTATGTACCTGTGAGGCAGGGAGGAAGTTGTCGAGCGAGGGAGCCGTGGTTTACTAAAGAAGTTGAAGCACTTGTCAAGAGGAAGAAGAAGGCTTATGTTAGGATGAGATGTGAAGGCTCAGTTAGGGCGCTTGAGAGTTACAAGCTAGCCAGGAAGGATCTAAAGGGAGAGCTAAGAAGAGCAAGGAGAGGACACGAGAAGTCATTGGCGGATAGGATCAGGGAAAATCCTAAGGCTTTCTATAGGTATATCAGGAATAAAAGAATGACTAGAGTTAGATTAGGACCAATCAAGGATAGTAGTGGGAAGTTGTGTGTGGAATCAGAGGAGGTAGGGGAAGTGTTAAATGAATATTTTGCGTCAGTATTTACAGTAGAGAAAGAAAATGTTGTCGAGGAGAATACTGAGATTCAGGCTACTAGGCTAGATGGGATTGAGGTTCACAAGGAGGAGGTGTTATCAATTTTGGAAAGTGTGAAAATAGATAAGTCCCCTGGGCCAGATGGGATTTATCCTAGGATTCTCTGGGAAGCTAGGGAGGAGATTGCAGAGCCTTTGTCCTTGATCTTTATGTCATCATTGTCGACAGGAATAGTGCCGGAAGACTGGAGGATAGCAAATGTTGTCCCCTTGTTCAAGAAGGGGAGTAGAGACAGCCCTGGTAATTAGAGACCTGTGAGCCTTACTTCGGTTGTGGGTAAAATGTTGGAAAAGGTTATAAGAGACAGGATTTATAATCATCTTGAAAGTAATAAGTTCATTAGCGATAGACAGCACGGTTTTGTGACGGGTAGGTCGTGCCTCACAAACCTTATTGAGTTTTTTGAGAAGGTGACCAAACAGGTGGATGAGGCTAAAGCAGTGGATGTGGTGTATATGGATTTCAGTAAGGCGTTTGATAAGGTTCCCCATGGTAGGCTATTGCAGAAAATACGGAAGTATGGGGTTGAAGGTGATTTAGAGCTTTGGATCAGAAATTGGCTAGCTGAAAGAAGACAGAGGGTGGTGGTTGATGGCAAATGTTCATCCTGGAGTTTAGTTACTAGTGGTGTACCGCAAGGATCTGTTTTGGGGCCACTGCTGTTTGTTATTTTTATAAATGACCTGGAAGAGGGTGTAGAAGGGTGGGTTAGTAAATTTGCGGATGACACTATGGTCGGTGGAGTTGTGGATAGTGCCGAAGGATGTTGTAGGTTACAGAGGGACATAGATAGGCTGCAGAGCTGGGCTGAGAGATGGCAAATGGAGTTTAATGCGGAAAAGTGCGAGGTGATTCACTTTGGAAGGAGTAACAGGAATGCAGAGTACTGGGCTAATGGGAAGATTCTTGGTAGTGTAGATGAACAGAGAGATCTTGGTGTCCAGGTGCATAAATCCCTGAAGGTTGCTACCCAGGTTAATAGGGCTGTTAAGAAGGCATATGGTGTGTTAGCTTTTATTAGTAGGGGGATTGAGTTTCGGAGACACGAGGTCATGCTGCAGCTGTACAAAACTCTGGTGAGACCGCACCTGGAGTATTGCGTGCAGTTCTGGTCACCGCATTATAGGAAGGATGTGGAAGCTATGGAAAGGGTGCAGAGGAGATTTACTAGGATGTTGCCTGGTATGGAGGGAAGGTCTTACGAGGAAAGGCTGAGGGACTTGAGGTTGTTTTCGTTGGAGAGAAGGAGGAGGAGAGGTGACTTAATAGAGACATAAGATAATCAGAGGGTTAGATATGGTGGATAGTGAGAGTCTTTTTCCTCGGATGGTGATGGCAAACACGAGGGGACATAGCTTTAAGTTGAGGGGTGATAGATATAGGACAGATGTCAGAGGTAGTTTCTTTACTCAGAGAGTAGTAGGGGCGTGGAACGCCCTGCCTGCAGCAGTAGTAGACTCGCCAACTTTAAGGGCATTTAAGTGGTCATTGGATAGACATATGGATGAAAAGGGAATAGTGTAGGTCAGATGGTTTCACAGGTCGGCGCAACATCGAGGGCCGAAGGGCCTGTACTGCGCTGTAATGTTCTAATTCTAATTCTAAACACACCTGTTCCTATTCCACTCAGTAAACACACCTGTTCTTATTCCACTCATTAAACACACCTGTTCCTATCCCAGTCAGTAAACACACCTGTTCCTATCCCAGTCAGTAAACACACCTGTTCTTATTCCACTCATTAAACACACCTGTTCCTATTCCACCCAGTAAACACACCTGTTCCTATCCCAGTCAGTAAACACACCTCTTCCTATCCCAGTCAGTAAACACACCTGTTCCTATTCCACTCAGTAAACACACCTGTTCCTATCCCACTCAGTAAACACACCTGTTCCTATTCCACTCAGTAAACACACCTGTTTCTATCCCATTCAGTAAACACACCTGATCATATTCCATTAAGTAAACACACCTGTTCCTATCCCATTAAGTAAACACACCTGTTCCTATCCCATTCAGTAAACACACCTGTTCCTATCCCATTCAGTAAACACACCTGTTGCTGTCCCATTCAGTAAACACACCTGATCATATTCCATTAAGTAAACACACCTGTTCCTATCCCAGTCAGTAAACACACCTGTTCCTATCCCATTCAGTAAACACACCTGTTTCTATCCCATTCAGTAAACGCACCTGATGCTATTCCACTCAGTAAACACACCTGTTCCTATTCCATTCAGTAAACACACCTGTTCCTATCCCATTCAGTAAACACACCTGTTCCTATCCCATTCAGTGAACACACCTGTTTCTATCCCATTCAGTGAACACACCTGATGCTATTCCACTCAGTAAACGCACCTGTTCCTATTCCATTCAGTAAACACACCTGTTCCTATCCCATTCAGTAAACACACCTGTTGCTGTCCCATTCAGTAAACACACCTGTTGCTGTCCCATTCAGTAAACGCACCTGTTTCTATCCCATTCAGTAAACGCACCTGTTTCTATCCCATTCAGTAAACACACCTATTCCTATTCTATTCAGTAAACGCACCTGATGCTATTCCATTCAGTAAACATACCTGTTCCTTTTCTAATGTGGACACAAACCTCTCCCTAAATTGCTGTGAATAGTTAATTTACTGTTTTCCTGTTGCTGCTGCTGAAAACTAAAAGCAATTTCTTCTTTCCTTCTCAACAAAGCGACCTATTTCAGTGAAAGCTGTGCTCCGGGGTCATATCCTGATTCAAAACTCTGTTCTCTGTGTGCTGGCCAGGGGAATTCCACCATACCTGGAAAGGACAAATGTGCTTTCAACGACAATGAGCGATATGGCGGCTACAGCGGAGCCTTCAGGTCCACAGTTGCTTCTGAGCACTTTGTGCAATAGTATAAAATGGGCGTATTTTTGCATTTAGAAGTCAAAAATTGGGACAGCTGTAAAAAGGGCTGGCTCCCATTTTAGGCAATTGCACAAAACCACAATCTAGCCAATGTATCATTTTTTTTTAACAGAATTCTTGCTGACAGGTTCAGATGCTCAGACATTTGAGAACGTCCATTGACCAGCTGACCATTGTCAATAATATGAGCAGGCTGGTGGATTTTGGCGCCATCCAAGACATGTACACCATGTGCTTGCCCAGTGTCCATACATACATTTCAACAGCAGCAAGGTCTCTGGCTGTTTTCGTCCTCTTTGATTCAGGGTTGTTGAGGCTGATTGAAGCAACCGAGTGTCTCCATGAACCTTTCTGTCATACTCTGGTTATCATTACCCATATCGCTACCCTGCACTTTTGCCTTGTCCTTTCTCTTAAAGTTTCTAAATTTCTCCTCACCTGAATCCTTCCCTTTCCAACTGTTTAGTTGAAAGCCCTATCTACAGCCCTAGTTATTCAATTTGCCAGGGCACTGGTCCCAAGCTCAGTTCAAGTGAAACCCATCCCAATGGAACAGCTCCCTCTTTCCCCAATACGGTGCCAGTGTCCCATGAATTGAAACCCATTTCTCCCACACCAATCTTTGACCCACGTGTTCAACTCTCTGCTCTTATTTACCCTATGCCCATTTGCTTGTGCTTCAGGTAGTAATCCAGAGATTATTACCTTTGTGGTTCTGCTTTATAATTTAGCCTCTAGCTGCTCATACTCTATTAGCAGAATCTCTTTCTTAATCCAATATATGTCATAGGTACCTACGTGAACCACGACAACTGGATCCTTTTCCTACCACTCCAAGTTCCTCTCCAGCCCTGAGGAGATGTCTGTAACCTTGGCACTGGGCAGGCAACACAGCCTCCGGGACTCATGCACTCGGCTGCAGGGAATAGTATCTGTACAGAACTGTATGGTCCCCTGATAGAAACTACATTCCACAACTTGAATGGCCCCCGCAATACGTTGTTGTGGTCAGTTTGCTCATCCTCCCTGCAGTCCCTGCTCTCATCCACACAGGCTGTAAGAACCTAGTACCTGATTTCTTTAACAAGTCATTTCTTTACCCTAGCAACAGTTTAAAATGAATGTTCATATGAAATTAATATGCCTCATTCTTGGCAGGTGGGGGTCTGCATGACACCTCCACACCCAGCGGAATGAAATGCGATTTTTTAAAAGGAGCATATCATTAAAAGGGACTAGAGAGAAGATAAGTACAAAGGAAGACACACGTACATCTCTCTCATTCATTCAGAAATCCTAACAGTTGTTACAGCCTGTCTTTTCTTGGTAGCAGTGCTGCTTTAAACTGCCCTTTTTGGCATCCCAATAAACATGTGTTTTTTGGGGAGGTTTTTCCAGTTTGCACATTTCCATGACTGCCTAAGGTGTCTTTGTTCTTGTTGAGGTCTGCAGGGGGAGGGTTAGGTTTAATTAGTCTTCGGTTAGATTTCTGCTCAGAGGCAGCAGCAGTGGGTGGTACCACTCTGAACTCTCTTTCAGTGCTTTGATGAGTCATGCAAGGGCTTTTCACATTAGGGGATGGTTTGTTCCCTTTTTTCCTGACTGTGGGATGCTAATCTTCCCTTTGTCCTCTGGGACACTCTTGCTTGCAGGTATTTGCCCACATTCTGCTGCACTCCCGTCTGACACTTTGAATAGGTGAGGCATCATCCTCACAGTTTCTCTGCCCTCTTGAGGACTTTCTTTGTCTCTGCCAGTTTCTGTAAATGCTGTTAGCAACTCTGGTGGGGTTCTTCTATTGTCTGCATTTACATAGAAGGATGTGAGGTCTAACTTTTCAAATATTTCAGGGTTGGCTGACCGGACAGTAAGGATTTTCATCTGGGATTCTTTTCGGACTTCCTTTAACCTGCCCTCTTGTCCCTTTTCCCCCATTCCTTTCTAACCTGTTGCCAGCCGTGTGCCTGCCTGTTCCTTTTTGTTCTTGGCAGGGTTCCCTTACAGTTCACCAGCCCTCTGCTGGAGGGTCCTCCAAACACCAATACAGGACTTAGGGGTGCAGATTTCACTGTAGGTTAGGTTTTCCCCTCAACCTGGCACATGTGGCAACTCCTGCAGTACTCCAGCACATCTTTGTGGAGTTTTGGCCAGTCAAACTGCTGTCTTATGAAGGCTTTGGTTTTTCATATACCGACATGTACAGCCACTGTAATCTCATGGGTCATTCTTAATATTTCTCCCCAGTACCTCTGCGGCACCGCAAACTGGTGAATCACTGTCCACTCCTTGCTCTCAGGTCTGTGAGGAGAACTCCATTTCCTCATCAGTACCTCATTCTTTAAATAGTAGCAATCAGGGACTCCCTATGCTTCCATTTCAGACTGGGCAGCCTGTGCTAACTCTCTCAATACTTGGTCAGCTCGCTGAACCTCAGCTATGGAAGATTCATTTAATTCATTCCCTGGGTCTTCTAACTTTCCAAAGAAAGTTTCAGACAGACAGACCTCATGGTCATCCATCTGCAGTGCCAATTCAGCCTCCTCTGGGGGAGCTGGTTTGATCATGGCCTGATTCACTGTACATTCAGAGAAACTGCAGGGGACTGTCTTCTGCCACTGCCCTGTCTCTCTGATCTCTTACAGACTCTTTTTCACTACTGAGGGGGTCTACCACCTTTGTCCCCACCAGATCATTACCTAGGAACAGGTCAACCCTGTCCACAGGCAAACTAGGGACAATCCCTACGGTCACCGGTCCCGAAATTAGGTTACACACCAAGTGCACCCGGTGTAAAAGTACAGGAATGCACAGCTCTCCAATGCCATTCACCATTCTGGTGTTTACTGCACTCTCTGGAGGCAAGGTCAGGCTTTTTCCCAGTGAAAGGGACCTAGTGGCCCCTGTGTCCCTGAGAATTGAGGGCGGCACAGTGGTGCAGTGGTTAGCACCGCAGCCTCTCAGCTCCAGGGACCCGGGTTCGATTCCGGGTACTGCCTGTGTGGAGTTTGCAAGTTCTCCCTGTGTCTGCGTGGGTTTCCTCCGGGTGCTCCGGTTTCCTCCCACAAGCCAAAAGACTTGCAGGTTGATAGGTAAATTGGCCATTATAAATTGTCACTAGTATAGATAGGTGGTAGGGAAATATAGGGACAGGTGGGGATGTTTGGTAGGAATATGGGATTAGTGTAGGATTAGTATAAATGGGTGGTTGATGTTCGGCACAGACTCGGTGGGCTGAAGGGCCTGTTTCAGTGCTGTATCTCTAATCTAATCTAATTATTGTGGGCTTGCTTGCCCCACTCAAAAGGTATGGGGTTACTCTCCCTACAGACACAAAACCCTGATAATCTTCAGGAATCCTATTAAATTTTCCTGCACTTTCTACATTAAGCTTCCTGGGTCTCACTCTTGTAACAGTTAAAGCCACAGCTTGTTCTGCTGTGCTTTCCATCAAGGTCCCTTCTTCTTCACTGAGCGGGTGTGCCCTGATTAACATAGAACATAGAACAATACAGGCCCTTCGGCCCACGATGTTGTGCCGAACCTTTAACCTACTCTAAGATCAAACTAACTACCTACCCTTCATTCTACTATCATCCATGTACCTATCCAAGAGTCGCTTAAATGCCCCTAATGTATCTGCTTCTACTACAACCGCTGGCAACGCATTCCACGCACCCACCACTCTCTGTGTAAAGAACCTACCTCTGACATCTCCCCAAAACCTTCCTCCAATCACCTTAAAATTATGCCCCCTGGTGATAGCCCTTTCCACCCTGGGAAAAAGTCTCTGGCTATCCACTCTATCTATGCCTCTCATCATCTTGTACCCCTCTATCAAGTCACCTCTCATCCTTCTTCGCTCCAATGAGAAAAGCCCTGGCTCCCTCAATCTTTCTTCGTAGGACATGCCCTCCAGTCCAGGCAGCATCATGGTAAATCTCCTCTGCACCCTCTCTAAAGCTTCCACATCCTTCCTATAATGAGGCGACCAGAACTGAACACAATATTCCAAGTGTGGTCGAACCAGGGCCTCATAGAGCTGCAGCATAACCTCGCGGCTCTTAAACTCAATCCCCCGTTAATGAAAGCCAACACACCATACGCCTTCTTAACAACCCTATCAACTTGGGTGGCAACTTTGAGCGATCTATAGACATGGACCCCAAGATCCCTCTGTTCCTCCACACTGCCAAGAATCCTGTCTTTAAGCCTGTATTCCGCATTCAAATTCGACCTTCCAAAATGAATCACTTCACACTTTTCCAGGTTGAACTCCATCTGCCACTTCTCAGTCCTGCTCTGCATCCTGTCAATGTCCCGTTGCAACCTACAACAGCATTCCACACTATCCACAACTCCAGCAACCTTCGTGTCATCGGCAAACTTGCTAACCCAGCCTTCCACTTCCTCATCCAAGTCATTTATAAAAATCACAAAGAGCAGAGGTCCCAGAACAGATCCTTGTGGAACACCACTGGTCACCGAGCTCCATGCTGAATACTTTCCATCTACTACCACCCTCTGACATCTATGGGCCAGCCAATTTTGTATCCAGACAGCCAACTTTCCCTGAATCCCATGCCTCCTTACTTTCTGAATGAGCCTACCATGGGGAACCTTATCAAACGCCTTGCTAAAATCCATATACACCACATCCACTGCTCTTCCTTCATCAATGTGTTTTGTCACATCTTCAAAGAATTCAATAAGGCTTCTGAGGCATGACCTGCCCCTCACAAAGCCATGCTGACTATCTCTAATCAAACCATGCTTTTCCAAATAATCATAAATCCTGTCTCTCAGGATCCTCTCCAATAACTTGTCCACTACCGACATAAGACTGACTGGTCTATAATTCCCAGGGTTATCCCTGTTCCCTTTCTTGAACAAGGGAACAACATTTGCCACCCTCCAACCATCCTGTACTACTCCAGTGGGCAGTGAAGATGCAAAGATCATCGCCAAAGGCGCAGCAATCTCTTCCCTTGCTTCCCATAATATCCTTGGGTATATCCCGTCTGACCCAGGGGACTTATCTGTCCTTATATCATTCAAAATTTCCAGCACATCCTCCCTCTTAACCTCAACCTGTTCGAGCATATCAGCCTGTTCCACGCTGTCCTCACAAACGACCAGGTCCCTCTCACTAGTGAATACTGAAGCAAAGTATTCATTTAGGACCTCCCCTACCTCCTCCGACTCCAGGCACAAGTTCCCTCCACTATCCCTGATCGGCCCTACCCTCACTCTGGCCATCCTCTTGTTCCTCACATAAGTGTAGAACACCTTGGGATTTTCCTTAATCCTACCCGCCAAGACTTTTTCATGTCCCCTCCTAGCTCTCCTAAGTCCATTCTTCAGTTCCTTCCTGGCTACCTTGTAACCCTCTAGAGCCCTGTCTGATCCTTGCTTCCTCAACCTTAAGTAAGCTTCCTTCTTCCTCTTGACTAGCTGTTCCACATCTCTTGTCATCCAAGGTTCCTTCACCCTACCATCCCTTCCCTGCCTCATCGGGACAAACCTATCCAGCAGTCGCAGCAAGTGCTCCCTAAACAACCTCCACATTTTTGTCGTGCATTTCCCTGAGAACATCTGTTCCCAATTTATGCTCCCAGTTCCTGCCTAATAGCATTGTAATTCCCCCTCCCCCAATTAAATATTTTCCCATCCCGTCTGCTCCTGTCCCTCTCCATGACTATAGTAAAGGTCAGGGAGTTGTGATCACTATCACCGAAATGCTCTCCCACCGATAGATCTGCCACCTGGCCTATAGGAAAACCCTACAGGTTTTCCCTTTAGTTTCCAGCAGTCAGCGCTTAGATGCCCTGCCTTATTACAATGGAAGCACACAGGTCTCCAGGTCTCACTCGTACTTACAGTACCTTCCTTTTTGGCTAGAGGAGGGCCCCCTGTGTCTCCTGCTTTTCTTTCCCTCCCAGGACTGCTAGGGCTTCTATCACCTTCCCACCCTTTGTCCTTTTCGGATTTGTGAAGGTGATTAGGAAAGGTTTTCCCCTGGGAAACTTACTTATAAATGAGAGCAAATTCATTGGCCAGGACTGCTGCCTGCTGGGCTCTATGAACCTTCTGTTCCTCCACATGTGTCTTTATGGAGAGTGAGAGAGAGTTTTTAAATTCCTCTAACAAAATTACTTCTCTGAGATTTTCATAGTTGAGCTGTACTTTAAGAGCCCTCAGTCACTGGTCAAAAGCCAGCTGCTTATTTCTTTCAAACTGCAGATAAGTTTGATCAGCTTGCTTCTTGAGGGTTCTAAACTTTTGGCGATAGGCTTCAGGTACTAATTCATATGCCCCAAGGATAGAATTTTTTGTCAGTTCATAACCTGATGAACTCTCATCTGGCAACAGGGAATAAACCTCATGGGCTTTTCCTATTAATTTGCTCTGTATTGACAGAGTCCAAGCCTCAGCTGGCCATTTTAACTGCCTTGCCAGTTTTTCAAAAGACACAAAAAACGCTTCCATGTCTCCCTCATTGAATTTTGGGATCAGTTGGGAGAGTTTAACAATTTTGTACCCAGCCCTGAATTACTCTCCTCCATATTGGCTATACGTTCACTGGGATACTCTGTCACCCCCTAGTTAACTCGAGCCGCCTCAGCTCTCTTTCGTCGCATTCTTTCTGGAAGGTTCTTTCTCTTTCATGTCTCTCTTTTTTTCTCCTCTCTTGCTTTCTCTCTCTCGTCTCTCTCTTTTTCTTCACATTCCTTCTGGAAGGCTCTTTCTGTCTCTCTCCATTTTCCTCAACTCCAGTGAGCCATTTTTCTCAACTCCTCCATAGACAGTGCTTCTAACTTATCCCAAGTTACTTCACCCTGGCTTGGGGAGCTACCAGCTTCAGTGACAGACATGTTAGTATTCTAACACACACAACCACAAGAAAACCTGTATTGAAATCTTTTCTCCTGTTTGATTGGGATCAGTTTGGCTTCTCACTTCCAATTTCTCATTTGTCTGTGGGTCAAATCCCAGATGAGCCCTCAAATTTCTGTTATGACCAGATGAGCAGGGGTCTAGGGGTTCCCTGTCAGCCTTTGCCTAGTTTAACCATAAGAGGGTTTAATTTTAAAACACAGCGTTTTTAGCTCCCCCTCAGTGAATCCTCATTCACTGCCTTCCAGTTGTAAGGCAAAGAAATTAGACAAGTTTTCTTAGATTTAAATAAGAAAGATGGAAATTTATTAATCTTAAATTCTAATCCGGTTAACAACTACGAATATGCCACGCAACCATGCTAGCATGCATATGAGATAAACACTCACGCAGATAGAGACAGAAAAAGAATAAAGGGGAAAAGTTTGAGGCAATATCTGGATGATAGTTACAGTCCTTTAAGTTCAATATGGAGTCTTTGGTTGCTGGTAAATCTTGCTGTTTGTTGGGGCCCAGTGCACGCTTCAACTTGTTTCGATGTAGGAGTCTTTTCTCTCTTGAGGTTGTTAACAGTGGAGCGGAGTCAAATCCCCTTTGTCCACAGCTACAGTTACTGGCTTAGTACAAAGAGGGGGACCTCAGTCCTTTCTTTAACTGTCAATTTACTTTATTCACGTTGTGGTACAATGTAAGAATAAGGCTTATACACTTAGTTAGACAAAAACCTACAACTCCCCTGAGTTATACAGTTAATAACAAAACTAGCTAGAATTCATAAGCACACCCACTAGGTTTCTCTGACCTTTCCCTGTCCTAGTCACAGAATACAAAGGATATTACCCGAAAAAGGGAGAGTTAACGCTGGCCAGGCGTGGCGTTCCGTTCCGTTCTCTCTCTCTCTCTCGCTCTCTCTTCTACGTTGTCGCCGCATCGCTCACGCAGGGTCTTCCGCTTCCACAATGGTTGATCTCCGGAGTTTTCACTGGCTCTATGCCCAAAAAGCTCTATTCTTATCCTATTGCTTATCTCTCCAAATCTGAGCTGTGTCTTTCCGGTTGGTTTAAGCTTGATCACCTCGTTCATAGCTTCTCTTAATTGGCCCAGGCCCAAAGACCCCGGTATCACACCATGTCCAAATAAGGCCCTTTTCCTGTGTCCTGTTCTTTGTCTTGTCCCATAAAGTAATTAGTTCAAACTGGTTTTTACCAGCACAGGCCAGTGTCCGAGCTCCAGGTTACTACAGGTCAAACAATTCCAGCAGTTTGTAACTGATTCTGTGTTTCTTGCAGCCCCTGGCCAACATCTCCCCCTTCATGATCCAAAGATACTTATCTTAGGATCATCAAGTTTCCCTTCTCTGTGAACCATTCCTGAGAACGTCATTGTCCCCCAATGAGTGTGCTATACTGTTACATATAAAAAGATACGTTATAAAACTTAGTATATACAGTTGGTTTTCTCAGTTTTTTTTTATATTGATAACTGTTCCTTCTGTTTCAATAGTCCCATCATCCAATCTTCGCAAAAGTTCATTTTTCCACCGTCTAAGCTGATATACATTGAATACAACAATTATTAGCGCTCATAGAGTCACTATGACAGCAATATGTGATACAATTCTGACCCATGGATGTATTTGAACATTAGATCCCCAATTCCAAAACTTACTCCAAAATCCTGGGTCACGCAACAGTTCATTTGCCTTGTCAGCATGAGTTCTAATTGTTTTAGTGTGTTTATTCCATTGATGAATTATCTCTTTTGCCTCTTCTGCTATTTGTGCCCATTCTGCTGTTAGGTGTGGGATGGGTGGCAATTCAGTGGCAATATATTCCCGTACCTCTTGATCTGTATCAGTACGCTGGACCGTAAGATTCTCCTTTATCACTATCCTCTTTATTGGCTTAGGCAGGACTTGTCCACCAACAACCAAGTCCGAGGTTACATTGTGAATGGCTACATTGTGTCCCTCCAGTATACCCAATGTTTTTCCCGCGCACGCCAACCCATCTACTCCCGCATAATACAAATTTAAATCTTCTCGCTGTCCTTTGTTGGTTCGAACTATCTTGATCTGCCGAGCAAAGTTGTTTCTGGCCACGGGATAGTCTTCCCACGATGCCACTGCTTCAGGCTCGTTCATTCGTCGTGACAGCTCCGATGCGGATTCACCCATAGTCCCAAATATGGTCAATCCAATTGCAATGCAATGTATCACCCTCTTCATTGTGGGCTGGACCTGTAATATACAAGTGTAATTTCTGCTCTTATTTACAGTTTCTTTCTTATCCATCTCTCCATACACTGAGCCAGACTGTCTATATCTTGTTCCCAATTTGTTACTGATTCTAACCGTCCATTTCTCCTAGCCCACTTACTTTCTCTGTTTTCTTTATTTTTCTTTCGTTTTTTCCCACGATTTCCCTCTGTATGTGGATGTACAACATCAGGTTGTCTTTCAAACACTTCCGCTTGGATCTGCAATTGATCCTGCTCTTGATCTCCCTGACCTTCGATCGGAACATCGGTAGCATCAAGCATCACATGCCAACTGTGATTGTCTTGTTTTTCTCCTACTAACTTTTACTGAATAATGTGATACCAGCCACTCTTATCTGGCGCCGTCAATACTTTGTATACAGATGGACTAGCTTTATCTACGATCTCATAGGGACCGGCGAACTTTGGACTCAGAAATGAGATGGGCTGGTATATTCTGATCATTACCCTTTGTCCAGGGTCCAACTCTATCGGGCTGGCTTTCGCATCGAAATAAGCCTTACTTTGCTGTCTCTTCTTTCCCTGTTGGTGAGCTGCTACGTAATTTGCTTCCCTCACTGTTTCTACTAATTGTTGTACCCATTTTTCTGATATAATACTGTCCACCTCAAGTTCGGACAAGTCCAAACCTACCAACCCCTCCATTCCTCTCATGTCCCTTCCCGTCATGAGTTTGTAGGGAGTATAACCTGATGATGAAGCTATGGTATTCCTAATTACCATCAACACATAGGGCAAAACAACCTGCCAGGTCGCCTTATGCTGCTGTACCATTTTAGCTATCATGTTTTTCAATGTCCGATTCATCCTTTCCACAATTCCACTAGACTGTGGTCTATTGGGTATGTGGAATCTCTGTTTGACCCCAAAGAGGTTCATTACATTTTGCGTTACTTGGGCTGTAAAATGTGTTCCCTGATCTGATTCTATACTTCAGGGTAAACCCCACCGAGTGAATACCCTTTCTAACAGAATTTCCGCGGTGACTTTGGCTGTATTTGTTCTGGTTGGGAAAGCTTCCACCCATTTGGTAAACGTATCTACTATTACTAGAATGTACTTAAACCCTCCTGGAGTGGGGGGTAAGGGTCCTAAATAGTCTATCTGTAAATTAGTCCAAGGCCCTTCTACTGGTCTAGTATGTCGGAGGGCCCCTTTCTTGACATTCCTATCGGGGTTGTGTTGTGCACAGATCAAACAATTCTTGACGTAGTGTTCCACGTCACCTTTCATTCCAGGCCACCAGCAAACCTCCTTTATCCTTTCCAGGGTACTCTCTGTCCCTTTATGTCCCCATAAGTCATGGTACCAGTGGATTATTTGGTTTCATCCCCCCTCTGGCACTACAAATTTTCCTTCACATAAGACTACTCCGTCCTGAATATTTATGCCCTTGTACTCTTTGTATGTATCTGACGCTACTCCTATCAGTTTTTTCAATTCTCCATCTTTCTTCTGCTCCTCTATCAAATCCATTACCTTAACCTGTTTTCCTTTCTGTTCCCCAATGTCCTCAATCGGTGGCTGCCATTCCTGCCCACTAACAGCACCTTGTTTGGCTAGCTCATCCGCTTTCCTGTTCCCTTCCAGAGTAAGTTTTGAATGAGCTTTTACCTTCGTGATCCCATATCCTTTCCCCTGTGCTCCTTCAAAGATGTATCTTAATAATGGGGCCGATGGAAGGGGCTTCCCATCCACTGAAACAAAGCCCCTCGCCTCCCATAAGGGCAAATGTTCCGTGAGGCTATTACTGACAAACATGCTATCAGAATATATAACTGATCCAGGCGGGAAGTATTCCGGGTGGCCAACCAAATATGCGACGGCTGCTAATTCTGCCACCTGTGCACTCATGGTTTTCGGCAATTTTAAGGTTGCGCTAAACTTTTCCTGACCATGTTCGGCTTCTACATATATCCCGCACCCTGTCCTCCTCTCGCCACCCGGAACTGATGCGGAACCATCCACAAAAATTTTTAAGTGGGGTTCTTCTTGTTCCCTTGCATCTTTACTTTCTGTCCCCATTGCTTTCTCTAATCCACTCCTACCCCTTCCTTTTTGTTTTGATACAAATGGTCCCTTGGGATCATTTACTATCATAACTTGACACTCATGTTTCTCTCCTTGATACACTAGGTTGTCTGCCAACATAGTGGTAGTTTTTACTCCTTTCACGCTTATGTTTCTTCCCTGCAACAACAGTGTCCACCTAGCACAAAAACAAGAAATGCTGGATTCACTCAGCAGGTCTGGCAGCATCTGTGGAAAGAGAAGCAGAGTTAACGTTTCGGGTCAGTGACCCTTCTTCGGAACTGACAAATATTAGAAAAGTCACAGATTATAAACAAGTGAGGTGGGGGTTGGGCAAAAGATAACAAAGGAGAAGGTGCAGATTGGACCAGGCCACATAGCTGACCAAAAGGTCACGGAGCAAAGGCAAACAATATGTTAATGGTGTGTTGAAAGACAAAGCATCAGTACAGATTAGGTGTGAATATACTGAATATTGAACATCAGCAAGTGCAAACCTGAAGAAAAACAACCTGAAAAAAACAGTGGGTAAGCAAACTGAACAAACTAAGATGAAATGAAATAAATGCAAAAAAAGATTGTAAAAAATGTAAAAAGGAATGCAAAAAAAAAAGGAAGAAAAAATAACTAAAAATGACTAAAAATGAAAGTAAAGTGGGGGGCTGTCATGCTCTGAAATTTTCGGAACTGACAAATATTAGAAAAGTCACAGATTATAAACGATTTCCAGCATCCGCAGTATTTTGCTTTTATTTTAGTGTCCACCTAGCAATTCGGTTCTGACTTACTGACCCATCTTTGATCCTACCGTCTAATAGTAACTGTACAGGGGTATGTTCTGTCAATATTCTAAGTGGATTCAGTCCCACTATGTAAGTAAAATACTGTACTGCCCAAAAAACTGCTAACAAATGTTTCTCGCACGTCGTATACCCCTGCTCTACCGGTGAAAGCATACACGAGGCATACGCTACTGGTCTCAATTTCCCGTGTGTCTCCTGTAACAGAACTGCTGAGAGGGTGGTGTCTGTGGTAGCTACCTCCAATGAAAATGGCTCAGTTGGATTTGGGGTTTTCAGAGCAGGCGCAGCAGCTAGTGCCTGCTTTAAATCTGAAATGGCCTGTGTGTGTTCAGTTTTCCACTCCCACGCCACATTCTTTCTCAATAGTTCCATTAATGGGGCTGCTTTTGTAGCAAATCCATCAATGTGGTCCCTGCAATATCCCAATAAACCCAGGAAAGATCTCAACCCTTTTAGATCCCTCGGGACAGGGAGTCTGCTAACCGCTACTACCCTTTGTTGGTCGATTTCTCTCTTTCCTGGTGTCAAGATCATTCCCAAGTAATTAACCTTCTGTTTCATAACCTGCGCTTTTTTAGGGTTTACTTTTAGTCCCAATTCATGTAACAATTGTAGTAATTCACTTAGTAGCTGGTAATGTTCCTGTTCCGCTTCAGTTTGTAGCAGTAAGTCATCTACATACTGCACCAGACATTCAGGCTTTGAGAACCTTTTTAACCCTTCCCTTAAACGTTGGTGAAATATAGACGGGGAATTCTGAAATCCCTGTGGCAGGGCGGTCCTTGAAAGGTAAACGCAAATTTATATTGGCATTCCTTCTCCAGTGGAATAGACCAAAAACCGTTACTTATGTCTAAAACCACTGTGCATCTTCATTTTGTTTAACTACCGTCTCTGGGCTAGTTACTACGGTAGGGGCCGTTAACGGGGTTACCTTATTTAATTCTCGATAGTCTATCGTTAGTCGCCAACTACCATCCGGTTTCCTCACCGGCCAAATAGGTGAGTTGTTAGTGGAGGCTACCGGTCTTAATATCCCTTGTAGCAACAAACTCTGTATCACCTTTCCTACCTCCTCTTCTGCCTGTTTCGGAAAACCATACTGCTTCTGTGGTTTGGGGTCTGGGCCCTGTATACACACACTCCCGGTCATTTTCCCACAATCATGTTTATGTCGAGCAAATACTACTGAATTCCGTGTGATGATTTGTTGTACTTCACTATCGCTACTCATTTCTTCTGGTCTTGTCCACAGTTCCCTGAACGTACATATCCTATCCTGGTATTCCCCCACCAGGACGGATGTGTGATCTATACTACCCATGCCCAAGGGCATGTGCCAAATCGCGCAATTAACAGGATCAAAACAGAGTCCTGCTTTAGCCATGTAATCACACCCTAATATATGTTCTTGTTCTCTCGGTAACTGAATGAGAACCACTGAGTGCTCTATTGCTACGTCCCCCACACTGACTTCCAATGGTACGCTCACATATCCCGCTTCTGAATGTCCTGTCAATCCACGTAAAACAAGTTTACTTTGAATTTCCCAATCTACTTTACTAACATTGGTGGTGTTTATGGTGGTTCGGGATCCTCCAGTGTCCCAAAGGAACGTAACAGGGCGGCCTCCAACCCTACCATTCACTAGGGGTCTCCCTGTGTTATCCCACCGTGTGTCACACACCCATAATGGAGAGGCCTGCAACCGTCATTGTGGTTCAGGGTACAACCCCGAAGAAGGTGCTATCTCTAGTATATCACATTGAGGATTTGACCTATTTGGTCCTTCCACGGGTAGGCTCTGGCGTTTGTTCTGGCCTCCTCCCCGACCTACATTTTCTCGTCTCAGGTTTGGGCATTCTCTTTTGAAATGTCCCTCCTGGCCACAGTTATAGCAGTGGGTCGGCCCGCCCGGAGTTCTCCCTGTTCCTAGGACGGATCCTCTCCCAATGCCTCTACCCCTTCCTCCTGTCTGAAAGACTGGGTGGGGTGCCCCTTGTGTAGTTCCCCTCCCTTCATTTCTCCAGGTTATTGTCTGATCTTTTACAGGCATCACCTTTCCCCCAGGGGCCTTGGAGAATTTTGTTGTTTCCTTCTCCCATGCTCTAACCATCCTCCTGAGTACCCAAGCCTCTGTGTGTGTGTTATCAGAGGGATCAAATTGATCTAGTGCCCTTCTTGACTCCTCAGTGCCATGTGACACCAACGTTCTCAGCCATTGGTTTCTAATCTCTGGCGTTGGATTGGCTCTATCTAGATTCGCACCATATACCCCTTGAAACACCACCCAGATGCGAGCTGCAAATGCGACAGGGTGTTCACCTTTTCATTGATAACATTTTGTTAGCGCCTCCACCGGGTCCCCTCTATTAGCACCCATGACATTTAATACTTGTTCTTTTAAATCCTCATTTGTGCCTCTACTGAGTTTTTGCTCCTCTGGTAGGGCGGAGTGTATGTGCGGGTGTAGGCACATTATAATTAATTTTCTTTCTTCAGCATCATCTAAGCCGTGTATTCCTCTCTGTTGACTGACCGCTTGGAACAGCTCCCTCGGATCATCCCCGGGTGCGCACGTCCCAATATCTTTCGCAATATCCCTCAATTGCTGTCCCCCCATTGGAGTGGAATATGTCATCCGCGGGCCAACTGCCACCTGGCCATCTGCCCCTATCGCTGCCCTAGTGGTCACAAGGGGGGCCATGGGGGCCGATGACTCCTTTGGCTCTGGCTCATATGCTGGCGGAGGATCCTCGGGTAGAGGGTCTCCGTCATCATGGCCGTATCTAGCCGCTTTGTCTACTAACTCATTCCAATCTATGCCCCCTTCACCGTTCTCCTCACTTCGTTCGGGTGCAAAAGCACAGATTAGACCTCTCTGCGTGGCTAGCTGCTCTTGCAGTCTTGCTATGTATTTTTGACACTTTGTGTGATCACCTGAACTACTTCTCTTTTCCTGAGCTGCTCTCTGAATCACATTCATGGCAGTTTTTAAATCACTACATTGCTGCTTCCATCCTTCCACCTCAGCTTTAGCTGTTTGGGCTTCTCCCTCTCGCCTACTTTTTTCCGTAACTAGTTTTTCACACTGTAACTGATGTTGGTTCACATGCATCAAATCCGCACTTCTCTGTCCCTGCAAATCAGTTACTTTTTCACTAAGGTGGGCTGCCTCCTCACGGAGTTTTTTATTCTCTTCCTCGAGCCTGTTCTGCTCATTTTTAGCCTGCTGTTGGCATTCTATCCATTCCTCAAGTAAGCAGCCGATAGCTACTAACTTCTGTATCTTTTTAAATTTCCTAGCTGACATTTTTGCCTGTGCAGTCTTCCAAAGGGCTTCCGCTACAGGTTTTCCCTTATCACTAGTGTGACCAGCATACGCTCCGTATTGCGGCCACTTCGCTATTACGTATTTTTAGACCCCGGTATCACACCGTGTCCAAATAAGGCCCTTTTCCTGTGTCCTGTTCTTTGTCTTGTCCCATAAAGTAATTAGTTCAAACTGGTTTTTACCAGCACAGGCCAGTGTCCGAGCTCCAGGTTACTACAGGTCAAACAATTCCATGTCTTCCATGGGTCTTGTGGCTTGTGAGAAAGTGAGAGAGAGAGACAACCAGGCGAGAGCCTTTCTTGTTCCAGCTTCAGGTGAAAACTCTAGTCTGAATTCAAACTGTCCTGTGTCTCATTCAAAAGCCTGGATCAGCCAGTTAGTCATGTGACCAGCTGGTTTAACCAGTCCTGTGTTTGTGGCTTGTATCATCTTAGCAGACCCTGGAACGTGAGCTTCCTTACACCTTCAATGTCTGGTGATCAAAATCCATTTGGGTTAATTGGACCAAGGAATCGTACTTTGTCTCCACAAGCACCATCTCTTAGTAGGGAAATGGCTTCCAGTCAAAGTTCTGGTGATCTCTTAACAAGTCATTTCTTCACTCCAGCAACAGTTTAAAATCAATGTTCATATGACAAAATTAATATGTCTCATTCTTGGCAGGTGGGGGTCTGCATGAATAAATAAAAACCTTTTTTTAAAATTATTTATCGGAATTTCTTTCAGGTGCCTGGCAGAGACGGGCGATGTTACTTTCATCAGACAAACAACTATCTTTGAGAACACTGATGGTATGAGTGAGTTCCTGGTCCTACAATGCTGATTGAACTGATAGAGCTTTCAGTGATAACCCAGCTCAGGCTGGGCATTGGTAATAAAGAGACAAACCAAATTATCTGGTGATTTAATGCATGAACCTTCTGTGTGGTGATCCAGTTTTATTTAGGTAGATTAACCTGCTCCACTAGGCTATCCTATCATGGCTGATCTGCCCCTGAACTCCATTTAACCTGACTTTTCTTCATCTCCTTTAGCCAACAAAATTCTGCTTATCTTGAAAGCTCCAATTGACTCAGCATTCACAACCTTTTGGGGGAGAGAGTTTGAGATATTCACCACTCTTTGTGTGATAAAGTGCTTCCTGATTTCCCTCGCTCTAATTTTAATTTTATATCTCCTTGTTCTTGATTCCCTCATCAAATGAAATAGTTTCTCTGTATCCTACTGAATCCTTTTAAGATTTGAAGCATGTTAATCAGATTACCCCTTAATTTTCTATAGAGGGAATACAAGACAACTTTATGCAACCTGCCATCATAATTTATAGAGTCATAGAATCATACAATGGTTACAGCACAGAAGGAGGCCATTCAGCCTATAATGTCTGTGCCAGCTCTCTGCAACTCAGCAACTCCTGTGTCCTTTCCCTGTAGACCAACGATTTTTTTCTCTTCAGGTATTATCCAATTCCCTCTTAAAAGCCACAATTGAATCTACCTTCACCACTCTCGGGCAGTGCATTCCAGATCCTAAATGCTCGCTGTGTAAAAAAGCTTATCCTTGTGTCATCATTGATTTGCCATTCACCTTAAATCAGTGTCCTCTGGTTCTCAACCCTTCTGTCAACGGGAACCGTTTCTCCCATCTACTCTGTCTAAACCCCCCATTATTTGAAACACTTCTATTAAATCTGTCAGCCTTCTTTTCTCTAAGAAGAATAACCCAATTTTCTCCAATCTAACTAAATAACTGAAGTCTCTCATCCCTGGAACCATTTTTGCAAATTTCTTCTACACGCTCTCTAAAGCCGTCACATCCTTCCTAAAAGAATTGGACACAATACTCCAGTTGAGGCCAATCTATTCTTTTATAAAGGTTCATCATAATTTCCTTGCTTTTGTACTCAATGCCTGTATTTATAAAGTCCAGGTTTTTGTATGCCTTCTTAACCACCTTCTCAACCTGCCCTTGTAAATCTCCTCTGCGCTCTGTCCATAGCAATTATGTCCTTTCAGTAATGTGATGACCAGAACTGTACGCAATACTCCAACTGTGCCCTGACCAGTGTTTTATACAGTTCCAGCATTACATCCCTGCTTTTGTATTCTATACCTCGGCCAATAAAGGAAAGCATTCCATATGCCTTCTTCACCACTCCATCTACCTGTCCTGCCACCTTCAGGAACCTGTGGACATGCACTCCAAGGTCTTCTTCTACCCCTCTCAATATCCTCCCCATTATTTTGTATTCCCTCGCTTTATTTGCCCTCCCCAAATGCAATACCTCACACTTCTCTGGATTGAATTCCATTTGCCACTTTTCCGCTCACTCAACCAAACCATTGATATCATTCTGGAGTCTACGGCTATCCTCTTCACTATCAACTACACAGACAATTTTTGTGTCATCAGCAAATTTCCCAATCATGCCTCCCACATTTAAGTCCAAATTATTAATATATACCACAAATAGCAAGGGACCCAACACTGAGCCCTGTGGAACGTCACTGGAAACAGCTTTCCATTCACAAAAACATCCGTCAACTACAACCCTTTGTTTCCTGTCCCTGAGCCAATTCTGGATCCAACCTGCCACATTCCCCTGTATTCAATGGGTTTTCATTTTACTGACCAGTCTGCCATGTGGGACCTTGTCAAATGCCTTACTAAAATCCATGTAGACCACATCCACTGCACTACCCTCATCAAGCCTTCTTGTTATTTCCTCAAAAAATTCAATTAAGTTAGTAAGACATGAGCTTTCCTTAACAAACCATGATGACTATCCCTGATTAATCCATGCCTTTCTAAGTGGAAGTTTATCCTGTCCCTCAGAATAGATTCTAACAATTTACCCACCACCAAGGTCAGACTGACCACCTGTAATTATTTGGCCTATCCCTCGCACCCTTTGTAAACAATGGCACAACGTTTGCAGACCTCCAATCGTCTGGTACCTCTCCTGTATCTAGTGAGGATTTGAAGATGATCGTCAGCACATTAACTATTTCCTTCCTGGCGTCCTTTAATAACCTGGGATGCAATCCATCCAGCCCTGGAAATTTATCCACTTTCAAGGATGTCAGACCCTCTATCAAATCTAATATTTCACACTCCTCTTCTCTAACTACAATATCTATATCAACCCTCTCCTTTGTGAAGACAGAAAAAACTCATTAAGAACCCTGCCCACATCTTCTGCATCCACGCATAAGTTCCCTTGTACATCTCTGATAGGCCCTACCCTTTCCTTAGTTATCCTCTTGCTCTTAATGTACTGATAAAACATCTTTGGGTTTTTCTTGATTTTACCTGCCAATAATTTTTCATGTCCTCTTTTTGCTTTTCTAATTTCCTTTTTTACTTTACCCCTGCACTTTCTATACTCCTCTAGGCTTTCTAAAGTATTAAGATTTTTATGATCACCATAAGCTTTCTTTTTCTGCTTTAACTTACCCTGTAAGCTTCTAGATAACCAAGGGGCTCTAGATTTGGCAGTGCCAACACTGTGCCTGCATTATCGCGCTTTTGAATGCCTTCCACTGGTTTGCCACTGATTTTCCTTCAAGTAGCTGTATCCAGTCCACTTGCACCAGGTCACCTCTCAGTTTCTTAAAATTTGCCTTCCCCCCACTTGAGAACTTTTATTCCTGTTTTATATTTGTCCTTTTCCATGACTATGCTAAAACCTACTGAATTACGGTCACTGGCTCCAAAATGGTCACCCACTGTTACTTCATCCACTTGCCCAGCTTCATTACCAAAGACTAAATCTAGAATTGTGCCTCCTCTCATCGGGCTTGTTACGCGCTGGCTAAAAATGTTCTCTTGAACGCAAGAATTTTGTCCCCTCTGTGCCCTTCACACTGTTTGTATCCCAGTTGATATTGGGGTAGTTGAAATCTCCAATTATTATTGCCCTATAGTTTTTGCACTCAGAAATTTGCCTACATGTTTGTTCTTCTACCTCCCTCTCACTATTTGGGGGTCTTTAGTACACTCCCAGTAATGGGGCTGCCCCTTTTTTATTTCTGAGCTCCACCCATATGGCCTCATTTGATGATTCATTTAGCATATCATCCCTCCTCAAAGCTGTTATCGATTCATTAACTAATAATGCTACACCCTCTCCTTTTTTATTTTCCCCTCTATCCTGCCTGAAAACTCTATATCCAGGGATGTTCAGTTGCCATTCTTGCCTCTCTTTAAACCATGTTTTTGTTACAGCAACAATATTGTTTTGCCATTTGTCTATCTGTGCTCTCAGCTCATCAGCTTTATGTACTATACTCCTTGCAGTTAAATAAATACCCTATAACACTGCCAAATTTCTGTGCTGCACACCTTTGCTTCTTCTGTCTTTCAGAGTCACTCTCTAATTTTCTGCCTCCTGTTCCCTGCCCTGAAATTGTCCTGTCTAGGACTTACTCAGGTTCCATCCCCCTGCCAAGATAGTTTAAACCATCCCCAATTGCACCAGCAAACCTTCCTGCAAGGATATTTGTGCCAGTCCTGTTCAGGCGCAGACTGTTCGGCTTGTACAGGTTCCACCTTCCCCAGAACCGGTCCCAATGTCTCAGAAAACTGAAGCCCTCCCTCCTGCAGCTTGGGATTTGTCAGTGACAAGCTCAAGGAGAGCTATTGGACAAATATAAGTAAGTAAATGAGCACCCTTAAGGGCTGAATAAGTTCAGGCATTGCCTCAGTGGTAGCACTCTTGCCTCTGAGTTCAAATATTGTGAGTTCAAATCCCACTCCAAACACTTGAAGAGATTCTCAGCTAACATTCTCATGCACTACTGAGGGAGTAGGGTTAGGAACAGAACTAACAGAAGAATGGTTCTGATGAGATTATTGAAGGCAAAAGTTTTAGACTCATTCAAAGACAAAGGGACAAAATTCTCCTTTGTCAAGTAACTGGGAATGAAAAGCAGGTGCAGTGTGAAAGAAAGGGGCTAATTCACAATCACACATTCTGTTTTGCTAACCAAGACAAATTTCACCTGCACGAGGTGATGGAGGCCTTTTTAGTCTGGTTTGAGTGAACTATGTGAACTGATCAGGCCTTCCTGATCCAGAAACATCTTCTGATCCAGTACAAGAGTTTTATACAGTCTCAAACTCACTCCTCTTGCAATTTATTCTCAAAAGTCAACAGTAACCTCTAAATGTTTTCTTATTAACTATTCTGAGGCCTTCCTGTAGAGGTTTTGGCACAAATACTTGGAGCCCCTTTCCTGAGTGGTTCTGTACCATGTGACAGGAAGGGAATCAAACCATGTTGTGATAGTAGGCTTGGAACATATCAAGGTCAGTTGCTATGAAGGCAAGGCTTTTAATCTGTGTGCAACTGCTCTGTATATTAAATCAATCAATGTTTAACCCTCAAGGTAATTCACAGGAGGAGTGGGCTAGAGGTCTCAGGTCCAGTGATTTCAGGCTACTGTGCATAGATGGCACTCAGGCTGCTGTTACAGATTACAAGACTTGTCACTTGGCACAAGTAGCAGCTCGAACTGTTGCATCCCGTGCAGAGAACAGGGATCAAGTCCTGCAATTTTTGAAGGAGCAACAAGTGAGTATTTGGGGTTTACTTGCACACATTGCAATTTTTGGAGCTTGCATGTACACATTGTGAGTGTTTAGTGTTTGCTTGTAATCAGTGGCACTGTTTGGGATCAACATGTACTCATTCAGTGTTTGGGATTGACTTATATTCATTATGAGTCTTTGGGAATCACCTGTACTCATTCCGAGTGTTTAGGAACGACCTGTACTCTACTCAACGTATGTGTTTCAGATTGGTGTGGTGTTTGGTGGGACAGTATAGAGGAAGCTTTACTTTTTATCTGACCCATGTTGTACCTGACCATGGAGTGTTGGATGGGACAGTGTAGAGGGAGCTTTACTCTGTATCTAACCCATGCTGTACTTGACTTGGGGTATCCCTGACCTGGTGGAGCAAATAACTTACCTTAGCTCCAACTCTGAATATTGCAGTGTGGTTCATTTAAATGTGACACTGCCCAGTGATATGCATTCTCAATCCTCAGAAAAGAGACCTTGTTAAAAATTGGAGAGAGAGATAGAGAGTTGCTGTGGAAAGATGAAACCCCAGCCAACAATGGTGCATCCCAGTGGTGCATCATGCAGAACCCTCGAGGTTAATTAAAGCATGTTAGATATTGAGGTCCTGGTGGTAGAAGATAATTCAGCTACATACCATGGGAGCATGTTTTCTTCCACCGCTGGTAATCGGGTTGTTTCTTAATGCAGCTGAAACACGGCCGTGGTGGATCCGAGGAGGACAAGTTCGCAATGTTCAATTCAACCAAGTTTCACCACAAGAGGCTCTTGTTTTCAGACTCGATTCAGTGTCTCATTGAAGTGCCCACTGCAAATTTCACACAATTCCTGGGTGAAGGATATGTCACAGCAATGGAAGGCCTCTACACCTGTGAACCACCTGGTAAATATTACTGAAACTCCGAGTTTAATTCATCGCAACGACTGCGCAAAGTAAACTATCACATTGTGGGAGCCTGGAATCACAGAGTACGAGGAAAAGGAGCAGTTTATTTCCTCTTTCACAGTCTGTTATACTTATTAGAATAACTCAGTATCTTCAGCCTTGGAAGGAAGTGAATGAGAGGGACATTATAGAAGGAAATAACAACAGCTTGCATTTATACAGTAAAGCCTGGCTCAGGAATAAAATTTAAACCCAACCCAGGCCCGACCCGTCCACAGCCAACCCAAACCTGACCCAGGCCCGACCCGTCCACAGCCAACCCAAACCCGACCCAGGCCCGACCCGTCCACAGCCAACCCAAACCTGACCCAGGCCCGGGTGCTTTAATTTTTTTTCACGCCCGACCTGACACAAATATTGTTCATCTGTTCCGGCAGCAGGCTATTCCTGCAGATGGAGTTGTGGGGAATCATGTGTAAGCCTGAAACCATGAGTTCCCGGAGGCAGCGCTGTCCAGCCCGACCCGAGCCCAAATGCTGTACTCGGAACTGACCCGACTCAAACCCGGCACATGTAGTCGGGTCTAGTCGGGTTTGGGTCGGGTAGCCAGGCTTTATTATACCGCACCTGTAATGTAGAAAATGGACACCAAGCCAAAGAAGGAGTTTGAAGGATGGGTGACGAGAAGTTTGGTCACAGAGATCAGATTTCAGTAGGGTTTTAAAGGAGATGGGGAATATGGAAAGGCAGAGGGCTGAAGGAGGAAATTCCTGAGCAGAGAGCTTCAGCAGCCAAAGGCACGGCTGCCAGCGATGAGGCAGAAGTGGGAGGTCTACGAGTTGGAGGAACACCGAGTTCTTGGAGAGTTGTAGGGCTCTAGGAGGTTAGGGACATAGGGAGGGATAAATCCATAAAGGGATCAGAGAATCATAGACGTTTGCAGCTTGGAAGGAGGCCATTTGGCCCATTGCATCCCTGCTGGTCGACAAGTAGCCATCCAGCCTAATCCCAGTTTCCAGCTCTCGACCTACAGCTGTGTAGATTACGGCAATTGCATATCCAAGTACTTTTCAAATGTTCAGACGGTTTCTGCCTTTTCAGACATGATTAAAATATGAGGATGAGAATTTTAGATTGGAGGTCTTGAGGAACAAGAGTCAATGCAGGTCAATGGAGAGAGGGATGATGGGTTAGCAGAACCTGGTGTGGATCTGAAAAAGACAGTGTCTGACCCACTGTAACACCCAGTCCCAGAGTGTGAAAGGACAGTGACTGACCCACTGTACCACCCAGTCCCAGAGTGCGAAAGGACAGTGTCTGACCCACTGTACCACCCAGTCCATGAGTGTTAAAAGGACAGTGTCTGACTCACTGTACCACCCAGTCCCAGAGTGTGAAAGGACAGTGTCTGACCCACTGTACCACCCAGTCCCAGAATGTAAAAGGACAGTGTCTGACCCACTGTACCACCCAGTCCACAGTGTTAAAGGACATTGTCTGACCCACTGTCCCAACCAGTCCCAGAGTGTGAAAGGACAGTGTCTGACCCACTGTACCACGCAGTCCATGAGTGTTAAAGGACATTGTCTGACCCATTGTCCCAACCAGCCCCAGAGTTTGGAAGGATAGTGTCTGACCCACTGTCCCACTCAGTCCCAGAGTGTGGAAGGATAGTGTCTGACCCACTGTACCACCCAGTCCAGAGTGTGGAAGGACAGTATCTGACCCTATTCTCCCTCAACCACTATTTTAAAAAATGCTGTCTAATCATAGTGAGTGAATGGTCCAATGAGTAGTGTCACAGTTTCATCTTAGACACATAGGAATAGGAGGAGGCCATTTATCTCCTCGAGCCTGTTCTGCCATTCCATTAGATCATGGTTTGTCTAAGTCTCAGCTCCATTTATCCACCTTGCTTCCCTAACCCTTTACAGCCTTATCTAGCACAAGCCTATCAGTCTCAACATTTTCAATTGACCCCTAGTATCAATGGATTTTAAGGGAACATGTTCCAGATTTCCACTAACCATCCTGTTCAGGGTGAGCCATGGATTGTGTCACAGTTTCCATCTTCCTGTTCAGGGTGGGTCACAGATGGTGGAAGGCCATGGAAAGAAAGAATTATACGGAGGCTAGGTTTTGCTCAGCTCTTGTCAGCCGCTGAATTTCCCTTTCTAATAATGAATGGGTGGAAATCACAGACTGATGAGCATAGAGGTTGGGAGCACCAGAATGCCAAATTATTGCTGCCTCATTCGAAATCTTCTTTCATTGCAGATTTTCCCGAAATCTATCGCCTTGGTCGTTGTCAGGCCCCACAGTGAGTCAGCCTTGATTTCCACATTGACCACCCAGCGATTCGCGATGTAGCATGGATAATCATTCTTCACTCTCTCCAGCCGATATCAGTCTCAGTACAATGATATCCCCTCTGTGTCTGCCTGAATTGTTTGTATGTACTAAACTTTCTATTAACAGACATGCTGCAACATGGATCTCGTTCTGTTTCTCTCTATCATGAAATAAACGCTACCTCCATTGGTAATTTCAGTCTACTCATTTTGTAATTGTGAAATTTAGCAACTGTGGGAAGCTGCATACCCAGTAACACCAGATGGACGGGGACATAGCTGATCCTTATTCAGTGCTACACTCTGCATTCAAATCCAGCCCAGACAGATACAATGAAATCTCCTTTGGGTGACAGCAGTTGTGTTTAGATTCAGTCACATTCCTGTACCTTTAAACTGCTTCAAAAAGAACCAGCAAAACATATGGAGAAATCCTTCACATATTGAGAACTTGTTGCATACATAATTTCTGTTCCTCCATTACACAAGCATTTATAACTTTTGAGTTAACAGGACAGTGATACCTGTTCAATTAGTCAGGCCTCAATATTTCCCCTTATGCATTAGTGCCAGTGAATTTGTAAATGCTTAGGTTTTGAACATATTTATTTATACTGGTTGGTGAGCAGAAATACTGGGCAGTGTAGATAGAGACACTGTAGGTATTTCAACTCTCCCCCCACCAAGGATGTGTGTGGAGGGTGTTAAATATTCAAAAATTGGAAAACCGCTCCCAACGCAACTAATTCCGTATTTAATGGAAGCGTGTTGTGGGGCAGGTGACTTACCTGCTCTCCAGGGGTGGTTCCCTAATTTAAATATTTTAATGAGGCTATGAACGTCAGAATTTAGCTGTGTTTTCAATCTAATGGCTGCAAGCTCAGGAAACCCAGCAGCTAAAGGAAGGCGAGAAGAGCTGGATCCAGCAGGCAAGTAATTTTCCAGCACTATTTGTGAACCAAGATGAGTAGGAGTATTTCTTCCCAGTCTCCCAAGCCCACCTGTTTCCCACTGTCCATGATTGGGATTTCTTGCCCCTGCTTTCACTCCACTCCCAAACAGACCCATGCCCCCCGTAAAGACCCGCCGCCTGAACAGACCCACCCCTGAACAGACCCATTACCTCAAACAGACCCTCTTTCTGATATACCAATTGAAACTCTTAACCACAAGCTGGTTTCAACTGAAGAGGTCCATAGTCGAGCAATGAATAGATCACTATTGTAAGGGCATGAGTTAGACTAGAGTGGATTCAGACATTTGGAAGATGCACAGATCTTTGAGGGAAATTTCACCCAGACCCATCAATATGAAACATAAAGTGCTTAATAAAGAGGGAGATTAGGGTTGGGAAAAGGAGCTATGTGCTTCACTTCAGAATCTGTATCCATGTGAAATATTTTAACAATCAATTCTACATGTAACAGCCATGTGACACATTAAATGATGGACAGGCCATTAATTAAAGATGCTACTTCCAATCAGAATCTTTCTTACTGAGAAAGATGCAAATATTTGTATCAACATTTCCTGCCTAAACAGCCAGTGACAATACATTGAGCTCTGCCAGGGAAATCCACGCAGCAG
Organism: Heterodontus francisci; assembly: GCF_036365525.1. Classification (NCBI taxonomy): domain Eukaryota; kingdom Metazoa; phylum Chordata; class Chondrichthyes; order Heterodontiformes; family Heterodontidae; genus Heterodontus; species Heterodontus francisci. The sequence goes on along the minus strand of NC_090381.1, from coordinate 31,231,471 downwards.
ATCCGGGTGGCAGACACACAATAGGAGTGAGCATTGAGCCACTGCAGGGATCAGGTCCATTATAAATAAAGTGCTAACACTCCCTTTCTTTTTTAGAACTGTTTTATTGTCAGCATTTGATAAGTGATATTTTCAGCTGCAATCGGTTTCAGGCGAGGTTCAGGCAAGAGGTCTCCCTTGTATATATCTCCACCATCCACAGTTATGGCATCTGCTTTTCTCTCCTGAGAATGAGAAACATGTATATTTTTAATAGAAAGCAACTCCCTTCTTTTCAATCAATGCCATTACTGAGGACATCATCTGTTTTTCCCTCTAATTATATCTCCTCTCCTGACGCCCTCAATAAGATCTAGGTATTGATCTAGGTCAGATGAATTAGGCAGCATAGACATCCTCCAATCTGACACATTGATCTGAGAGTTGTGTACGGCTGTGAAAAATTTTCAACCTTTAAACATTGACAAATAATCACAGAAATTACAGCACAGAAGAAGACCAGTTTCGGAACCAAGGCTAATGTCAATTAGAAACAGTCGGAGTTCCAACACTGACCACTGGGGCACTCAGTAACCTCCCCTACCCTCATATAACTCTTCTGTGATCAGTAATGGTGAGGTACCAGAACTTCCATTCCCTGTATGTTGTCTGGATCACTTACAACTGACAGGTCAAAACACATCTTACCTCTCACAACGTCTTTGACATATTTGGTCATGAAGCAGGCATGCATTATATTTACTAGCTTGGACTCTGGACAACTTCAGTTTCCCCAATTTAGAATTGGTTGTCCTGAAAACGTCCCTCATTACTTATGAAAGCATAATCATTTATTTCAAACTATGTTACCAGACACTTATTTACATCCTCAATTATCTAGGTGAACTTTCTTTTTGTTACGACCAAGGCGGGAGGAGTGCACTGTCAATTCAGTCCCATGTCTCCACAGGTCACAACACATCAATAAATTTTCCAACTTACCAAAATAGCCAATTAGATACTCTGTGTATCCCCAGAATAAAGCACACCAACCAGGTTTCTTTAATAAACAACAAAAATATCCATTTATTATAAAACCAACTCTTAACCAATAATGAAGTAAATATATATACTCAAATTGAAATATTAAAGCCCTGTATTATTTTTATCCTAGCCCTCGCACACACTCACATTCACCCAAAAAACGGTTAACTGGGGAAAAAGGGATTTTTATTTACAGCTGTATCAAAGGAATAAAAGGAATTTTTAAAAAACTTATAACGAAGCAAAGAGATGGAAGTCCTTTGGATTGGTGAGGAGTTCCGAAGTCAAATAGTTGGATGCCACTCGAAGTCTTTCCAGGTGAAGTTGATAGACAGTCTGGTTTGGTTAGGCATTCAAAGAAATTCAACTGCAGAAGCTTCACATAGGTCTTCCACCCGGTATCAGCAACAAGGATCTTCTTAGGTCTTACAGCAGCAGTATAGCTGTAAAAAGTGTCTTCAAATACAGGAGGCAACAGGAACCACACTTGATACAGGATTTGCTTTTCAAGAGAAAGACGGGCTGGCTGAATCTCCTGAATCGTGGCAGGTCAATAAGCAAACTTTTTCTGACTTTAGCCAAAACAACTGGCCTTTTTTAACAGCACAAAATGAAACTAACCGTTCAGCAGCAATCCTGTTACAGTCATAATTTTTTTTGTCACAGAAAAGAATAGCTCTTAAGTCCCCTCTGTGGTGTTTGCTTGAAATCACCTGGTTTCCAGTACTAGTTTACTAATCAAAACCAGAAACCTCTTGTTGACCTTTTTTTTTTAACTAAAAAGCATCCATTAAATTCAGCTATCTTCAGATGTTTCAATGTCCATGAAATCCTTTTTTAGTTTTTAAAAACATAGATTCCCAAGTTTTAACAAAAAAATGGAACTCTCGTAACACTTGCCCAAATACTGAAATTATATCCCAGAACTTTACTTTGAATACTCCATCTGTGAGTTTTGAGTGGATTCTCACATGCGACTTTTACTGCCCCATGTTATTTCTCCCCATGTCATTTACCCCTACGTGGTCTATGAGAATTGACTCCCTAGTAGCTCGTCCAACTTTCTTCAATATGCACTGTTCTGCTTCACGTAAACAGCTCACCATTCTACAGTTATTATCATCATGATACACATAGGTGTCCATCTTTCCTAAAACTACAATGTCCATGTGCCTTTCAGTCGGCATCTTTGTCCCAACGAATTTCTCTTTTTTCTAACTCTCTCTACTTTTGCATTATGGGACTGTGTCTGGTATAGGCTTATCCCTGGACTCTCTGAGTAATTTCACAAGACTTCTCACCTTTTCTAGTACTTTTTGTCACTGTAAACCACCACGACCTCATTTTCTGTCATGCCATCAGCACTTGTCTTGTCACTGCCCTCATTTCTTCAGTTTCCAGTAACCTGCACATGATTGTAATGGTCTCCTCTTTCAATCCCCAATACCTCACTCGCAAGTCTTTAACAGCTTGTCCTTTTCACTGAACTCTGCAGATTGACTGGTACTACATTGCCTTGACTCTTCCACAGGTGCTGCAGATAAAATTGGTTGTTGGGGCTGTTACACAGTTGGCTCTCTCCTTGCACTTCTGTCTTTTTTCCTGCCAACTGCTAAGTCTCTTCGACTCGCCACGCTTCAACCCGCCTTTATGGTTGAACCGCCAGCTCTGGCGATCGCTGGCAACTGCCTTTCATATTGTCGTAGAGGGCCTGGGAGTAAACAGCTCGATGCACCGGTGTAAACTGGGGCTGGCGATTGAGGACTACCGGGAAGCTGAAAATGGGAAGGGGTGAGCAGAGACCTTGAGGATACACGGTGTAAACGCTCAGCCTTTCACAGGTACCTGGTAGCTTTCTGACAGCAAATGCATCAGGGCTCTGGTAAGGACAGTGGAAACTGGTTGGACATGGTGCCTGCAGTTGTGGCCAAGCTTGGAAGGCCACTTGGCTATGTTCGGGGAGCCCGTCCACGGCGGCGATCAGGAGGAAGAGCGGCCACATGGTCCTGGCAGCGGCTCCAGCTCACTCGGCGACTCCGCGCTACTTCCACACAAACTTTCCCTCAACTCCAGCTCAGCTCCCGGATCCCGATCCCAGTAGTAATACACCATTGTAAAAGGGACAATGGTGGGAGCTGATGCAATGTTTTACTACCTGCACCCCCTCCCCCCCCACCACCCCCCCAGCTCCCAGCTCACCCCCCTCACACCCCCTTCCCCTGCACCCCTCTCCCCTAACTCCTGCAGCCCCTCTCCCAGCTCCCCCCGCACCCCCTTCCCTCCACCCCTTCCCACCCCACACCTCCTCCTCGCACCCCCCCCCCTCTGCACCCCCTTCCCCCCTTCCCTCCACCTCCTCCCACCGGCATCCACCTACCCCTGTGTAGGGGCCCCAACAACCACACTGCCTTGTGGGCGTCTCGGGACAGACCAAGGCTAAGGGAGTAAACCCTAACAGGAAATCTGGAGCGGAACCCCGAAGGTGGTCAAGTGTCACCTTTGGCATGTTTCCGGCAGTTCCTGCAGCCATATTGGTGCCAAACGTCGTGCTCTGCATTCCCTTGGACCCCACCAGGAAGGCTGAGAGGGGGGTTTTGACGCTTGGGCAACTCACAACCTCCATACATCCGCCCAGGCATGCGCCATGGAGAGGTCACTCCGTAGTCGCCTCACAGCGACCAAATCACCAGGGAAGGCAGCAGTTACGGGTTATAAGTCCAGCTCAATTGGCATAGAGATTGGGTGCCACGGGTTGCCTTTGTCGGTGGGAGAGGTCATCGCATCTCACTGGACAGCTACCACCCGCCTCAAACTGGGCAGCCCCCGGTCAGTAAGGTTCTATCCCGCCACAGTCCACCTGCTTCAATGGGTGCTTGGAGCTCAGGGTCATTGCCCGACAAGTGGACTGTAACACTGCACCAAACAGCATGACCAAAAAAGGAAAGAAGGTACCAGCCCTTCGTTTTGCAAGCTGGAACATCAGAACTATGTGTCCTGGCCTGTTGGAAGACTTTACACAAATCAACGATTCTTGGAAGACCGCCATCATCAACAACAACGAGCTCAGTAGACTCAATGTGGACATTGCAGCACATCAGGAGACACGCCTCCCTGCGAGCGGATCTCTAAGAGAGCAAGACTACACCTTCTACTGGCAGGGTAGGGATCCTGAAGAACCAAGACAGCATGGAGTGGGCTTCGCCATCAGAAACTCTTTGCTCAGCATGATAGAGCCACCTTCAAATGACTCGGAATGCAGACTGTCCATCTGACAGTACTGGACCACCTCTGGTCTAGTACACCTACTCAGCATTTATGCTCCAACACTCTGCTCCCCACCTGAAGTTAAAGACCAGTTCTCTGAGGAACTCCATAATATCATTAGTAGCATCCCCAATACCGAACACCTATTCCTGCTGGAGGACTTTAATGCCAGGGTTGGGGCCGACCATGACTCATGGCCTTCCTGCCTTGGGCGCTATGGCATTGGAAGGATGAATGAGAATGGACAGAGACTGCTTGAGTTGTGTACCTATCATAACCTCTGCATCATCAACTCATTCTTTCACACTAAACCCTGTCACCAGGTTTCTTGGCGACACCCAAGATCACGTCGTTGGCACCAGCTGGACCTCATCGTCACAAGCCGAGCCTCTTTAAACAGTGTTCAAATCACACGCAGCTTCCACAGTGCGGACTGTGACACCGACCACTCCCTGGTGTGCAGCAAGGTTAGCCTCAAACCAAAGAAGCTGCATCACTCCAAGCAGAAGGGCCACCCGCGCATCAACACTAGCAGAATTTCTCATCCACAGCTGTTACGCAAGTTTCTAAATTCACTTGAAAAAGCCCTCCAAAACACTCCTACAGGGGATGCTGGGACCAAGTGGGCCCACATCAGAGACGCCATCTATGACTCAGCAGTGACCACCTATGGCAATTGTGTGAAGCAGAATGCAGACTGGTTTCAATCTCACAATGAAGAGCTGGAACCTGTCGTAGCCGCTAAGCGCACTGCGCTGCTGAACTACAAGAAAGCCCCCAGCGAGTTAACATCCATAGCACTTAAAGCTGCCAGAAGTGCTGCACAAAGAACAGCCAGGCGCTGCGCAAATGACTACTGGCAACACCTATGCAGTCATATTCAGCTGGCCTCTGACACCGGAAATATCAGAGGGATGTATGATGGCATTAAGAGAGCTTTCGGGCCAACCGTCAAGAAGATCGCCCCCCCTCAAATCTAAATCAGGGGACACAATCACTGACCAACGCAAACAAATGGACCGCTGGGTGGAGCACTACCTAGAACTGTACTCCAGGAAGAATGTTGTCACTGAGACCGCCCTCAGTGCAACCCAGCCTCTGCTAGTCATGGATGAGCTGGATGTACAGCCAACAAAATCGGAACTCAGTGATGCCATTGATTCTCTAGCCAGCAGAAAAGCCCCTGGGAAGGACGGCATTACCCCTGAAATCATCAAGAGTGCCAAGCCTGCTATACTTTCAGCTCTGCACGAACTGCTTTGCCTGTGCTGGGATGAGGGAGCAGTACCACAGGACATGCGCGATGCCAATATCATCACCCTCTATAAAAACAAAGGTGACCGCAGTGACTGCAACAACTACCGTGGAATCTCACTGCTCAGCATAGTGGGGAAAGTCTTCGCTCGTGTCGCTTTAAACAGGCTCCAGAAGCTGGCTGAGCATGACTACCCTGAGGCACAGTGTGGCTTTCGAGCAGAGAGATACACCATTGACATGCTGTTCTCCCTTCGCCAGCTACAGGAGAAATGCTGCGAACAACAGATGCCCCTCTACATTGCTTTCATAGATGTCACCAAAGCCTTTGACCTTGTCAGCAGACGTGGTCTTTTCAGACTATTAGAAAAAATTGGATGCCCACCAAAGCTACTAAGTATCATCACCTCATTCCATGACAATATGAAAGGCACAATTCAGCATAGCCGCACCTTATGCTAGTATCCCAGTCAAATTAGAGAGTAAGAGCCCGTAGCAAACTTTGGCACAACACATGCTGTAGATGCAACAGTGCAGCCCTTCCAGGATTGTTAATATTTCTATTCACTTCGATCCATCTGTTAATTATTCATATCAGCCTGACAATCCTGTAATAAAATAACAAAGTGATCACTGACAACGCAGCCGGCAGCTTACATCATCTGACTGCGCCAATCTGCACACATGCGCAGATTGGTTCCTACGCTCTGCGCATGCGCTGCGTTCCGCAGTGCCTGGACTGGTTGGCGCATGCGCAGACGTCATCGCGTAAAGCGGGCAGATGGTGGGGGGATCCGGGCCAGAGAGAGCTGGGGTGGGGGCAGATGGGGTGGGGGGAGAGAGGGTCTGGGGAGCGGGGAGAGCGCGGCCTAAGATCTTGCTGGTGGCTCTCCTCCTTACTCCCTCTGCCCACTCCCAACCCCCCCCGCCCGCCTGCTCGCTCACCCCCCCGCCCGCCTGCTCGCTCACCCCCCCGCCCACCTCCTCGCTCACCACCCCCCCGCCTGCTCGCTCACCCCCTGCCCGCCTGCTCGCTCACCCCCCCGCCCGCCTCCTCGCTCACCACCCCCCCGCCTGCTCGCTCACCCCCTGCCCGCCTGCTCGCTCACCCCCCCGCCCGCCTCCTCGCTCACCCCCCCGCCCGCCTGCTCGCTCACCACACCCCCCGCCTGCTCGCTCACCCCCTGCCCGCCTGCTCGCTCACCCCCCCGCCCGCCTGCTCGCTCACCACACCCACCGCCTGCTCGCTCGCCACCTGCCCGCCTGCTCGCTCACCCCCCCCGCCCGCCTCCTCGCTCACCCCCCCGCCCGCCTGCTCGCTCACCACACCCCCCGCCTGCTCGCTCACCCCCTGCCCGCTTCGTCGCTCACCCCCCCCGCCCGCCTGCTCGCTCACCACACCCCCCGCCTGCTCGCTCACCCCCTGCCCGCCTGCTCGCTCACACCCCCGCCCGCCTGCTCGCTCACCCCCTGCCCGCCTCCTCGCTCACCCCCCCGCCCGCCTGCTCGCTCACCACACCCCCCACCTGCTCGCTCACCCCCTGCCCGCTTCGTCGCTCACCCCCCCGCCCGCCTGCTCGCTCACCCCCTGCCCGCCTGCTTGCTCACCCCCCCGCCCGCCTGCTCGCTCACCACACCCCCCACCTGCTCGCTCACCCCCTGCCCGCTTCGTCGCTCACCCCCCCGCCCGCCTGCTCGCTCACCACACCCCCCGCCTGCTCGCTCACCCCCCTGCCCGCCTCCTCGCTCACCCCCCCGCCCGCCTGTTCACTCACCCCCCCGCCCGCCTGCTCGCTCACCCCCCCGCCCGCCTGCTCGCTCACCCCTCCGCCCGCCTGCTCGCTCACCACATCCCCCGCCTGCTCGCTCACTCCCCTGCCCACCTGCTCGCTCACCCCTCCGCCCGCCTGCTTGCTCATCGCCCCCGTCCCACTCACTCATCGCCCCAGGTCCACTTGCTCACCGCTCCCTGCACCACCCACCCCCCCACAACCGCAGGCTCACCCCACCCACCCCCGTCCCCGGCCCACTCACTCCCCTCACTCCCCGGCCCGCTCGCTCCCCCCATCGCCGGCCTGCTCCCTCCCTCCCCTCCGGCCATTGTGTGCTGCCATGTCTTTAGGTTGCCATTGTGTGATTATTTGAGCCGTGCCATCTTTAATCCTGGCAGCTGCCTAATGTCGCAGACTGTGACGTTTTAGTCGCACAGGCTGCGTTTGTGCTTTTGCCATTGCAGCACCACCTAGTGGTGGTGTTGTCAGCAAATGCAGCCTAAAATAATTCGATCACAATCACCATGTCTAATGTGAGTCTTTTGCAATTATTTGTGATGAGTCCACCGTTGAGCAAGACAACGATGTGTTGCATGTTTTGTTTGATATTATGTCTGGTAAGGCTGAAGATGTACAGTCAGGAAAGCTAACAACAGTGCTCGCAGACTGTCTCCACTTAGAAGCTGTTAATTACACCACAGTTTCCCAAATGATAATCAAAACCATTTCAAAATACAGTACAGATTTCAACAAAGTGTCTGCTTCATGACAATGCAATTTACATGGCAAAATCTTTCAAATCTGTGCTGCTCGGTGTAATGTCTAATGCTGTCCATATTACATGTAATGTACATATAATTTCTTTTGTCAGTGAGCTGTGGAAAAACAAATTTGGTAAAGTCAACAAACTGGTCAGCTACATTAAAAAGATCTTCAAACACTGCCCTAGCTACAAGCTTTGATACAGGCAACACATTGCATTTGCATCCAAAATGGCTGAAATTGGGGAACTAAACATAGCCCTTCCTCTCGGGTTGATGGAATTCTTGGTTTCAGGCAGTACAGCATCTTGCAGCTCACCTGAAATACCACTCAGACTTAATCTCAGAAGAGCTCACACTGACACTGAACAGACATTGTAACTCTTCTAAACGATGCTCAGCTTAATGAGATTCATTTTGTTGCCAAGAATGCTGCACAACTGATGGATTTAATCACTTGGTTTGAATCTCGATTCGTCACAATCCACAAAGCTTACAATAAAGTAATGGAAAAGGAAGTTAGGCAAGCTAAGAGTAGGCATGAAAGAATATTGGCAAGTAAAATCATAGAGAGCCCAAAGATGTTTATCAATACATTAAGAGTAAGAGGATAATTAAGGAAAGAGTAGGGTCCATAAAAGACCAAAAAGGCAACCTATGTGTGGAGGCAGAAGATCTGGGAGTGGTTGTTAATTAATACTTTTCATCTGTCTTCACAAAAGAGGGGGATGATGCAGACATTGCAGTTAAGAAGGAGGAGTGTGAAGTCTTGGATGTGAAAAACATAGGGAGAGAGAAAGTGTTAATGGGATTAGCATCCTTGAAAGTGAATAAATCACCAGGGCTGGATGAAATGTACCCCAGGCTGTTAAAAGAAACCAGGGAGGAAATAGTGGAAGGTCTGGCCATTATTTTCCAATCCTCACTGGATACAGGTGTAGTGCTGGAGGATTGGAGGTCTGCCAACGTTTTACCTTTGTTTGAAAAGGTAATGAGGAATAAACTGAATAATTACAGTCTATCCTCGGTAGTGGGCAAATTATTGGAATCAATTCTGAGAGACAGGATGAACTGTCACATAGAAAGGCATAGATTAATCAGAGATAGTCAGCATAGATTTGTTAAGGGAAGTTCGTGTCTGACTAACTTGAAAGAAGTTTTTGAGTAAGTAACAAGGAGGATTGTTGAGGGTAGTGCAGTTGATGTGGTCTACATGGATTTTAGCAAGGCTTTTGACAAGGTCCCACATGGCAGACTGGTTAGAAAAAATAAAAGCCATGGGATCCAGGGGAATGTAGCAAGCTGGATACAAAATTGGCTCAGTGGCAGGAAACAAAGGGCAATTGTTGACAAGTGTTTTTGTGACTGGAAGGCTGTTTCCAGTGGCATTCCGCAGGGCTCAGTACTAGGTCCCCTGCTTTTTGTTAACGATTTGGATGTAAATATAGGGGGGATGATCAAGAAGTTTTTAGACAACACAAAAATTGACTGTGTAGTTGATAGTAAGGAGGATAGCTGTAGACTGCAGGAAGATGTCAATGGACTGGTCAGGTGGGCAGAGAAGTGGCAAATGGAATTTAACCCAGAGAAATGTGAGGTGATGCATTTGGGGAGGTCAAACAAGGCAAAGGAATACATAATAAATGAGAAGTTATTAAGAGGTGTAGAGGAAGTGAGGGACCTTGGAGTGAATGTCCACAGATCCCTGAAGGCAGCAGGACTGGTTGATAAGGTGGTTAAGAAGGCATATGGAATCCTTTCCTTTATTAGCTGAGGTATAGAATGTAAGTGTAGGGAGGTTATTCTGGAACTATATAAAACATTAGTTAGGCCACAACTTGAATACTGTGTGCAGTTCTGGTCACCGCATTACTAAAGAAGGTACAGAGGAGATTTATGATCATGTTGGCAGGAGTGGAAAATTGCAGCTATGAGGAAAGATTGGATAGGCTGGCATTGTTCTCCTTGGAACAGAGGGGAGATTGATTGAGATGTACAAAATTGTGAGGGGCCTGGATAGAATGGATGAGAAGGGTCTATTTACCTTCGCAGAAAGGTCAATGACTAGGCAGCATAGATTTAAAATGATTGGTAGAAGGATTAGAGGGGAGATGAAGATACAATTTTTCACCCAGAGGGTGGTGGGGATCCAGAACTCACTGCCTGAAAGGGTGGGAGAGGCAGAAAACCTCATCTCATTTAAAAGATGCCCGGATGTGCACCTGAACTGCTTTAACCTGCAGGGCTACTGACCCAATCCTGGAAAGTGGGATTAGGCTGGGTGGCTCTTTTTTATCGGCTGGTGCAGACATGATGGGCCAAGTGGCCTCTTTCTGTTCCGTGAACTTTCTGTGATTCTATGATTCTAAGAACAACCATTTTTGATTTTATCACTTACAATGTAGTCGGGACCGGAGTGAGTTTAGTAAGAAATATGAAACAAAGACTGAGACAGAAGCAGCATGCTGTTGAACATAATGGAGTCTTCCTTGTTCTGTTTTACGTACACTTTCTCTTTCAGCTCACTCTGCTGGCTCATGTCTGATTGGTAGCCTCAAATGAACAATATGCACAATGCAATTTTCAAAACCCTACATCCCTCCCCTTCTTAGTAAATGAAAAACATAGATGTTTCAATGGTTTGTTTCCAGAAAAAGTGAACAATAAACTTAAACATAAATAGTTTACTTCGTCACATAGTCACTTAAGTATGGTGAGCATTTTCTCTCACGAGTAGGTGAGGTGAGAGTGACTGCCCTTGACATCAAGGCAGCATTTGACCGAGTATGGCATCAAGGAGCCCTAGCAAAACTGAGGTCAATGGGAATCAGGGGGAAAACCTTTCACTGGTTGGAGTCATACCTAGCGCAAAGGAAGATGGTTGTGGTTGTTGGAGGTCAATCATCTGAGCTCCAGAACATCACTGCAGGACTTCCTCAGGGTAGTGTGCTAGTCCCAAGCATCTTCAGCTGATTCATCAATGACCTTCCTTCAATCATAAGGTCAGAAGCGGGGATGTTCGCTGATGATTGCACAATGTTCAGCACCATTCGCAACTCCTCAGATACTGAAGCAGTCCGTGTAGAAATGCAGCAAGACTTGGACAATATCCAGGCTTGGGCTGATAAGTGGCAAGTAACATTCACGCCGTACAAGTGCCAGGCAATGACCATCTCCAACAAGAGAGAATCTAACGATCTCCCATTGACAGTCAATTGCATTACCATCATTGAATCCCCCACTATCAACATCCTAGGGGATACCATTGACCAGAAATTGAACTGGAATAGCCAGATAAATACCGTGGCTACAAGAGCAGGTCAGAGGCTAGGAATCCTGTGGCGAGTAACTCATGTCCTGACTCCCCAAAGCCTGTCCACCATCTACAAGGCACAAGTCAGGAGTGTGATGGAATACTCTCCACTTGCCTGGATTGGTGCAGCTCCAACAACACTCAAGAAGCTTAACACCATCCAGGACAAAGCAGCCCACTTGATTGGCACCCCATCTACAAACATTCACTCCCTCCACCACCGACGTACAGTGGCAGCAGTGTGTACCATCTACAAGATGCACTGCAGCAACACACCAAGGCTCCTTAGACAGCACCTTCCAAACCTGAGACCTCTGCCAACTAGAAGGACAAGGGCAGCAAATGCATGGGAACACCACCACCTGCAAGTTCCCCTTCCATCCTGACTTGGGACTATATCGCCGTTCCTTCACTGTCGCTGGGTCAAAATCCTAGAACTCCCTTCCTAACAGCACTGTGGGTGCACCTACCCCACATGGACTGCAGCGATTCAAGAAGGCAGCTCACCACCACCTTCTCAAGGGCAATTAGGGATGGGCAATAAATGCTGGCATAGCCAGCGACGCCCACATCCGACATCAGGTGTAGTCTCATTTGACTCAAGATTTTCATCTGAGATGTCGATGTTGGATTAGGATTCAATGCTTACGAATGGTATTTTCAGTGCTTTGAAGAATTATTTGTTTCTTGTGATGATTTGTGAACTGTGCGTATCAGTGATCTTTGATCCTTTTGTGTTGGTCACAACAAGTGGTTGGATGTCATAAGGCGTTGTTTGTTTTACAACACGACCGTCATGTTTCATAAGTACTTTATCTCCTGGCTTTAGTGATGTAGCTCTAAATTTCACTTTTCGCTCTGTATTTATTTTCATTCAACCCTTCTCTTCTCGATCACGTTCGCATACATGCTGATCGCTAGCTCCGCAGGAAAGCCCAGGATGACATGTACGCATAGGATGTGCAAAGATGAGTGTAGCTGGAGATTTTCCAGTAGTCGAGTGAGTAGTCCCTCTGTAATTATGAAGTAAGTGATAAAGCTCTTGCTTCCATGACTTGTTCACAACTGTAGCTGTACATATCACTTTTTTCAAGGTTTGCATAAATCTCTCAACTTCACCGTTAGCTCTTGGCCAAGGGAATGTGATTTCTCGATGAGTGAAACCTAGGTAGTTTGTGAATTTGCTGAATTCATCACTGTTGAATGGGGATCCATTGTCATTTCTTACCGTTTGAGAGATTCCAAACAAGGCGAAGATCTGGTCAAGCCTTGGGATGACTGCTTTTTTGAAGTTAACATAAATAATTCCATAATTTAGAATATGCTGCAGTTGTCATTGACAACAGGCAAATCTGTGAAGTCAACACTAACTTCAATCCATGGTCCTGGAGGTAGTTTGAACATCTTGAGAGGATCAAGAAGATTTGATATTGTGTTTGCTTGACATGGCAAACACTGATTTATATTGTGCTCTGCCATGTGGTCAATCCCTGGGAACCATACCTTTTCCCTAAGGAGTTGTTTGGTTTTGACTATTCCCTAATGTCCTTCATGTGCTATATTAACAACACGTTCCCTCAATGAGTGTGGAATGGCAATACAATTGTTGCGTAGTACAAAATCAGATGTGGTTGTAACAGTGAGCTTATTTCGAACATTGTGAAGACCTTGTAGTGTGTGAGCGATTTCGTTTGTATATACTTTCTCGATCATGTCTTTCCAGTTTTGTGATTCCATAGGGTTCATACATAGTTGCAAAGCCTCATCTTGTTTTGTTGCTGCTTTAATGTCAGCTAATTTTAGCGACTTTGGCATCACATTTATGCTTACGTAGTTAAGATGCTGTTTGGCAACCTTTTCCTCAAGTGCTGAAATACCTCAGCTGCTGAGCCGAGTCCAAAGTTAAGCCTCTTGTATCAAAAAGTCCAATGTGAGTACAGAATACGGTAAAATATCTTGATTTTTCTGCAAGCACCATTTGATGGTATCCAGCACTGAGATCAAGTTTAGCAAAGTGTTTAGCACCATTCACTTTCTCTATGATATCATTGCTTATCTGTGTCAAGTGTCTTTCTTGTTGTATGGCTTGGTTTGGTGATCGCATATCAACCCACATTCTAATCTGGTTCTTGTTCTTGGCTTTCTTGACAACCTGTATGGGTGAGACACAAGGGGTCGGCTCATCCCCAACTTTCTCAATAATGTCAAGGTCAATTAGGCGTTGAAATTCCTTCTTTGTGTGTTTCCTCACATGGAATGGTATTCATCACCGTTTATGGGGTTACATTAATGTCTGCATGCAGCTTGCATGTAACACCTTTCAGCTTGCCGATACCAGTGAAGCGATCAGCATACAGTTTGAGAATGTTTTTGTTGTGCGTAAGAATCGTGTATGTGACTGCAAACATGTGAGGATCTGTTGCTGTGTGGAAACTGATAAGCGTGTCACATTCTCCAGATATGACATAGAATACTAATTCTAGTGTCTTTGAATGAAACTGGCATTTTGAAAGTTCTGAACATTTTCAGCAGTTTGTCACTGTTAGGAAAAATCTTCGTATTCCCTGGTTTGCAGAGATTGGGGCAATCTGAAGTTTGTTGAACGTTTTGTCTCCCATGACATTGACAGATGCTCCTGTGTCTATGAGAGCATCTACAAACGAGCAGCCAATAGTCATTATCATACGTGGCTGTTTGTAGTGTCTGAGAGAGAGCTCAAAAGTATGTTCGGGGTCATCCAGCACTACATTGGCTGCATTCTGTCACCTTTTTGCTGAGGTATGAATATGTGGCACCCTTCAGTTGGTATTGGTCTTAGTAATTTATTTTGCTGATGAGTGACAAACATGAGTAAAGTGATTGGATTTTCCACAGCCTTTACACTGTTTAACGGTAGCAGGACACACTGTCTGGTGTGGGTAAGCATGCCACTGTGGAAATTTTTTTTGGATAAGTCGCAACTCTGTGAGATGACTGTTGTTGATTTGCAGGTGGTTTCCTGGCATGTTAACAATGTTCGCAGGAATTGAACTTGGAGTGTGGTAGTTACTGTTAGCAGCCTCAATTTCAGTAGCTCTGGACTCTGAGAGCGATAGCGATCTTGCTAACTCCAGCAGCTCTGACAGCTTTCTGACTTTCTCGAGTGTTTTTCGGCAATGTTGACAGGAGAGACAGCCTTCGATTATTTGTGTTCTGATTTCCTGTTCAACCTGTTCAACATTACTGAAGTCACATTTGGTTTCTAGTTGCCTCAATCGCATGCAATGTTGGTCAATTGTCTCATTTGCTTCTTGCTTAATGCATCGGAAGATAATAGTTTTGTTTCTGGTATTTTTCTTGGGTGTGAAGTAGGTTGTCAGCGCATTTTTTGCTGAGTCGCAGACATTCTGCTCAGACTTAAGCGTCTCAAAGATATCTTCTAATTCTTCACCTCCATAGTGTAGAAATAAGGCATTTTTCCTTGTGTCGTCTGTGATTGTGAAACCTGCCATCAGGCCTTCAAAATGTTGCTGCGACTTTGCCAATGTGGGGATACAGATCATGGCTCTGAATGTACATCAAAAGGTGGTAGGTTGGGCATAGACAATGCTATATTGATCAGCAATGCAGTGATAATGCTTGATCAAGGATCAGGGATTACATTCTTTTTCAGAGGAAACTTTTCTGTAATGATCCAAGATTATACATATTTTTTGATTGGATGATTATTTTGAAGAGATCAGTGTGTGTGTATATACACTTTACAAGCTTCCTGTGTGTCACTCTTAAACAGCCTCTAACTGAAAATGCTGTCTGTAAAAGTAGACAAAAACCTTCCAAAAATTTCATACCTGAAAGCAATATTTCCTGTTTTTCACCATCCATTTTCTGCTTACCTCATCGCCACTGTGATGTACTCAGGACTGGAGTGAGGTTTTGTCGTATTTCGTAAGAAATATGAGGCAAGGACTGTTGAACATAATGGAGTCTTCTTTATTCTGATTTACTTTCACTTTCTCTTTCATTTCCCTCAGCTGGTTCATGTGTGCATGGTAAAGTGAAGTGGGCATAGAGTATAAAAATTGGCAAGTCATGCTGCAGCTGTACAGAACCTTAGTTAGGCCACACTTAGAATATTGCGTGCAATTCTGGTTGCCACACTACCAGAAGGACGTGGAGGCTTTGGAGAGGGTACAGAAGAGGTTTACCAGGATGTTGCCTGGTCTGGAAGGCATTAGCTATGAGGAGAGGTTGGATAAACTCGGATTGTTTTCACTGGAACGACGGAGATGGAGGGGTGACATGATAAAGGTTTACAAAGTTATGAGCGGCATGGACAGAGTGGATAGTCAGAAGCTTTTTCCCAGGGTGGAAGAGTCAGTTACTAGGGGGCATAGGTTTAAGGTGCGAGGGGCAAAGTTTGGAGGGGATGTGCGAGGCAAGTTCTTTACACAGAGGGTGGTGAGTGCCTGGAACTTGCTGCCGGGGGAGGTGGTGGAAGCAGGTACGATAGCGACGTTTAAGAGGCATCTTGACAAATACATGAATAGGATGGGAATAGAGGGATACGGTCCCCGGAAGTGCAGAAGGTTTTAGTTTAGGCAGGCATCAAGATCGGCGTAGGCTTGGAGTGCCAAATGGCCTGTTCCTGTGCTGTACTGTTCTTTGTTCTTTGTTCTTTGTATGTACAATGCAATTTTCAGAACACTAAGTCACTCTTGAATGACTTCAGGCTTGTCAAGCTGGACTTTCCATATTTGTTTTAAAAGAGTGGACTTGAAACCCTTGTGTGATAGGAAACAGAGCCTGAAAAACTGATAAGAAATTATTTGGAGTTAGAATTGAAAAACAACTCAACTATAGTGTGATGTGCAATAGCAGATTTTGAAGGAAAAACTGCCAATTCTACAAGGATTTTCAAGAAAACCACATGCAACATCAAGAGAAGATGGTGTAGGACAGGAACATTTTTATTCTCCCAAGGCAGGGCTCGATTAATCCTTGGTCTTGAGTTGTACCCGTTGGAAACAGTGGTTTAAGAAGATTAAATTTTTTGATAAAAGATGTAGTGAATGAATGCACAAAAAATGAATTCTTTATAATAACTTGATATCTTTTATATTCTGAACTAGAGGGAGGAGATATCCTACAATCTGTCATTCACTCCTCTGGCTAGTTCATATTCTAACTATATTGCACAAAGTTTCAGTCTTAATCTACAAAATTTATTCCCTAAATATATTTCCGAGGATTCATTATCAAGAGCATGAAAAACTAGAGAATGAAGTCTATTATATATATTTTAACCATTAAATATTAATTTCTAACCCTTAATGTCTATGTTATGACCAGATGAGAAAGGTGTCTAGGGGTGCCTTTTAGTCTTCATCTGGTCCTATTGTAACAGGTTTTAATTTTTAAGCACACTGTGTCTTGAGCTCCCTCTTTGTGAATCCTTGTTCACCGCTTTCCAATTATAAGGCAAAGAACTGAGCACAAACAGGCTTTCTTAGGTTTAAAGAAGAAAAGTAACATTTATTAAAACTTAAACTCTAATTCAATTAATGCCTATGGATACATGCCGCGCCCATACTAGCATGCCTACACGATACACACATGCAAATAGAGACCTTGCCGGACTAAGAGCGAAGTCCAAAGTACAGAAAGTCCTCATCAGGGAACCCTTCTTTGCTGACGATGCTGCTTTAACATCTCACACTGAAGAGTGCCTGCAGAGTCTCATCGACAGGTTTGCGGCTGCCTGCAATGAATTTGGCCTAACCATCAGTCTCAAGAAAACGAACATCATGGGGCAGGACGTCAGAAATGCTCCATCCATCAATATTGGCGACCACGCTCTGGAAGTGGTTCAAGAGTTCACCTACCTAGGCTCAACTATCACCAGTAACCTGTCTCTCGATGCAGAATTAAACAAGCGCATGGGAAAGGCTTCCACTGCTATGTCCAGACTAGCCAAGAGAGTGTGGGAAAATGGTGCACTGACACGGAACACAAAAGTCCAAGTGTATCAGGCCTGTGTCCTCAGTACCTTGCTCTATGGCAGCGAGGCCTGGACAACGTATGTCAGCCAAGAGCGACGTCTCAATTCATTCCATCTTCGCTGCCTCCGGAGAATACTTGGCATCAGGTGGCAGGACCGTATCTCCAACACAGAAGTCCTCGAGGCGGCCAACATCCCCAGCTTGTACACACTACTGAGTCAGCGGCGCTTGAGATGGCTTGGCCATGTGAGCCGCATGGAAGATGGCAGGATCCCCAAAGACACATTGTACAGCGAGCTTCGCCACTGGTATCAGACCCACCGGCCATCCATGTCTCCGCTTTAAAGACGTCTGCAAACGCGACATGAAATCCTGTGACATTGATCACAAGTCGTGGGAGTCAGTTTGTAGGTAGTTCTTGCTTTACGTAGGGGCCCAGTATTCTTCTTAAACCGTGTTCACTGTAGGAGACTTTTCTCTCTTGGGGTTCATGTGTCTTCAATGGGTCTTCAGTTCCGTGAGAAAGAGATGGGAGCAGGCAGGAAATAGATCTTTTCAGTTCAGGAGCCAGGAGCTTTCTGAGTTTTAAAACTGTGTGGCAAGTTCAAATTCAAAAAACTCCAACTGCCAGTTAGTTATGTGACTAAACTGGTCTGACCAGGTCTTCTGTGCTTTGGGGAAGCAGGGACTGGGTCCTTTGTTCCAACATTGTCTGCTAGTATGCAAAAAAAGGTTATTCTGGCGAGGGGCCTGGCAATTGCTTATGATAGGCTCACTTTTCTTCCTAGCAGCAATTTTAAGTTTTAAGGTTCATCTTGCGAAATAATGTATTGCTATTCTTTGCAGGTGGAGGCCAGCATGACACCTCCATACCCAAGGGAATGAATTACGATTTGAAAAAAAACCATGCATTTCTCTCATTCATTTCCACTCATTCATCAATCTTAAAGCTTATTAAAATTGTCTTTTCTGGGTGCCAGTGCTGCTTTAATTCCCCCTTTTCTTTGGCATCCCAATAGCCATGTGGTTCTTTGGGGAAGCTTTTCTTCAGTTTGCCCATTGCCATGACTGCCTAGGGTTGAGGTCTTTTTTTTTCTCAGGAGAGTTAGCAGTGCGTGGGTCTATCCTGAACTCTCAGTGTTATGCAAAGACTTTTGACTTCAGGGGATGGGTGGTTTCCTTTTTCTCTGACTGTGGGTGGGAAGTCGTTGTTAATCTCCCCTTTGCTCTCTGGGACTCTCTAACCTGCAGGTATTTGTGCAGACTTGCTGCACTCTGTGACACTTCGACTAGGTGAGGCATCACCCTCATGATTTCAGTGCCCCCTAGAGGTCTCTCTTCGTCTCTGCAGGTTCCTGTAAATGCTGTTAGCATTCCACAGCTTCCACAGTCTGCATTTACGTAGGAGGATGTGGGGTCTAACTTTTCACATTTTTCAGGCTTGGCTGAAGGGGTTTTCATCCGAGATTCCTCCCGGACTTCCCTTAACCTGCCCTCTTGGTCATTTTTTCCCCTTCTCTTTCTAAACTTTTGCCAGCCATGTGCCTGCCTGTCCCCTTTTGTTCTCGGCAGGGGTCCCTTACAGTTCACCAGCCCTCTGCTGGAGGGTCCACCTAACACCGGTACAGGACATAGGGGTGCAGGTTTCACTGTAGGTTGGGGTTTCCCTTCAACCTGGCACATGTGGCAACTCCTGCAGTACTCCACCACATCTTTGTGGAGTTTTGAGCCGTCAAACCTCTGTCTTATGCGGGCTTTGGTCTTTCGTATAACGGCATTAACAGCCACTGTACTCTCGTGGGCCCTTCTTAATATTTCTCTCCGGTACCTCTGTGGCACCACTAACTGGTGAACTACTGTCCACTCCTTGCTCTCAGATCTGTGAGGAGAACTCCATTTCCTCAGCAGTACCTCATTCTTTAAATAGTAGCAATCAGGGACTCCCTCTGCTTCACTTTCAGACTGGGAGCCTGTGCTAACTCTCGCAATACTGGGTCAGCTCGCTGAGCCTCAGCTAGGGAAAATACATTTAATTCATTCCCTGCGTCTGGAACATAGAACATAGAACATTACAGCGCAGTACAGGCCCTTCAGCCCTCGATGTTGTGCCGACCTGTGAAACCATCTGACCTACACTATTCCATTTTCATCCATATGTCTATCCAATGACCACTTAAATGCCCTTAAAGTTGGCGAGTCTACTACTGTTGCAGGCAGGGCGTTCCACGCCCCTTCTACTCTCTGAGTAAAGAAACTACCTCTGACATCTGTCCTATATCTATCACCCCTCAACTTAAAGCTATGTCCCCTCGTGTTTGCCATCACCATCCGAGGAAAAAGACTCTCACTATCCACCCTATCTAACCCTCTGATTATCTTATATGTCTCTATTAAGTCACCTCTCCTCCTCCTTCTCTCTAACGAAAACAACCTCAAGTCCCTCAGCCTTTCCTCGTAAGACCTTCCCTCCATACCAGGCAACATCCTAGTAAATCTCCTCTGCACCCTTTCCATAGCTTCCACATCCTTCCTATAATGCGGTGACCAGAACTGCACGCAAAACTCCAGGTGCGGCCGCACCAGAGTTTTGTACAGCTGCAGCATGACCTCGTGGCTCCGAAACTCGATCCCCCTACTAATAAAAGCTAACACACCATATGCCTTCTTAACAGCCCTGTTAACCTGGGTGGCAACTTTCAGGGATTTATGTACCTGGACACCAAGATCTCTCAGCTCATCTACACTACCAAGAATCTTCCCATTAGCCCAGTACTCTGCATTCCTGTTACTCCTTCCAAAGTGAATCACCTCACACTTTTCCGCATTAAACTCCATTTGCCATCTCTCAGCCCAGCTCTGCAGCCTATCTATGTCCCTCTGTAACCTACAACATCCTTCGGCACTATCCACAACTCCACCGACCATAGTGCCATCCGCAAATTTACTAACCCACCCTTCTACACCCTCATCCAGGTCATTTATAAAAATGACAAACAGCAGTGGCCCAAAAACAGATCCTTGCGGTACACCACTAGTAACTAAACTCCAGGATGAACATTTGCCATCAACCACCACCCTCTGTCTTCTTTCAGCTAGCCAATTTCTGATCCAAAGCACTAAATCACCTTCAATCCCATACTTCCGTATTTTCTGCAATAGCCTACCGTGGGGAACCTTATCAAACGCCTTACTGAAATCCATATACACCACATCCACGGCTTTACCCTCATCCACCTGTTTGGTCACCTTCTCAAAAAACTCAATAAGGTTTGTGAGGCACGACCTACCCTTCACAAAACCGTGCTGACTATCTCTAATGAACTTATTCTTTTCAAGATGATTATAAATCCTATCTCTTATAACCTTTTCCAGCATTTTACCCACAACCGAAGTAAGGCTCACAGGTCTATAATTACCAGGGCTGTCTCTACTCCCCTTCTTGAACAAGGGGACAAAATTTGCTATCCTCCAGTCTTCCGGCACTATTCCTGTCGACAATGACGACATAAAGATCAAGGACAAAGGCTCTGCAATCTCCTCCCTGGCTTCCCAGAGAATCCTAGGATAAATCCCATCTGGCCCAGGGGACTTATCTATTTTCACACTTTCCAAAATTGCTAACACCTCCTCCTTGTGAACCTCAATCCCATCTAGCCTAGTAGTCTGAATCTCAGGATTCTCCTCGACAACATTTTCTTTCTCTACTGTAAATACTGACGAAAAATATTCATTTAACACTTCCCCTATCTCCTCTGATTCCACACACAACTTCCCACTACTATCCTTGATTGGCCCTAATCTAACTCTAGTCATTCTTTTATTCCTGATATACCTATAGAAAGCCTTCGGGTTTTCCTTGATCCTATCCGCCAATGACTTCTCGTGTCCTCTCCTTGTTCTTCTTAGCTCTCCCTTTAGATCCTTCCTGGCTAGCTTGTAACTCTCAAGCGCCCTAACTGAGCCTTCACGTCTCATCCTAACATAAGCCTTCTTCTTCCTCTTGACAAGCGCTTCAACTTCTTTAGTAAACCACGGCTCCCTCGCTCGACAACTTCCTCCCTGCCTGACAGGTACATACTTATCAAGGACATGCAGTAGCTGCTCCTTGAATAAGCTCCACATTTCGATTGTGCCCATCCCCTGCAGTTTCCTTCCCCATCCTACGCATCCTAAATCTTGCCTAATCGCATCATAATTTCCTTTCCCCCAGCTATAATTCTTGCCCTGCGGTATATACCTGTCCCTGCCCATCGCTAAGGTAAACCTAACCGAATTGTGATCACTATCACCAAAGTGCTCACCTACATCTAAATCTAACACCTGGCCGGGTTCATTACCCAGTACCAAATCCAATGTGGCATTGCCCCTGGTTGGCCTGTCTACATACTGTGTCAGAAAACCCTCCTGCACACACTGGACAAAAACTGACCCACCTAAAGTACTCGAACTATAGTATTTCCAGTCAATATTTGGAAAGTTAAAGTCCCCCATAACAACTACCCTGTTACTCTCGCTCCTGTCGAGAATCATCTTCGCTATCCTTTCCTCTACATCTCTGGAACTATTCGGAGGTCTATAGAAAACTCCCAACAGGGTGACCTCTCCTCTCCTGTTTCTAACCTTGGCCCATACTACCTCAGTAGACGAGTCCTCAAACGTCCTTTCTGCCGCTGTAATACTCTCCTTGATTAACAATGCCACACCCCCCACTCTTTTACCATCTTCTCTGTTCTTACTGAAACATCTAAATCCCGGAACCTGCAACATCCATTCCTGCCCCTGCTCTACCCATGTCTCCGAAATGGCCACAACATCGAGATCCCAGGTACCAATCCATGCTGCAAGCTCACCCACCTTATTCCGGATGCTCCTGGCGTTGAAGTAGACACACTTTAAACCAAGTTCTTGCTTGCCAGTGCCCTCTTGCATCCTTGTAACCTTATCCCTGACCTCACTACTCTCAACATCCTGTACACTGGAACTACAATTTAGGTTCCCATTCCCCTGCTGAATTAGTTTAAACCCCCCCGAAGAGCACTAGCAAATCTCCCCCCCCAGGATATTGGTACCCCTCTGGTTCAGGTGAAGACCATCCTGTTTGTAGAGGTCCCACCTACCCCAGAAATAGCCCCAATAATCCAGGAAACCAAAACCCTCCCTCCTGCACCATCCCTGCAGCCACGTGTTCAACTCCTCTCTCTCCCTATTCCTCGCTTCGCTATCACGTGGCACGGGCAACAACCCAGAGATAACAACTCTGTTTGTTCTCGCTCTAAGCTTCCACCCTAGCTCCCTGAATTTCTGTCTTAAATCCCCATCTCTCTTCCTACCTATGTCGTGAAAACACGATCCGAGACATCACGAACCCTGGCACCTGGGAGGCAACACACCAACCGTGAGTCTCTCTCGTTCCCACAGAACCTCCTATCTGTTCCCCTAACTATGGAGTCCCCAATGACTAATGCTCTGCTCCTCTTCCCCCTTCCCTTCTGAGCAACAGGGACAGACTCTGTGCCAGAGACCTGTACCCCATTGCTTACCCCTGGTAAGTCATCCCCCGCAACAGTATCCAAAACGGTATACCTGCTGTTGAGGGAAACGGCCACAGGGGATCCCTGCACTGCCTGCTGGTTCTCTCTCCTTCCCCTGACGGTAACCCATCTACCTACTTCTTTTACCTGAGGTGTGACTGCCTCCCTATAACTCCTCTCAATAACCCCCTCCGCCTCCCGAATGATCCGAAGTTCATCCAGCTCCAGCTCCAGTTCCCTAACGCGGTTCTCGAGGAGCTGGAGTTGGGTGCACTTCCCGCAGATGCAGTCAGCAGAGACACTCTTGGTGACCCTTACCTCCCACATTCTGCAGGAGGAACATACAACTGCCTTAACTTCCATTCCCTCTATTCTAAATTCCCAACAAATCTACTGAAAAACCCCCCAAAAAAAGTCAAAACTTGTTAGGTTAGCAATCCAACGGACAGAACTTCTTAAATAAAAAGCTTACCTTATCAACACAACAGAGTCCTTTTTTTTTTGTTTTTTTGGTTAGAGGAGGAGGGTGGGTGGGAGACACTACATGTGTAGTGTCTCGGGTACAGCCACCACCTAAATATATAGTTTTTACTTACCCAGCAGTCCCCTGGTCCTCCGAAAACAAAAGGGAATTAACTTTAACTCACACTGAAACTGACCTCCCAGCTGCAAGTTCGCTCCGCACCTCCGCTCTGTCAAAGCTGCTGCAACCAAAAGGGATCTAGTGGCCCCTGTGTCTCCTAACTTTCCAAAGAAAGTCTCAGACAGACAGACCTGGTCATCTGCCTGCAGTGCTAATTCAGTCTCCTCTGGGGGAGCTGGTTTGATCATGACCTGATCCAATACACATTCAGGGAAACTGCAGAGGACTGTCTCCTGCCACTGCCCTGTTTCTCTGACCTCCTGCAGTCTTTCTTTCACTACTGGGAGGCCTACCACCTCCACCCCCACCAGATCATTACCTAACAGCAGGTGAACACTGTGCACAGGCAAACTAGGGACAATCCCTACGGTCACCGATCCTGAAACTAGGTCACACTCCAAGTGCACCCGGTGTACAGGTACAGGCATACACTGCCCTCCAATACCATTCACCACCATTCTGGTGTTCACTGCACTCTCTGGGGAAAAGGTCAGGCCTTTTCCCAGTAAAAGGGATCTAGTGGCCCCTGTGTCCCTGAGAATCACTATGGGCTTGCTTGCCCCACTCGACGAGTATGGGGTTACTTTCCCTTCAGACAAAAAGCCCTGATAACTTTCAGGAATCCTACTAACTTTTCCTGCACTGGTCGCAGTAAGCTTCCTGGTTGCACCCTTACTGAAGTTAAAGCCACAGCTTGCTCTGTGCTTCCCATCAAGGTCACCGTCTTCACTGAGCGGGTGTGCCCTGATTAACCCTACTGGTTTTCCCTTTAGTTACCAGCAGTCAGCTTTTAAGTGTCCTGCTTTATTACAATGGAAGCACACAGGTCTCCGGGTCTCACTCTTGCTCACAGCACCTTCCTTTTTGGCTGGAGGAGGGCCCCTGTGTCTCCTGCTTTCCTTTCTCTTTTAGGATTACCTGGGCTGCTATCACCTTCTCACCCTTTGTCCTTTTCGGATTTGTGGAGGTAATTAGGAAAGGCTCTCCTCTGGGAAACCAAGTTATAACTTAAAGCAAACTCATCGGCTAGAACGGCCACTTGCTAGGCTACCTGAACCCGCTGCTCCTCTACATGGGTCTTTATCGAAAGGGGGAGAGAGTTTTTAAATTCCTGTAAAAGAATTACTTCTCTGAGATTCTCATAGCCGAGCTGTATTTTAAGAGCCCTCAGCCACTGATCAAAAGCCAGATAAGTTTGATTAGCTTGCTTTTTGAGGGTGCTAAGCTTTTGACGATAGGCTTTGGGTACTAATTCATATGCCCCGAGGATAGTATTTTTGGTCAGTTGATAATTTGATGAACTCTCATCTGGCAACAGGGAATAAACCTCATGGTTAGTTTGCTTTGCAATAAGAGAGACCAGATCTCAGCTAGCCATTTTAGCTACCTTGCCAGATTCTCAAAAGACACAAAAAACGCTTCCACATCTTCCTCATTGAATTTTGGAATTAATTGAGTGAGTTTTAGGAATTTTGTACCCAGTCCTGAATTCTGCTCCTCCATATTGGTAATGCTTTCACTGGGGCTACTCTGTCGCCCCCTAGTGAACTCAAGCTGCTGCAACTCCCTTTGTTCGCATTCTTTCTGGAATATTTTTTCGCTCTGTCTCTTGTTCCTTCTCCTGACTTTCTCTCACTCCTGCCTTTCATTTTCTTCACGTTCCTTTGGAAGGCTCTCTCTTTCTCCCTATCTTGCCTCTGTCTCTCTTTTTCTCCTTGTTCTAATTCAAGTTTCCTCTGTTCCAATTGTATCTTTGCTAACAATAACCTGCCGGATTTTGCTCCTAATGCTGTTTCTACTTCAAGGGAAAAATAGTTGGCCACTAGCCTTAGGAGTTCAGACTTCCTAGCCTTGCCACATACAGTGATCCCACATTGCTCAGCCACTTTTCCATAGACAGTGCTTTTAACTGATCTCAAGTTACTTCACCCTGGCTTGGAGAACTACTCACTTCAGTTGCAGACATGTTAGTCACACACAACCCCAAGAAAACCTATATTAATCTTGCACATTTTTGATTGGGAACAATTCGGCTCCCAGTTCCAATTTTTGTTGTCTATGGGTAAAATTCCAGATGCTAGCACCCAAATTTCTGTTAAAACCAAGTGAGAAAGGTGTCTCGGGGTCCCTTTTTGTCTTCACCTGATCTTATTGTAACAGGGTTTAATCTTTAAACACACTGTGTTTTGAGCTCCCCCTTGGTGAATCCTTGTTCACCGCTTTCCAATTATAAGGCAAAGAAATGAGCACAAACAGGCTTTCTTAGGTTTAAAGTAGGAAAGTGAAATTTATTAAAACTTAAATTTAAACTCTAATTCAGTTAACGCTTACGGATACACACGGCGCCCCATGCTAGCATGCATATGCGATAAGCGCATGCTAATCGAGACAGAAAAGAGCAGAAGAAAAACAAAGAGGTTTGAGGCAATATCAGAAGAGTTTCTTGTTACTGTGCTTCAAGCTCACTGTAGTCCTTTTGTAGGTAGTCTTGCTTTTCGTTGGGGCCCAGTATTCTTCTTAAACCTTGTTCACTATAGGAGACTTTTCTCTCTTGGGGTTCATGTGTCTTCAATGGATCTTCAGTTCCGTGAGAAAGAGATGGGAGCAGACAGGAGAGAGATGTTTTCAGTTCAGGAGGCAGGAGCTTTCTGAGTTTTAAAACTCTGTGGCAAGTTCAAATTCAAAAAACTCCAACCAAGCTCAAAACACAGTGTGTTTAAAAATTAAACTCTGTTACAGTCATGTGACTAAACTGGTCTGACCTGGTCTTCTGTGTATTGGGGAAGCAGGGATTGGGTCCTTGGTTCCAACACTGCTAGTATGCAAAAAAGATCTTTCTGATGGGGAACCTGGCAATTTCTTGTGATAGGCCCTCTTTTCTTCCCAGCAGCAATTTTAAGTTTTAATGCTCATGTGGTGAAATAATGTGTGCCTCATTCTTGGCAGGTGGGGGCCTGCATGACACACTCTATCCTTTTATAGATGATGATACTTTTAAAAAATCTCCAGTGAATTTGCGCTGGATCTTTCTTCTATGATAAAAAAAATCCCTTTACCACATTAATTCTGCAGTATTGGTGCCAATGTTTGTTTGTGTTCATGTAAGGAACTGAAAGTTTAAAAATAAAAATATCCAGCAATGAATGATACATCTGGAAAAATACTTTGAGATAAATTCCCTTAAAACAGACAAGTTTAATGCACACAAATAATTCCCAAGAGTATAACAGCATAACATCATCTTGCAAAGTGTGGATTTAAGGAATAGAGAAGTAGTAGTCTTCTGACAGTAACCAATGGTGTAGCAGGCCTGTGATAGGCGTTCTGTGTTCCCTCTTTCCTTTATAAAGTCTAGAAATAATTACGTTATCAGAATGAGCGATAAGACTGACGTTGGCCTGTTTGGGTTACATCATTGAATCTGCACCACAAAAACAGACCAATCATCCCTGCTGCTCTATGCTGGTATTTATGCTTCACACTGCACTTTATTTAACCCTATCAGCATTCCCTTCTATTCTTTTCTCCCTCATATGTGCTGAGCCAGCCTCACCTTAAATAGATCTATGCTATTTGCCTCAACCACTTCTTGTGATAGCCAGTTCCACATACTAACCACTCTTCGGGTATCTTCTGAATTCCCTATTGGATTTATTAGTTACTATCTTATATCTATGGTCTTTCATTTTGGTCTCCCCACAGTGGAAAAATTTATCTTATCAAATAATTTAATTATCTTCAAGACTTTGATCAGGTTGCCCCTCAGTCTTCTCTTTTCTAATGAAAATAGCCCCAGCCTGTTATTTTTTCCTGATGGCCATATCCCCTCAGCTCTGATATTAGCCTTGTGAATTGTTTTTGCACCTTCTCTTGTGCCTACAGAACCTTTTTAAAGATGGAGAACAGAACTGAGAGGTTATAAGTGTGGTCTACCCAAGGTTCTATACAAGTTTAGCATAGCCTCTCTGCTTTTGAATTCTATTCTTTCATAAATGAACACCTGTGCTTTGTTAGCATTTTTAAGGCCTGTTAACCTGTGTTGTTACTTTTAATGAATTGTAAATCTGTCTCCCAGGATTCCTTTTCTCGTCTACCCCATTTCGACACTCAGGGTGAATTTTAGCTTATGGACATGCTGGGAACAGGGCAGGATGCTGTAGTGTGCGGGAAACCCAAAAGTCTGGGTTTATCCACGTGCTGTGCAGTTTTAACCCCACAGCTTGAGTCTTACATCACTGCCAGGTTCCCTGCCTGGAAGTTAGCCCGATCAATGGAAGGGCTTGGCTTCCAAACAGGCAGGAAATGTTGGAGAAGAGGCCAGGACCAGATAGGCCCAATCCCCGTCACAAGGCTGGGGAGGTTGGGGTGTGGAGGTTTGATGCCAAGGGGATCTGATCCCAGGAGCACATGTGCTCCTCGTGGCTCGACAAAGAGTGCCATTATTTGGTCTTTTAACTCCTCACACCCACCACCACCCCCACCCAGCACCCAATCTGTCCCACATAGCCATGTTAAAATTCCCCCCTTAATTTCCAAGAGTATGTGGTCTCCTTATTTCTCCCACCAAAATGCACCGGCTCATACTTATCTATGTCAAAATTCATTTGCCAATTACACCCCCATTCTGCACGTTTCTTGTATTTTGTTGCAATCAAAGAACAAAGAACAAAGAACAGTACAGCACAGGAACAGGCCATTCGGCCCTCCAAGCCTGTGCCGATCTTGATGCCTGCCTAAACTAACACTTTCTGCACTTCCGGGGCCCGTATCCCTCTATTCCCTTCCTATTCATGTATTTGTCAAGATGTCTCTTAAACGTCGCTATCGTATCTGCTTCCACCACCTCCCCTGGCAGCAAGTTCCAGGCACTCACCACCCTCTGTGTAAAGAAACTTGCCTCGCACATCCCCTCTAAACTTTGCCCCTTGCAACTTAAACCTATGTCCCCTAGTAACTGACTCTTCCACCCTGGGAAAAAGCTTCTGACTATCCACTCTGTCCATGCCGCTCATAACTTTGTAAACCTCTATCATGTCGCCCCTCCACCTCCGTCGTTCCAGTGAAAACAATCCGAGTTTTTCCAACCTCTCCTCATAGCTAATGCCCTTCAGACCAGGCAACATCCTGGTAAACCTCCTCTGTACCCTCTCTAGAGCCTCCACATCCTTCTGGTAGTGTGGCGACCAGAATTGAACGCAAAGTTCTAAGTGTGGCCTAACTAAGGTTCTGTGCAGCTGCAACATGACTTGCCAATTTTTATACTCTATGCCCCGACCGATGAAGGCAAGCATGCTGTATGCCTTCTTGACTACCTTATCCACCTGCGTTGCCTGTGGACCTGTACGCCCAGATCTCTCTGCCTGTCAATACTCCTAAGGGTTCTGCCATTTACTGTATAAATCCCACCTGCATTAGACCTTCCAAAATGCATTACCTCACATTTGTCCGGATTAAACTCCATCTGCCATTTCTCCGCCCAAGTCTCCAACTGATCTATATCCTGCTGTATCCTCTGACAATCCTCATCATTATCCGCAACTCCACCAACCTTTGTGTCGTCCGCAAACTTACTAATCAGACCAGCTACATTTTCCTCCAAATCATTTATATATACTACAAACAGCAAAGGTCCCAGCACTGATCCCTGCGGAACACCACTAGTCACATCCCTCCATTCAGAAAAACACCCATCCACTGTTACCCTCTGTCTTCTGTGACTGAGCCAGTTCTGTATCCATCTTGCCAGCTCACCTCTGATCCCGTGTGACTTCACCTTTTGCACCAGTCTGCCATGAGGGACCTTGTCAAAGGCTTTACTAAAGTCCATATAGACAACATCCACCACCCTTCCCTCATCAATCATCTTTGTCACTTCCTCAAAAAACTCAATCAAATTAGTGAGACATGACCTCCCCTTCACAAACTATCCTCCTCTGTATTAACAATACTCCCCAATTTGATGTCATCTGCAAACTTTAAAATGTACTTCTGATTCCTGAGTCCATATTATTTATGTAAATGGTGAATAACAGTGGTCCTAGCATCTATACCTGTGAAACACCATTTCCCACCTTCCACTTTTAACCCTTACTCTCTGTTTTCTATTTTGTATGCTTGCTAACCATTCTGCAGCTTGACCCCTGACTCCATATGCTTTGACCTCAGTCATGAGTCAACTATGTGGTAACTTATTGAAGGACTTTTGAAAATCCAAATACATCACATCTGCTGCAGTACCCTTATCTACTCTTTCTGTTACTTTCGCTTTTGAGATACATGCTGGCTACTCTTTATTGTATTTTCAGTTTCTAGATGTTTCTCTATTAGAATTTGAGTAAAGATCCCATTATCTTTCCTTTCACCATTGTTAAGCTAATAGGTCTGTCCTTCCCTAGACTCGTTCTATCTCTTTTTAAATATAGGAATCACATTAGCCAGTCATCTGTCACTATTCCTTTCTCTAATAATTTTTTATGTATATGTAGTATTTCCTCTGCTATTTCTCCACTGACTCCTCTTAATATGCATATGGACTAGGGGTTTTACCCTCTCTAAGTCTGACTTGTTTATCAATGATTTCCCTCCTTTGCGTTGTAAGTATCTTGATATCTTTTTTCATCTCTTCTAATGTCATGCCCGCCATATTAGTCTCCCTAGTAAATACTGAGGCAAAATAATTATTCAATATTTCTGTTATTTTGCTGTCATTACTTGCAAGTTTATCTTGTGCATCTCTGAGTGGTCCTATCCCTATCCAATTTTCCTTCCGTTATTTACGTGTCAGTAGAATACTATTGGCTTGGCCATGTGAGCCGCATGGAAGATGGCAGGATCCCCAAAGACACATTGTACAGCGAGCTCGCCACTGGTATCAGACCCACCGGCCGTCCATGTCTCCGTTATAAAGACGTCTGCAAACGCGACATGAAATCGTGTGACATTGATCACAAGTCGTGGGAGTCAGTTGCC
This sequence comes from Heterodontus francisci, assembly GCF_036365525.1. Taxonomy (NCBI): domain Eukaryota; kingdom Metazoa; phylum Chordata; class Chondrichthyes; order Heterodontiformes; family Heterodontidae; genus Heterodontus; species Heterodontus francisci. Next base: position 31,200,960 of record NC_090381.1, on the reverse strand, counting down.
AGCATTCGCCAGAGCTGGCGGGCAGCCATAAAGACAGGGCTAAATTGTGGCGAGTCGAAGAGACTTAGTAGTTGGCAGGAAAAAAGACAGAGGCGCAAGGGGAGAGCCAACTGTGCAACAGCCCCAACAAACAAATTTCTCTGCAGCACCTGTGGAAGAGCCTGTCACTCCAGAATTGGCCTTTATAGCCACTCCAGGCGCTGCTTCACAAACCACTGACCACCTCCAGGCGCGTATCCATTGTCTCTCGAGATAAGGAGGCCCAAAAGAAAGAAAAAAAAAGAATACTATTTCTTTTTATGTTCCTTAATCACTTAATTTTGTAGTTCCTCTTTGCCTTCCTAATTTTTCTGAATTCTGTCTTAACCTTTTTGTATTCTCTTTTGTCATCCTCTTCTTTATTGCCTATGTACTTAGTGTAAGCCTTTTTCTCTAGTGTTACGACCAGGTGGGCAATATCTAGGAGTCTTTTTCTGTCTTTATCTGGTCTTATTGTAACAGGATTTAATTTTAAACACATTGTGTTTTGAGCTCCCCCTTTGTGATTCTTTGTTCACAGTTTCCAATTATCAGGCAAATAACTGAGCACACTCAGGCTTTCTTTGGTTTAAAGCAGAAAGAGGAAATTTATTAAAACCTTAAAACTAAAACTCTAATATAATTCACGCCTATGGATATATGATGTGCTCATGCTAGCAGACACATGCGATATAAACATACAGATAGGAATAGAAAAGAACAGAAAAAAAGACAAGTAGAACAGATTGAAGCAATATCTTGTTACTGTTTCTCTTGTTACAAGCTGTTGAGCTTGTTGTAGTCATTGATTGAAGATATGGTCTTGTGTTTCAATGGGGCCCAGTAGTCTCCTTAAAACCTTGTTCACGTGGCAAACCCTTCTCTCTTTGAGTTTCAAGTGTTTTCAATGGTTTCAGTTCCCTGAGAGATGAACAGGCAGACAGACAGGCAGGCAGGAGAGGAGATGCTCTCAGACCCAGGACAAGGTCTTTACTCCATGAGCAGGCGGCTTTGTCTCTTAGTTCAAATCTCTTTGATGGAAGTTTAAATTCAAAAACTCCAGCCAGCTAGTCATGTGACCAAAACTGACCCGACCACTTCTGCGTATTGGAGAAGCCATTGCTGGACCCCCATTGTTTCAACATTGGCTGTTACCATGGAAATGTCTTTCCTGTCAGGGCTTTCAATTTTAAGTTTTAATGTTCATTGTGGCGAAATAATGTGTGCCTCAGTCTTGGCCGGTGGGGTTTGCCTGATAATAGTTTTAATTTTGCCCACATCTCTTCATTCATCCATGGTGTTTCATTATGGTTAGTTCATTCTAGTTCTTTGGTGATATTATATGTGTATATAAATATATATATTTCTCCTGAGCTCTAATGATCACTGTTTTAAATATTTCCCGCTGCTGTTCTGATTTTGCTTTTTCTGTGAACTCTTTTCCTGGCAAGTTTTATTTGTTGAACTTATTTATCTATTCTTTTTATTCACAGGTTTCCTTACTTTCCAGTGTCTTCAATCATTTATGTTCGAAGGTCAATTAATCCTGGGTTTAGAAATGCATTTGTGCAAACCCCTCACACATCTATGCAGCAACACTTTGTCCACTATTTTAACTGATGGGTCAACATGTAAAATAAGTTTTCAGACTCTGCCGTTAAATAAAAAAGTGATATATTTCTCGACTCTGATCCTTTGGGTGGAATTTTATCTGTGAAGGGAGCAGGTTTGGATGTTTGCAGGAGCTAAAAGGATCAAAACATGACGACATGTGCGGAATCCGACATGTTCCCACTCATCTCCTCCTTTAACAGGGGCATTTTCAGAAGTGCGTGGGAAATTCCCTTGAAGGCGTCAGGTCAAACATTTAAATATTAAGTAGCAATTCACTGACAATTGAACCTATCGTTCTGGCTTTAACAGCCAGCACATAAGTTCCCTGAGCTGTATGGATCTTGCCAGGGTCCATACAGTGAGAACACAGTGGAAAGTCATTGAGCATTGAAACTGGCATGCTAGAAAGCGTTTAAATAGTGAATCTGAAAAGCTGCAGCCATGCCTGTGCAAAAGACTGGTACTCTCAGCACATGTCTTGAAGCCATGATTCCTCTGATTTACAGGGCAGTAACAACTTTTTGGAAGCCATCTGACATACTTTGCACCTTGGTCTAAACTTATTTGCCCTCGGCCTTCACTGCAGCCATTATATCGACTTCTAAAGAGTAATAGGAGAACCAGCAGCACCAACACCAGCAACAGGAGCAGCAACAAAAGCAACAGCAGCTACCTTCTCCGCAGCCACATGCTGCTCCACAGGACAGAGGGGAAGGACATAGAGTTCCAGCTCGAAGCAAGTGATACTCCTAAAACAGGGTGTACAGACAGAGGATCGGCCTCCTCGGCAACAGTTCCTCGGGAGGCTTTGGCTCTTGTGGTAGGTTGTTACTTATATTTGCAGCCTCCTGGAATAAGGCTTCCTTCCCAGTGGACCAGTGGTGATGCATTGCCAGGGACTGTCAAGGTCACCACAGGCCTGAATTACTTCGCCTCTAACTCCTTTCAGGCATCAGCTGGAGACACCTGCAGGATCGCACCAATCTGCAGCCCACAAGTCCACATCCCAATTCACAGATGCCATGTTTACCAGGGTTGCCCAATATGTGCACTTTAACACTGATGAGGTCGGTTAGACGCTTTTTCTACATTGGCTGGGTTTCCACATGTTCAGGAATCATAGACTGTACACATGTGACAATCCAGGCACCGTCGGATCATCCTAAGTCTTCATCAACTGGAAAGGAATTGCACACCCTCAGCGGGCAGATCGTTTGTGACCTTTGTAAGTTTATTCTGCATGTTTATTATGCTATATAAATATAAGTTGGTGTTTGTGTGCTCAAGATTTCCTGGAAGCCATCATGACTCTTAAATCCTGTGCCAGTCAAGTCTACCCCAGGTATTTGCACCTCTAAGCAAATTGAGTGGCTGGCCTTTTGGAGACAAGGGCTACCCACTGAGGACCTGACTGATGACACCTGTCGGGAGCCCTGCCAATGATGCCAAGGAGAGGTACAACAGGAGCCACATCACCAGAAGGTGGAGCATTGAGCAAGGCTAGCTGAAAATGAGACTCCAATGCCCTGACAGATCTGGGGGTCTCCTTCAGTATGCATCAGCAAGGGTCTCCAGAATGGTCAAGGTCTGCAGTGCCTTGCATATCATGGCGCTGCAGAGAGGACTAGAGCTGCAAGAGGAGAAGTTGCAGACCACTTGACATTGTTCAATGAGGAGGAGGAGGAGGAGGAAGAGGAGCTAGAGGAAGAAGAGCATAATATGGCCAAGGTGGCTGCAGCTGCAAATCTGGCTGCCAGAGAAGCATGCAGTGGCTTCATAGAGGCACGATTCAAATAATGTACAAGTCCAAAGCTATATGGCATTATAACCCTGAATGACCTGCGCTGCGCAACCTCCCCACCCCAGCACAGAGCATTCCCACAGCCATAAATTGTTCCATCACAAGCACACAGTTTGCACTGACTCAACTCTGGGTTGCCATTCTGATGAAGGGGAATTGAAATGCAGCAATGATGAGGACAAAACATGTAAAAAAGTCTTTCCTCATTTACAATTTCACAAATGACACAACATTTACATAGTTACAAACACACAATGTGCAACTAAGAAGTCTTCCTCTCCCACTTTCTATCACTGGCACATAGTGCTATTCCTGTAGCTTTCACAGAGCTAGAGGCAGGCTACTCATTCCCCTGCTCTGATACATGGGATGTGCATGGCTAACATCCTCTGGTTTGGGAGCCAGTCAAGGCCTCAGCAAAGGCTGCCACACCTGCGCCTGTGCAGGACAGCCTCGGTCATTGGGGCAGGAGGTAGCATGTGCAGCTTTTTCAGAAGGAAGGAGTGGTGGTGAGGGATGAGAAGTGGGAGCACTTCGAGAAGAGTCCACACTTCCATGTACCATTTTGCCATCTTCTGTCTCATGGCCCATCAGTAGCTGGAGAGCACTTTGCTAAACTTCAGTGAAGCATTCAACTGTCAAGGCGAGGCTTTCCTCCATCCTATTTAAAGTGGTAGGCTGAGTGTGCAGGCTGTTGATCTGGATCAGTATGCACTCCATTCCCTGCTGCGACTGATGCTCCATGCAAGTGGCCACTCTTTCCATGGAGGTGGTCTTCAGTGTGAATGCCTGAGACATCATGGCACTCATGTTTGAGATGGACTCCTCCAATCTCTCTCCAAGACAGTGCATGACCTCAGAAAATACTGACAGAACCACAAGCATTTCATGCTGCTCTACAATTTCCCTCCTGATGTATGACTCCTGAGGCTTAGCATCTACCTCCAGTTCAGCAGCGCTTGGATTGTCCTGTCCTCTCTGACCTGGACTCTCCACTAGTGTCTCTGTTTCCCATATCTGCTGTTGGTTACATGTGACATGTGCCTCCCCTTGTGACAACCTAACTAGCTCTACTGTCGTACGCACTGATGTGTGTTTTTTGCTCTGGTGGAGGGTGCACATGAATCATGTGACAGTACATCCTCAGAATGCTTGCTCTCCTTTGAGATCTCCTCAGCCTAGTCCCTCATCACCTCTGTTGTCATCTGTGAAGGACCTCTGGGAGATCAAAGACATGAGTTAGTGCTGAAATTGAGAAAGGGTACGAACTCGACATAATGTATATCATGACATTTTAGTTGCTGGTGACATTAAATTAAGAGTGACTGTTAATTGCGCAGGGGCAGTGTATTAAATAATGACACCAGGTCTCTGGACAACCCCCTTCTCTCCATCACTGACATGTAATGTTTGTGCCACCCTGCTAATCTCTAGGGCATCCTCCTCCAATGAGGTCAAGGTGGCTATGGCTGCAGGTCTACCCCAAGTTCTCTATCTCTCCCTGGAGTTCTTTGCTCTCTTCTCCTTCACTGAGAGAAAACAGAGAGTTTGAGTGTGAGAAGTGAAATGAGTGGACAGGATGGAATGACAGCATTTGTGGAGTGTGCCTGTAAGGGTTGGGTGTGAGATGGCACATAGACGAGGGTGAGAGTCAGTGTTGACTGTTCACATGGAGATTTAACATAGAGGTATGAGTTGAGCTGAATGGTGTGTTAGTCAAAGAAGGGCTGTGCAGGGGATTGCTGGGAAATGCATAGAGTGTTGGTTGCCACCTGATATTGGTATGCCACTCATCTTGCCTGACCCAATGAGGTCATTAAACCTTTTTTGGCACTATATCCTGGTACAGAGCTCCACACTCCTGCTGCTTACAGCCTTGGTGAATTCTGTCCAATACTGCATCATCAGGGTTGCTGGCCTACTCCTTCCGTCTTCTGGAAACAGCACTTCCCTCTTATCTGAACTGCTGCCAGCATGACCTCCAGGGAAGACTCTGAGAACTGGGGGACAGCCTTCCCATGTCCTGCACATCTTCCAGACAGCAAAAGCAGCTTTTCTTGCTGTGACTCTGACCCTTGCCGGTGTCCCTTTAAATGGAGAGCACTTCATTGACAAATGTGTGACATCATCACACCTGTGGTTTTTAATTGGTCTGGAAACTTGGAAGCAGGATTTTAATGCCAAGGCTGAGGTCGCTACAGGTCCGCAAGCTGCATCTGGGACTATCATTTTAAAATTCTGCCCTTTGTTTTGGGATGAACAGATTCATTAAATACCTCTCATATAAAGGGTCTTGCTATTCTTTACTTAGTTGGGGAGAGGATCTTCCTGTCCTTTCACTTTCCCATCACTCTGTCTTTTTGAATTTCTCTTATGTAGCTTGACATTGTATTTTATCATTTTTCCCTTTTTATTTATTTTCATCCTTTCCTTTCAACTATTTACTCTTTGATGCTTCTGACTAATCTTTTTCCAGGTTTTTTTAATTCATTCATGGGATTTGGGCATCGCTGGCCAGGCCAGCATTTATTGTCCATCCCTATTTGCCCCTGAGACGGTGGTGACGAGCTGCCCTCTTGAACCGCTGCAGTCCATGTGGGGTAGGTACACCCACAGTGCGGTTAGGAAGGGAGTTCCAGGATTTTGACCCAGCGACAGTAAAGGAACGGCAATATAGCTCCAAGTCAGGATGGTGTGTGACTTGGAGGGGAACTTGGTGTTCCCATGCATTTGCTGCCCTTGTTCTTCTAGTTGGTAGAGGTCGCAGGTTTGTAAGGAGCCTTGGTGTGTTGCTGCAGTGCATCTTGTAGATGGTACACACTGCTGCCACTATGCGCGGTGGTGGAGGGAGTGAATGTTTGTAGATGGGGTGCCAATCAAACAGGCTGCTTTGTCCTGGATGGTGTCGAGCTTCTTGAGTGTTGTTGGAGCTGCACCCATCCAGGTAAGTGGAGAGTATTCCATCACACTCCTGACTTGTGCCTTGTTGATGGTGGACGGGCTTTGGGGAGTCAGGAGGTGAGTTACTCACCGCAGGATTCCTAGCCTCTGGCCTGCGCTTATAGCCACGGTATTTATCTGGCTACTCCAGTTCAATTTCTGGTCAATGGTATCCCCTAGGATGTTGATAGTGGGGGATTCAGCGATGGCAATCTCACTGAATGTCAAGGGGAGATCGTTAGATTCTCTCTTGATGGAGATGGTCATTGCCTGGCACTTGTGTGGCACGAATGTTACTTGTCACTTATCAGCCCAAGCCTGGATATTGTCCAGGTCTTGCTGCATTTCTTTACGGACTGATTCAGTATCTGAGGAGTCACGAATGGTGCTGAACATTGGGCAATCATCAGCGAACATCCCCACTTCTGACCTTATGATTGAAGGAAGGTCATTGATGAAGCAGCTGAAGATGGTTCAGCCGGGACACTACACTGAGGAACTCCTGCAGTGATGTCCTGGAGCTCAGATGATTGACCTCCAACAACCACAACCATCTTCCTTTTGCACTAGGTATGACTCCAGCCGGCGGAGGGTTTTCCCCCTGATTCCCATTGCTGATTTTAGATTTTTTTAAAAATTCCTTTTGTTGAATTCATTTTCCTTGCTTACACAAATTTATGTTGTGGTCTGCTTTTACACACATTCTCCGCAATTCCTTCTTTCTTTCTTTCCCTCCTGTTTCTATCTCTTTGTTTCTCCTTTCTGTGCTCACCTTTCTTGTCCTTCTCCTTTGTCGACAAAGGGATAGGTACCATTCTACCGGTGGTCTTTATGGATGAAGCTGGTCAGAGGGTGTTGTGATATTGCTTTAACTGCTTGAGTACCAGTTAACATACTGTTGAATATGTAAATAGTTTAGTATACATCATCACAGGAAGCCAACATGTGATATAGCAGTTGGAGCAGCGTTAGTAAACAGCATGTGTATCTTAGAGCTCTTCCTTTAATTCTGTTATTTTGTAATAAAGAACTCTTCATTCAACTTACAGCTGCAGATTGTTTGGTACGTTTGTGTTGAGAACTCAGTAACACAACAGATGTTGCCATTCGATCATGGGATATTCCAGGGAATACAATTCTATGTTTCCTCACACCTCCACAAACATGCATGTCCAGCCTAGGCCACTGAAGAGCATTTAGGGTATGTGAAACCCTGACTGTCTTTTCCTAAATTAAGGGTGTTAAGGCCAACAGTGAGCCTCAGCACCAACGCAGCTAGCGCATTTGTGAATAGCTCGGTACATCACACAGGGCATTTACCCACTGAGCTAACAGCAAAGCAGATTAGCTTTCGTACTTTTCCCATTGACAAAATTTAGTGTTGGAACATCAGAATGGTTATATTCACAGACAATATCAAATTGCAGGAGGGGAACTTTGGCAGATGAATTTAATATGCGTAAGTATAAACAAGGAAAGTCATGCTGAATCTGGAAACTTCAGAGAGATATATAATAGTGTAAAAAACAGCTGGCACTTTGCAACAAACTGTGTAAACACTGTATCTGCCGTGTGTCAGCACAAAATCCTACAAGGTAATCTAGGCATGTTTCATTGTGTTTAAACTCAGTTGCAAAAGATTTACTGTTTATTTACTTTTTTTCTACGTCTGTCCTTCACCTGTTGAAATTTCCACATCTTGGCATCCAGTAACTCAGTTCAACTAAGGGTGATCTCCACAGCACCCTACACAGTCCTCACTTCTCTCACTTGCCATATCAAACTCTGAGTTTTACGGTGACCGACACTGATGGCTTGAAGTGTTGTGTGCCACAAACAAGTCAACAAAAAGCCACTGAAAACTAATTTGCACATTTTGTTGCACTTTTCCTTTCCATAACTTTACAAGCACAAAGGGGTCAATTTTCACCACCTTTGTCTGGTATTAATGGATAGTAATGGTCTCAAAATGGAGGTCAGTTCTCTTACCACTCCTTTAACCCCTGTGTTGTGCCGACACCATTTTGAAAAGGGCCTACCACTATGTGTCCAAAACACCCGCAGTTCCAGCCGGTAGACCCCGTTTAATATGAAAATCAGGGCCCCATGCTGTAAATAGGATTTCAGTTGTCACTTTATGCTGGAACTGTTTGGAGCCTGCTCGGTACAAGCTTCAATAGGTTCCACAGGCCAAGAAGTTGAAGATGTCCAGCAAAGATAAATGTTGAAACAATTTTGTGGGTCCTAAAGGAACAGGGATCGCAAAAATAATCTGAGCCGTGACTGCCCTGAGATCCATGGTTGCAACCCCCACTTGCAAATTACCCTCCCGGCTGATCTACAGGTCTCAGCTACAGTTCACTGGCTGGGTGGAAATGAGGCAGATGATGCAAAATTGCCACCACATTTTCACTATAGATTTGGTTCTAAGCCTTCTTTAATGCAATTTTGGTCTTGCTAATGCCTTCCTTAACATCGAAAAATAGAACGGTAGAGAAACAAGGATCAATATATTTTTGGACTCTATGGAAATTAAGGGATTTAGAGATTAGGCAGGAAAGTGGAATTGACATCAAAGATCAGCCATGATCTTATTGAATGGCAGAGCAGGCGCAAGGGGTGGCGTGGCCTGTTCCTGTTCTTATTCCTTACATGCTTATAGAAATGCACCTTCAAGAAAGAATGAGAGAAATTAGGGAAAATAAAACCTTACATCAACATAAAGAGGTAAAGTCAGAGAAACATGCCAAAACCACATCAGACTGGTAGTTCAACTCCAGAACACAATATAAGTTACAGTAAGCAATACACAAGTGCACCTGGGTGCCCAGTGTTACAGTCCAATATTTCACAAACTGGAAAATTACTCAATCTCAAAACCTGTTGCCCAAGACATACAATATTGTCAAGGAGTTGAATGAATTCATTGTGTGTTGTGACAAAGGAACATTTCTTGGCAGTGGTTCAATCATCCAATTGATGTCAGGTGAGGTGCTCACTTTACAGTTTTGGATGAGTTATAACTTCCTCCAAACTAAGGCACTGGGAAGACTGAAGCAATTGTTTTCAGCCCTGATACAAATTCCGTACTCTCACCACCACTTCCCTCCCTGTCCATTGTCTCAGACTAAATCAAACTGTTCATCACCTCAACGAAACTTCCAAAAATACCTTCTGTCCATCACAGACACCAGCTACTTTCACCTCTACCAGCACCCGCAGCTGAAACCAACATATAATTACTCTAAAGCTTTCTTGGCTGGACAACCATTCTGCACCTCCATAAACATAAACTTATCCAAATCTCTGCTGCCCCTGTCCAAACCTGCACTAAATTCCATTTGCCAATCACTCTATTCTCACTTAACTACATTGGCTCCTGGTGCCTCAATGTCTCAAATTCAAAATTCTCATCACTGTGTTTAAAATCTATCCAGGAACTCACCCCACCACATCTCTATTATCTCCCCCTTTTAACTCTCCATTCCTTTGTCTCTGGCCACCTCCCTCTTTACCCCACATCATAACAGGCTTTCTACTGATCACCCCAGAGGAGTTACAGAGGCAAAGCAACTGAAGAAATTTCCAGCAATGGTGCTTAACTTTAATAAATCCACATTCATGCCCTGTTGTATTTATTGGAAGCAAGCAATTAAAGAACAGCACTTGCTTTGACCTTCATTGGAGTCAATTAACAGGGATAATTATGTTGATATAGTGAAAATGTTTAATGTAGAAAAAAGCTAGTTTCACAAAAATTCAAGGGGAAAAAAATTGGAAGTCATGCCGGAGAAGGAGATATTCAGAGGGGTGATCAAAATCTTTGTCACAGTGGTTCCTTTAAGGAGGATCTGAAAGGGAGGTGGAGTGGCAGAGGGATTTAAGAGAATTCCAGAGATTAGGGTTAAGGGTACAGGGGATGAACAAGAGAGCAGAATCAGAGAATCAGAGTTCAGGAATGGGAGCATTGCATCACTGATGGAGGTTATAGAGAGAGGGAGCATGAAGACACTTCAGAATTTAGAAACAAGGATGAATATTATAAACTTAGGATGTTCCTGTATAGGCAGCCAATGTGGATAAGCAAGCACAGGAGTGATAAATGAGAGGGAATTAGCGCAGGATAGGATACGGACAGGAGAGTATTGGTTGAGCTGAAGTTTATGGAAGGTGGCGGACAGTGCTCATTGTATATTAATTTTGTTTAATTGCATGCAGGTGGTGGGCATTGACTGGGGATTCACTTGAGCCCCCTATAAATCGATACTGACTGAAAATATGGATATTGAGTTAGGAGGTGCACACTGTAATAAATATAAAAATGTGTAAAGATTGGCTCCAGCTTTATCCTTAACCAACTGGCTTTCTGGATTAAAACACATAGAGGCCAGCCAGAAGAGCATTGAATAATCAAGTGACAAAGGCACGAGTGAGGGCTTCAACAGCTGACAGGATAAAGTAGGAACAAACAGCAAAAAGCTGGTAGGAGACTCATTTGTTGGAAGAACCTGTTCATTCTGGAAACTTCTATCTGCTCTGTGAGAAAAAATAAAAACAACTAATTGGAGAATTTATTTCCCTCCAATATTTTGGCTCCCTCCTGAATTCTGATTTCTTGCTACATTATCTCACACAAGTGGCCATTTTACAAATGTGAGGCCGGACAGTGAATGCCAACCATCCAGTCAGTCATGGGGGTCGTCACAACTGAGCCCAAACCTGTCCTTACTTGAGGTTCACCCATCAGAGCCGGCATAAAGAGCAGGAGCAGTGACTGATTTCTCTGCTGTCCAGCACTGACAGGTCAGCTGCTTCAGGCAATGGGCTGAGCTGTGTGGGCTTCAATCCTGTCCTCAAGTGGACAAGCAACAGCATTCACAAGGATTTTTCCCAGCCCAATGCAACTAATTCTGGAGCCCCTACTGGTGACTGGGCTAAGATCAGGACAAGCAGGGATAAGATTTATTGGAAAGATAATAAAAGGTTAATCATTTAAGGGAAGTGTTGGGAAAGGTAAAAGTTTGGAAATCAGTTCCTGAGCACATACTTTATAAAACATTTCTGTATTGGCCAAGATTAAATTGACAATGCGTTTGGAAATAAGAAAACTAGTAATGTTAAAGCAAAATCATTCTGAATTCCTGAATAAAGCATTTGTTTGAATTTCAAAGGTTGGTTAGTTCTGGTAAGTTCTTGTAAAACACTCAGTCAACAGAGATCAGTGTTGGTCATCAGTGTTCCTGCCAATTCTGAGCTCTTTAAAAGGGAAGTTAGAGAATCGAGACCTCCTCAGAGCTGCTAGTGACAGACTGTTTCTCAATTTCACCAGTCTTTGAACATGTGGGGCAGGATGAGGCTGCTGTTCATAGCTTTGGTCTTGGGAATTATTTGTAAGTTCTTTTCTTTCTTTTATAATTAAGTTTATTTTTGTTGGGTGCTCACAATTTGGTGCCTGTTCATCCTGAACGGTTCAAGTTAACACGTTAGGGATACTGTGCAGATTTTTGCTTCAGAGGGGAAATGTCCATTCATGGGGAAGGCATTTTAATTTTTAATTATCAAGTGCAATAGCACAAAGGAAAACAAACATCACCTGACTCGCTCTTTGCAAATAAAGGAGTTGATGCTTAACAGAAAATATTTTTTCAGTTTAAGCTATATCTATGTACCACGTGTAGGTATATTTTCTGTATCTGTGTATCCCAGTGCAGGAACCAGTATCCCAGTACAGGAACTGTGTGTGTATCTGTGTACTGCAGTACAGGTATATCTGGTATGCCTGTGTACACAAGGTAGATACAGAGAAACTATTTCTTCTGTTGAGGTAATTAACAAGAAGAGGGCAGAATCTTGATATATCAGAGGGAGCTTGGTGAGAAGAGCAGCAGCTTTCCTACACACAGGAACAGTAAGAAACAAAGCACAATGACTGCACAAGCTCTTCCACACCTCTTGTTACCTGAGTCTCAAATCAGGGATTCCTATGTTATGGTGGAGTGTGTTGAAAATACAAGTTATAAATATTGGGGAATAAAGTGATGAAACAGAAGTCAACGTGTTTCTGTTCCCTAGGTGAGGTCACTGCATCTCCTGTTGAAAGGCTGCGTTGGTGCACCATCAGTGCAGAAGAACAGAATAAATGCAACAACTGGACATCAGTCAGCTGCGTCCAGGCTGGCTCCAAGGAAGACTGTATCCAGAAGGTTTCGGTAAATGTCACCAGCATATTTAATAACACGTCACTGTATAAAAAGGGAACTGCATTATCTTGTCCAGCCAATCTCTGAAGGGGACATCAGATGAGTTTGAGGCACTTGCACAGGGTGAAGGAACCTCAGCTGGTCTTGTGTAGCCCCGGCCTTTAAGTTACAGAGGGGCTTTGGCTAAGACCAGGGATCAGGCTCTTGTCCCCAACTTGGACAAGAAAGGCCACCTTTTACCAGGGAAGCAATAAATAAAGAAATGGGTTGAGTTGTCAGCATGAATAATGTAAACTAGGCCATGGGGACAGAGTGTGAGAAGTATATTGGAAGGTGGGGGAATGTATTTGGGATGTGGGGGTATATTTGGAATGTGAGGTGTCTATTTGGAATATGACGTATATATTTGGAAAGTGGGGGGTATATTTGGATGTAAGAGGTATGTTTGGTATATGAGGGCATGGTATTAGTTCAGTAAATGTAACTGCACAGAGAACTAGGTCCTGTTGACCCGACACAATGTGAACCAGTAAATGAGGCTTGGAGGTTTCTGTATCAAGTAAACTAAGGTCAAGACAACAAATGTACGACAATGAAAAGGTAGTGTAGTCTCACCTGGATTGGGTATTCTTTATTTTATTTTCCTAAAGCAAATCAACATTTTCTCTGACATATTATAATTTTTTACAAATACTGGTTGCTTTCCAATGGTGTTGCACATGGGGAGGCTCGGCCAACAGTCGCCTTTAGGTGTGGAGCTGGGGAAGGGAAATAGCGGTCAGCTTATAACTAGGCCAGTGCTCACAGAGTTAATTGAATCCTCATTTTAAAGTCAAATATTGTGTTCTTATTTGTATATCTCTGTTAAAGGTTCCTATGTCCGCATTCATAATGGAAGCTGCAACTCTCAGCTTGTCATGCTGTAATTACACACTCCTACCACTGGTGGAGCAGCAGTGCCTTCAGTGGAGGGAGCGCACAATTGCGGCCTAACATAAAAGTACATAGAAGTTACAGCAGGGATCCAGGCCATTCAGTCCAACCAGTATATGTCGGTGTTACCCTTCATGCAAGGAAATGATCCTAATCACATTTATCTTCCTTGTTCCTCCATCCCTTTATTTCCTTTTCTATCATTCACTGATACAATCCAATCTTAACCAGTTTACATGGTTTCTGTGTCAACCACTGACTCTGGAACTGAAATTCACAGCTTCACAACTTGCTAAGTGAAGAAATTTCTCCTGCCCGCTGTCCTAAATTTCTGACTATTAATCGTGTATCTATTGGCCCTTGTTCTAGACCCCTCAATTACTGGGAACAGTTTACTTCTATTTTCCCTGTCTCCTCCTTTCATCATGTGAAAAACTTCCATTGTATCATTATTCTCATGAAAAAATTCAGGACAAAAGTAAGTGTCACTTGGACAAACGTGGGTTAATTAAGGAAAGCCAGCATGGAATTGTTAAGAGAAAATCATCTTTAACTAATTTGCTGGAGTATTTTTTTTGAAGAGGTAACAGAGAGGGTTGATAAGGGTAATGCTGTTGATGTGGTGTACATGGACTTCCAAAAGGCATTTGACACAATATTGTACAACAGACTTGTGAACAAAGTTATAGCTCATGGAATAAAAGGGACAGCAGCAACATGGATACGAAATTGGCTCAGTGATCGGAAACAGAGAGTAGTCGTCAATGGTTGTTTTTCGGACTAGAAGAAGGTGTGTAGTGGAGTTCCTCAGGTGTCAGTGTTGGGACCTTTGCTCTTCCTGTTATGTATTAATAACCTAGACCATGGTGTACAAGGCACAATTTCAAAACTTGCAGATGATATAAAACTTGGGAGGTGTGGTGGGGGGTGGAATTTTATGCTCCCCCCCGCGGTGTTTTTGGAGGCGGGGAGAGCATAAAATTGGGTGGGATGGTGGCAGAAGGATTTCCACCACCATCCTACCTCCACCAAAACTTAGTCCGGGGCGGGAAGGCCTGTGAACCGCCTTCTGCCCCACTGCAAATTGAAGCCTTTAATTGGACAATTAATCCCAAATTAGGGGCCTCATCCTGCCGCAGCAATTATAAGTGCGGTGACCGGCCCTGTTGCCGCACAAGAAGCATGGCATGAAAAACTGTGCGGGCTGCTTCCCAGCTCCGGGAGGGGGGCGGAGAAGGGTGGCTGATGGCATAAGATGCCTCGTTAAAAGGCACTTAGTGAGTGAACAAAGGACCTGGCATCGGGAAAGGACGGCCCACTGAGAGCTACACTCCTGCCCTTGCTACCGATCCCCCTGCGACTTCCACCCCGTGAGATCCCTCCTGCCCTGACCTAACTGTGGCCTGGGTCCAGCACTGCTCCTGGGCTTCCAGTAGGTGTTCTTCCAGCAGCAGCCACCACTTTTATGGTGGCGCTGCTTAGTAGAAGTGCTGTTGGCCTCTTTTAGTCGGCATCTCTCCAAAGGTGGGACTTCCAGCGACGGAGTCCGTGATCCTGTGCAAGGCTCACTGCTCTCCATGTAAATGTCGGATTGACACTAGATTCGGTGGGACTTCCGGCGAAGAAGCGACGCGGAAACTTGCCGTTGCTTTTTCTGGATGTCGAGACCCCTGTCGCAAGCATAAAATCCCAGCCTTGGAAGCATCATGAACTGTGAGAAAGCAATTGTGGATCTTCAAAAGTATACAGACAAGTTGGTGGAATGGACAGACAGGTGGCAGATGAATTTTAATATGGAGAAGCGTGAGGTGATTTATTTTGGTAAAAAGAACATGGACAGTCAATATAAAATAAAGGGTACAATTCTAAAGGGGTGCAGGAGCAGAGGGAATTGGGTGTTGTTACAACCAGGTGAGAAACGTATTTAGGGTTCCCTTTCAGCCTTCACCTGGTCTTACTGTAACAGGGTTTAATTTTCAACACACCATGTTTTGAGCTCCCCCTTGGTGAATCCTTGTTCACCACTTTCCAATTATTAGGCAAAGAAATTAGCACAAACATGCTTTCTTAGGTTTAAAGAAGAAAAGTCAAATTTATTAAACTAAAAACTCTAATTCTGTTAACGCCTACGCATACACACCGCGCCCCACACTAGCATGCATACACAATACAAAGATGTAAATAGAGACAGAAAAAAGCAGAAGAAAAATAAAGCGGAGAGGTTTGAGGCAATATCTGAAGAGTTTTTTGCTGCTGTGCTTCGAGCTCAATGTAGGGTCCTTTTTCAGGTAGTTCTTGCTTTTCATTGGAGCCAGTTTTTTTCGTAAACCTTGTTCACTGTAGAAGACTTTTCTCTCTTGGGGTTCCTGTGTCTTCAATGGATTCCAAAGCTGGTGAGAAAGAGATGAGAGCAAACAGGAGAGAGAGGTTCTCAATCCAGGAGCCAGGAGCTTTCTGCCAGTTCAAAACTCTGTGGCAAGTTCAAATTCAGAAAAACTCAGGTGGCCCAGCAGGTTAGTCATGTGACTAGCTGGTGTGACCACGTCCATTTGTGTATTCAGCCATCTTAGCAGTCAACCTGGAATGCTAGCTCCTCCACCTTCAATGTCTGGTAATCAAAAGTCCATGGTGGATTGAATATGTCAGGGAATGGCCTTTTGTCCCTTTTAAGCACTGTCTGTAAATATTGTCTTTTGTCCCTTTTAAGCACTGTCTATAAATATGCAAATGTCTTTCCAGTCAAGAGTCTGGTGTTATTTTTAAAGCAATTTCTTTCTTTACTCCAGTAAGTTTAAAATCGATGTTCATGTGGCGAAATTAATATGCCTCATTCATGGCAGGTGGCGGCCTACATGACACCTTCACTTCCAGGGAAATGGAGCCAGTGATGCTTTAATGTCCCCTTTCCATGGCTGCCCAGGGTTCAAGGTCATTTTTTTTTTCAGGAGAGTTAGTAGTGGGCAGATCTAACCTGAACTCTCAGTGCTTTGTTGAGTCCTGCTAAGGCTTCTGACTTCAGGCGATTGGTGGTTCCCTTTTCCTCTGACTGTGGGGAGGATTCTTTGTTAGTCTCCCCTTTGTTCACTAGACACTCCTACCTGCAGGTATTTGTGCAGACCCTACTGCACTCCCTTGTGGCACATCAACTAGGTGAGGCTTCACACTCACGGTTTCTCTGCCTCCTAGACGTCTTTCTTTGTCACTGACGGCTCCTGTAAATGCTGCTAGTAACTCTGGGGTGCTTCTATAGTCTGCATTTACACAGGAGCATGTGGGGTCTAACTTTTCACATTTCTTGGGGTGGGCTGACTGGACAGTAGGGGTTTTCATCCGGGATTCCTCCCAGACTTCCCTTAACCTGCCCTCTTGGTCACTTTTTCCCCTTCTCTTTCGAAACTTTTGCCAGCTGTGTGCCTGCCTGTCCCCTTTTGTTCTCATCAAGGGTCCCTTAGAGTTCACCAGCCCTCTACTGGAGGGTCCTCCTAACACCAGTACAGGACTTAGGGTTCATGGTAGGTTGGGATTTCCCCTCAACCTGGCACATGTGGCATCTCCTGCAGTACTCCACCACATCTTTGTGAAGTTTTGGCCAAACTGCTGTCTTATGCGGGCTTTGGTCTTTCGTACATCGGCATGTACAGCTACTGTAGTCTCGTATACCCTTCTTAATATTTCTCTCTGGTACCTCTGTGGCACCACTAACTGGTGAACTACTGCCCACTCCTTACATTCAGGTCTGTGAGGAAACTCCATTTCCTCATCAGTACCTTATTCTTTAAATAGCAGCAATCAGGGACTCCCTCTGCTTCACTTTCAGATTGGGCAGCCTGTGCTAACTCTCACAATACTGGGTCAGCTCGCTGAGCCTCAGCTAGGAAAGATCCATTTAATTTATTCTCTGGGTCTCCTAACTTTCCAAAGAAAGTCTCAGATAGACAGACCTCATGGTCATCTGCCTGCAGTGCCAATGCAGTCTCCTCTGGGGGAGCTGGTTTGATCATGGCCTGATCCACTACACATTCAGGGAAGCTGCAGGGGTCCGTCTCCTGCCACTGCCCTGTCTCTCTGACCTCCTGTATCTTTCTTTCACGACTGGGGGGGAGCTACCACATTCACTGCCGCCAGATCATTACCTAGGAGCAGGCCAACCCCATCCACAGGGAAACCCTACGGTCGCTGGTCCCGAAACTAGGTTGCACTCCAGGTGCACCCGGTGTACAGGTACAGGCATACACTGCCCTCCAATACTATTCACAACCATTTTGGTGTTCACTGCACTCTCTGAGGGAAAGGCAGGTCCTTTCCCAGTAAAAAGGATCTAGTGGCCCCTTTGTCCCTGAGAATTATTATGGACTTGCTTGCCCAACTCGACAGGTATGGGGTTACTTTCCCTTTAGACACAAAACCCTGTAAACCTTCAGGAATCCTATTAAATTTTATTGCACTGGTCGGAGTAAGCGTCCTGTGTCTCGCTCTTACTGCCGTTAAAACCACAAGTTGTTCTGCTGTGCTTTCCATCAGGGTCCCTGTCTTCACTGAGTGGGTGTGCCCTGATTAACACTACCGGTTTTCCCTTTAGTTTCCAGCAGTCAGCTCTTAAATGTCCTGCTTTATTACAATGGAAGCACACTGGTATCCGGGTCTCACTCTTACTCACAGCACCTTCTTTTCTGGCTGGCAGAAGGCCCCCTGTGTCTCCTGCTTTCCTTTCTCCTCCAGGACTGCATGGGTGGAGATCACCTTCCCACCCTTTGTCCTTTCCGGATTTGTGAGAGTGATTAGGAAAGGTTCTCCCTGGGAAACCGCCTTATAAATTAAAGCAAACTCATCAGCCAGAACGGCCGCTTGCCGGGCTCTCTGATCCCGCTGCTCCTCTATATGGGTCTTTATTGAGAATGGGAGAGAGTTTTTAAATTTCCTCTAACAGAATTACTTCTCTGAGAGTCTCACAGCTGAGTTATAGTTTAAGAGCCCTCAGCCACTGGTCAAAAGCCAGCTGCTTACTTCTATCAAACTCCAGATAGGTTTGATTAGCTTGCTTTTTGAGGGTTCTAAACATTTGGCGATAGGCTTCAGGTACTAATTCATATGCCCCGAGGATAGAATTTTTGGTCAACTCATAACTTGATGAACTCTCATCTGGCAAGAAGGAATAAATTTCATGGGCTTTTCCAGTTAGCTTGCTTTGTAGTAGAAGAGACCAGGTCTCAGCTGGCCATTTTAGCTGCATGCCAGTTTCTCAAAAGACACAAAAAACACTTCCACGACTTCCTCATTGAATTTTGGAATTAGTTGCGCGGGTTTTAACAATTTTGTACTCAGCCTTGAATTATGCTCCTCCGTATTGGCCATGCTTTCACTGGGGTTACTCTGTCGACCCCTAGTTAACTCAAGCCTCTTCCAATCTCTTTCTTTGGACTCTTTTTAGAATATTCTTTTTCTCTCTCTCATTCCTTCTCCTGTCTTTCTTTCTCTCTCTCCTCTCTCTCTAGTTCCCTCTCCTATCTTTGTTTTTTTTCATGTTCCATCTGGAATGCTATTTCTTTCTCCCTCTCTCTTTCCTAAAATTCAAGTTTCCTCTGTTCCAATTGTATCTTTCCTAACAATACCCTGTCGGATTCTACTTCTAACTCTGCTTCTGCTTGTTCAGATTGAAGGGAAAAATGGTTGGCCACTAGTCTTAGGAGTTCAGACTTCCTAGCCTTGCCACGTACAGTGATCCCACACTGCTCAGCCATTTTTCTCAACTCCTCCATAGACAGTGCTTTTAACTTATCCCAAGTTACTTCACCCTGGCTTGGAGAACTGCCAGCTTCAGTTGCAGATATGTTAGTGATCAAGCACACACAACCACCAAAAAAACCTGTGATGAAAAGTTGCTCTTTTTTTGATTGGGAATAATGACTTCCCACTTCCAAGTTATCTCGTTTGTTTGTGGGTAAAATCTCAGATGAACCCCCAAATTTCTGTTACGACCAGGTGAGAAACGTGTTTAGGGTTCCCTTTCAGCCTTCACCTGGTCTTACTGTAACAGGGTTTAATTTTCAACACACCATGTTTTGAGTTCCCCCTTGGTGAATCCTTGTTCACCGTTTTCCAATTATTAGGCAACGAAATTAGCACAAACATGCTTTCTTGGGATTAAAGAAGAAAAGTCAAATTTATTAAACTTAAACTAAAAACCCTAATTCGGTTAACGCCTACACATACACACTATGCCCCACATTAGCATGCCTATGCAATACACACATGCAAATAGAGACAGAAAAAAGCAGAAGAAAAATAAAGTGGAGAGGTTTGAGGCAATATCTGAAGAGTTTTTTTGCTGCTGTGCTTCGAGCTCAATGTAGGGTCCTTTTTCAGGTAGTTCTTGCTTTTCATTGGGGCCAGTTTTTTCGTAAACCTTGTTCACTGTAGAAGACTTTTCTCTCTTGGGGTTCCTATGTCTTCAATGGATTCCAAAGTTGGTGAGAAAGAGAAGAGAGCAAACAGGAGAGAGATGTTCTCAATCCAGGAGCCAGGAGCTTTCTGCCAGTTCAAAACTCTGTGGCAAGTTCAAATTCAGAAAAACTCAGGTGGCCCAGCAGGTTAGTCATGTGACTAGCTGGTGGGACCACGTCCATTTGTGTATTCAGCCATCTTAGCAGTCAACCTGGAATGCTAGCTCCTCCACCTTCAATGTCTGGTAATCAAAAGTCCGTTATGGATTGAATGTGTCAGGGAATTATCTTTTGTCCCTTTTAAGCACTGTCTGTAAATATGGAAATGTCTTTCCAGTCAAGGGTCTGTTTTTTATTAAATCAATTTCTTTCTTTACTCCAGTAAGTTTAAAATCGATGTTCATGTGGCAAAATTAATATGCCTCATTCTTGGCAGGTGGGGCCCTACGTGACAGTGTATACGTGCATAAGTCATTGTAGGTGGCAGGACAGGTTGAGAAAGCGGTTAACAAAGCATGCACTATGCTAGGCTTTATTAATAGGTGCATAGAGTACAAGAGTAAGGAGGTTATGTTAAACTTGTTTAAATACTGGTTCAGCCTCAACTGGAGTATTGCATCCAGCTCTGGGCACCACATTTGAGGAAAGATGTGAAGACATTGGAGAGAGTACAGAAAAGATTCACGAGAATGGTTCCTGGAATGAGGAACTTCATGTCAAAGATATATTGGATAAGTTGGGACTGTTTTTTCTGCCAGTTGTGGCCAAGCTTGGAAGGCCACTTGGCTATGTTCGGGGAGCCCGTCCACGGTGACGATCAGGAGGAAGAGCGGCCACATGGTCCGGCAGCGGCTCCCGCTGACTCGGCGACTCTGCGCAGCTCTTTATATTACTACCAGCATCACTACCTGAACAGCTGTGCATAATCGAGGTGACTGAATCTGAGGAGCTGGCTAAGATTCATCCAAGTATCCATCAGAAAATAAAGGGGGGAATTGCAGGAATTCTGCAACACATCTTCCAGAAATCACTGAATACTGGAGATGTGCCTGCTTCCACACAAACGTTTCCCACAACTCCGGCTCGGCTCCCGGATCCTGATCCAGTAGTATTACACCATTGTAAAAGGGACAATGGTGGGAGCTGATGCAATGTTTTATGACCTGCACCCCCTCCCCCGCCACCACCCCCCCCCCCGCTCCCAGCTCACCCTCCTCGCACCCCCTTCATAGCTCCCCCCTTGCACCCCTTCCCACCACACTCCTCCGCCTCGCACCCACCCCCCATGCACCCCCTTCCCCACTTCCCTCCACCTCCTCCCACCGGCATTCACCTACCCCTGTGTCGGGGCCCTAACAACCCCACTGCCTTGTGGGCGTCTCGGGAGAGATCAAGGCGAAGGGAGTAAATCCTAACAGAAAATCCGGAACGGAACCCCGAAGGCGGTCATGTGTCACCGTTGGCATGTTTCCGGCAGTTCCTACAGCCATACTGGTGCCAAACGTCGTGCTCTGTGCTCCTTTGGACCTCACCAGGAAGGCTGAGAGGGGGGTTTTGACGCTTGGGCAACTCACAACCTCCATACATCCGCCCAGGCATGCGCCATGGAGAGGTCACTCCATAGTCGCCTCACAGCGACCAAATCAACATGGAAGGCAGCAGTTACGGGTTATAAGTCCAGCTCAATTGGCATAGAGATTGGGCGCCATGGGTTGCCTTTGTTGGTGGGAGAGGTCATCGCATCTCACTGGACAGCTACCACCCGCCACAAACCGGGCAGTAAGGTTCTGTCCCGCCACAGTCCACCTGCTTCAATGGGTGCTTGGAGCTCAGGGTCATTGCCCGACAAGTGAACTGTAACACCGCACCAAACAGCACGACCAAAAAAGGACAGAAGGTACCAGCCCTTCGTTTTGCAAGTTGGAACGTCAGAACTATGTGTCCTGGCCTGTCGGATGACTTTACACAAATCAACGATTCTCGGAAGACCGCCATCATCAACAACGAGCTCAGTAGACTCAATGTGGACATTGCAGCACTTCAGGAGACATGTCTCCCTGCGAGCGGATTTCTAAGAGAGCAAGACTACACCTTCTTCTGGCAGGGTAGGGATCCTGAAGAACCAAGACAGCATGGAGTGGGCTTCGCCATCAGAAACTCTTTGCTCAGCATGATAGAGCCACCTTCAAATGGCTCGGAACGCATACTGTCCATCCGACTGCTCACCCGCCTTGGTCTAGTACACCTACTCAGCATCTATGCTCCAACACTCTGCTCCCCACATGAAGTTAAAGATCAGTTCTATGAGGAACTCCTTAATATCATTGGTAGCATCCCCAATACCGAACATCTGTTCCTGCTGGGGGATTTTAATGCCAAGGTTGGGGCCGACCATGACTCATGGCCTTCCTGCCTTGGGCGCTTTGGCATTGGAAGGATAAATGAGAATGGTCAGAGACTGCTTGAGTTATGTAGCTATCATAACCTCTGCATCACCAACTCATTCTTTCACACTAAACCCTGTCACCAGGTTTCTTGGAGGCACCCAAGATCACGTCGTTGGCACCAGCTGGACCTCATCGTTACAAGGTGAGCCTCTTTAAATAGTGTTCAAATCACACGCAGCTTCCATAGTGCGGACTGTGACACCGACCACTCCCTGGTGTGCAGCAAGGTTAGCCTTAAACCAAAGAAGCTGCATCACTCCAAGCAGAAGGGCCACCCGCGCATCAACACTAGCAGAATTTCTCATCCACAGCTGTTAGGCAAGTTTCTAAATTCACTTGAAAAAGCCTTCCAAAACACTCCCACAGGGGATGCAGGGACCAAGTGGGCCCACATCAGAGACGCCATCTATGACTCAGCAGTGCCCACCTATGGCAATTGTGTGAAGAGGAATGCAGACTGGTTTCAATCTCACAATGAAGAGCTGGAACCTGTCGTAGCCGCTAAGCGCATTGCACTGCTGAGCTACAAGAAAGCCCCCAGCGAGTTAACATCCATAGCACTTAAAGCTGCCAGAAGCGCTGCACAAAGAACAGCCAGGCACTGTGCTAATGACTACTGGCAACACCTATGCAGTCATATCCAGCTGGCCTCTGACACCGGAAATATCAGAGGGATGTATGATGACATTAAGAGAGCTTTTGGGCCAACCGTCAAGAAGATCGCCCCCCTCAAATCTAAATCAGGGGACACAATCACTGACCAACGCAAACAAATGGACTGCTGGGTGGAACACTACCTAGAACTGTACTCCAGGGAAAATGTTGTCACTGAGACCGCCCTCAAATGCTGCCCAGTCTCTGGCAGTCATGGATGAGCTGGATGTACAGCCAACAAAATCAGAACTCAGTGATGCCATTGATTCTCTAGCCAGCAGAAAAGCCCCTGGGAAGGATGGCATTACCCCTGAAATCATCAAGAGTGCCAAGCCTGCTATACTTTCAGCTCTGCACGAACTGCTTTGCCTGTGCTGGGATGAGGGAGCAGTACCACAGGACATGCGTGATGCCAATATCATCACCCTCTATAAGAACAAGGGTGACCGCGGTGACTGCAACAACTACCGTGGAATCTCCCTGCTCAGCATATTGGGGAAGGTCTTCGCTCGTGTCGCTTTAAACAGGCTCCAGAAGCTGGCTGAGCGTGACTACCTTGAGGCACAGTGTGGCTTTCGTGCAGAGAGATCGACCATTGACATGCTGTTCTCCCTTCACCAGCTACAGGAGAAATGCCGTGAACAACAGATGCCCCTCTACATTGCTTTCATTGATCTCACCAAAGCCTTTGACCTCGTCAGCAGACGTGGTCTCTTCAGACTACTAGAAAAGATTGGATGCCCACCAAAGCTACTAAGCATCATCATCTCATTCCATGACAATATGAAAGGCACAATTCAGTATAACGGCGCCTCATCAGACCCCTTTCCAATCCTGAGTGGTGTGAAACAGGGCTGTGTTCTCGCACCTGCACTGTTTGGGATTTTCTTCTCCCTGCTGCTCTCATATGCGTTCCAGACCTCAGAAGAAGGATTTTTCCTCCACACAAGATCAGGTGCAGGTTGTTCAACCTTGCCCACCTAAAAGCGAAGACCAAAGTGCAGAAAGTCCTCATCAGGGAACTCCTCTTTGCTGACGATGCTGCATTAACATCTCACACTGAAGAGTGCCTGCAGAGATTCATCGAAAGGTTTGCGGCTGCCTGCAATGAATTTGGCCTAACCATCAGCCTCAAGAAAACGAACATCATGGGACAGGACGTCAGAAATGCTCCATCCATCCATATCAGCGATCACACTCTGGAAGTGGTTCAAGAGTTCACCTACCTGGGCTCAACTATCACCAGTAACCTGTCTCTCGATGTAGAATTAAACAAGCGCATGGGAAAGGCTTCCTCTGCTATGTCCAGACTGGCCAAGAGAGTGTGGGAAAATGGCGCACTGACACAGAACACAAAAGTCCAAGTGTATAAAGCCTGTGTCCTCAGTACCTTGCTCTATGGCAGCGAGGCCTGGACAACGTATGTCAGCCAAGAGCGACGTCTCAATTCATTCCATCTTCGCTGCCTCCGGAGAATACTTGGCACCAGGTGGCAGGACCGTATCTCCAACACAGAAGTCCTCGAGGCGGCCAACATCCCCAGCTTGTACACACTACTGAGTCAGCGGGGCTTGAGATGGCTTGGCCATGTGAGCCGCATGGAAGATGGCAGGATCCCCAAAGACACATTGTACAGCGAGCTCATCACTGGCACCAGACCCACCGGCTGTCCATGGCTCTGCTTTGAAGACGTCTGCAAACGCGACATGAAGTCCTGTGACATTGATCGCAAGTCGTGGGAGTCAGTTGCCAGCGATCGCCAGAGCTGGCGGGCAACCATAAAGGCGGGGCTAAAGCGTGGCAAGTCGAAGAGACTTAGCAGTTGGCAGGAAAAAAGACAGAAGCGCAAGGGGAGAGCCAACTGTGTAACAGCCCTGACAACCAATTTTATCTGCAGCACCTGTGGAAGAGTCTGTCACTCTAGAATTGGCCTTTATAGCCACTCCAGGCGCTGCTTCACAAAGCACTGACCACCTCCAGGCGTTAACCTTTGTCTCTCGAGACAAGGAGGCCAAAGAAGAAGTTTTCTTGAAGAAGAGAAGGCGGAGAGGAGATTTATAGAGGTATTCAAAATCATGAGGGGTCAGGACAGAGTAGATAGAGAAAAACTGTTCCCACTCATGAAAGGGTCAAGAATGAAAGAGCACAGACTTACGGTAATTGGCAAAACAAGCAATGGTGACATGAGGAAAAACTTTCTCATGCAGCGAGTGGTTAGGATCTGGAATTCACTGCCAGAGAGTGTGGTGGAGGCAGGTTCAATCGAGGCATTCAAAAGGGAATTAGATAATTACCTGAAAAGGATGAATATGCAGCGCTATGGGGAGAAGGTGAGGGAATTGCTCACTCGGAGAGCTAGTGCGGACATGATGGGCTGAATGGCCGCCTTCTCTGCTGGAACAATTCTGTGAAATTCTGCAATGATTAAAAGACATGAGTTCAAATTCCAGTTAATAAATAAATCTGGAATTTAAAAAATAGTATCAGTTTTTGTCGCCATGAAACCACTGAATTGTTATAAAAATCCATCTGTTTCACTAGTGTCCTTTAGGGAATTAAATGTGCCATCTGCACTCGGTCTGGCATATATGTGACTCCAGACATGCAGAGATTGACTCTTAACTGCCCTCTGAAATGGCCTAGCAAGCGTCCTAGTTGAGGGAAATTCAGGATGGGTGATAAATGTTGACCTTGCCAATAAGGACCACATCCCATGAGTTGAAAAGAGGTGACTCAATAGCAGTGGAAGTGGGGTCCACAAGAGTGTTTATACCTGTCCCATGGCTTGAAACAGTGAAGCAAGCAAGGTGATGGTGGTCTTCCTAGATTCTACTTTGCAACAATTTACAGCCAGACCTGCCACCTCTGACATATAGTGCTTGACGAGGGCTGCAGCTTCCTGGCTTGCTTCCCTCCCCAGTCCCTGAGGACCCAGCTGCAACGATACTGAGGAAGACTACGCTCCACTACTGCTCTGGCAGCAGAATGCTGACACAAGTTATTCCACTGCTGTCTCCCTGCTGACAGGATATCTCAGTTGTAATCAGTGGAAGAAGAAGGGTAGAGAGACACAGAGGAGCTAAAACCATATTGCCAACTGAGGAGAGACTGATGGCAAGCTCAGCAATATGTAACAAACTGGTTGAACAGATTGAAATAAGCAGCTGGCAACTTTAAGTGGGACAGTTTGCTAACACAGCCTTTTGTTTTGCAGTTGGCTAAAGCTGATGCTGTTGTTCTTCACAGTTCACGAATGATTGTTGCAGGAAAGTGTGGCCTAGTGCCAGTCATGAGCGAATATTACAACAAAGGTGGGTATGTGTGTATGTCCCCGCTCTGACTCACAGACTCATCTTCCTTTCCCTGTGTTCATGGATGTTAATATTTGTGAATTCCCCCCACCTTCTGCCTAATCTTGGGCTGCTGATTGATTGAACAACTGTTCTGCTAGATCCCTGGTCCCCTCCACTGTCGCCCAAAGCTCTGCTGGCATTTCTGCCACATGTAAATGAGGTAATCATCCTACACCTCATCAATGCTGAATCTCAATCATGTCTGTACAAAAATGGCATCCGGCCTTGTCTGGCACTACTCTGAAGGCAGATGTAAGAACAAAGGGTCAAGTTATGCAGTTATTGGTCAAATCTTTACAGGTTTTTGGTTTAAGTTTGTGTTTGTTTCTTTAAACCACTGTTACCACCTACTTTACCATCTGCTTTTGTGCCATTTTCTCAAAGGCTGCCTGTTACCTTTCTCTGCTGCTACTCAGGAGAGAGAACAGTGGATTTGCTAGTTGGATGAAGGGAAGTAGCTGTGGAGAGATGCTCAGCCGCACCGCAGACACGTGGCACCCCACCCCCCTCCAGAGGAACCCCACACCAGAGTGTACAGACAGAACGACTCTTATCTGCATTTGATCAAGGAGCAGTGACTGTGTCCAAGGCTTTATTCACAAAGGATGCAAGTACACAGCAATGTGACTGTGAATCGTCCTCCGCCATGTGCACTGCTATGACAGTGGTTGTTATGGTCACCTTTGTCCTTAATTTCTACACTAAGGGCAAATTTCAGGCTCTAACATCTGTAAAAACAGCTCCACAGTTGGGTGCAAATGACTGATTAGTTGCTAGACAGATTAGTCTAAAGCTAGAAATTTCACCAGCACCTCCATGGCATTGGTACAGAGCAATGGGAGCAGGTGTCAGCATTGTCTCGGTTGCAGCAATTCTGCTTCCTGGAGGCGTATGTGTCACTATTTGTTACCAGGCGTGTATCAGGCAGGATCTCTGGGTGGTTAGAAAACCCCTCCCCCTCTGACACACTTCCAAAACCAACACCACCCTCTGCTCCCAGGTCACCGCTCATTTGCTCAATAAAGAAGAAGTTTGAGGCCATATCTCCAATCTGAAGAAGTGTTAATCTTCTGTAAATTCTGTCTATTTTTGTCTACAGAGAATCTTGAATGCTGCAGGGACTCAGCAGCACGCGCAGAGCCATGTGAGTTTCAGAAGTTATATTTTTGTCCAAAATATTTGTAGGAATTCCAATGAAGTGTGTAGACTTGGTGCAGCCACTGGAGCTGGACTGTATTTCCTCACTGGGACTGAGCTGTCCCTCCTCATTGAGACTGGGTGGTATCTCCTTTTTTTAAGCTTTCCTGGGATGTGAGTGTTGCTGGCAAGGCCAGTATTTGTTGCCCATTCCTAATTTCCCTTGATAACTGAGTGGTTTGCTAGGGAATTTCAGAGGGCAGTTAAGAGTCAATCACATTGCTGTGAGTCTGGAGTCACATGTAGGCCAGACCAGGTAAGGACAGCAGATTTCCTTTGCTAAAAGGCATTAGTGAACCAGATAAGTTTTTACAACAATCGATGATAGTTTCATGGCACCTTACTGAGACTAACCTTCAATTCCAGATTTTTTTTATTGAATTGAAATTAAACTTCAGCAGCTGCCATGGTTGGATGTGAATCTGTGTCCCCAGGGCATTAACCTGGGTTTCTGAATTACTAGTTCAGTGACATTACCATTACAACACGATCTTCCTTTACTGGGATTGGGCTGTAGCTGCTCACTGGTGCTGGACTTTTCACTTTGCAGGCTGGACTTCTAATGCTGCAGATTCTGTGGGATCTCTCCTATCAATAATTATTAGAGATACTGTGAGTCTGTGGTACTAATGGAGTATTTTTACAAGGTTCCACAGTCATGCAGAGCATGAGGCTGACTGCCCACTATCCAATGTAGTGACTGCAGAATTGTGGACATTTGGGGATTCTTGCTGTCCAGGGGCACAAAGGCTTACATTCTGGCCCCAACTGCTGTGAAAGAGAATCTGGTTACCCTTAAAGGAGCAAAATAAAATCCCCAAAAATTGGAAGAAACAAAGCAGAGAGCCTGATGGACCTCACAAGTGCATTTCTTGGATTACTGGATGATCAACCAAAAAACACTGGACCAGCTCCATCAGACTCAGCAGCCAGAGGCAGCAAGTTCAAAAGGAGCCAAATGACTGGGAATTGGCTTCCCATAAAATGCCCATCCACAAGCTTTACTCTAAATTTAATATATGATATTAAATTTGTTGATTGGCATAAAAAACACCATGAAAGACTTGTAAAATCCCAAGTGGTTTAATTAATGCTCTTCAGGGAAGGGAACCAGCCAAACCCATGACCTCTACCACCTAGAAGGACAAGGGCAACAGATGCATGGGAACATCACCACCCACAAGTTCCCCTCCAAGCCACAAACCATCCTGACTTGGAACTATATCGCCGTTCCTTCACTGTCACTCGGTCAAAATCCTGGAACTCCCTTCCTAACAGCACTGTGGGTGTACCTATCCCACATGGACTGCAGCAGTTCAAGAAGGCAGCTCACCACCACATTCCCAAGGGCAATTAGGGATGGGCAATAAATGCTGGCCTAGCCAGCAACGTCCACATCCCATGAACGAATTTTTAAATTCAGATGCCAGTAATAAATCAACTTGTTGGTTAATTAGTAATGACAAAAAATACAAACAAGTTTTATATTAATACTTACAAGTAGGATATATATCAGGTTTGTGAGGGCTACTAATCAATCTGGGCAAGGAAATACACCTGGATGGATAATGTCAGAAAACTTGGTCTGAATCAATCAATTCTGAGATCATCACCACATGATCTTTATGTATAAATGCACCAGTAGATGGTAATGTCACATCGCCTGTACTACATTCTCACTGAAATGTTGGTGATTTCTTATCCATAGAAGATAGCACAATTATGCAGGGTTCTAAAGATCAAAGCTTACCAGAATTATAACAATTGAAACCTAGACATGTTGAGGTAGATCTTGATTTTATGTGCGGATGTAAAATGGGTGATAGCAAATCAGCAGTTGGTTTTATATCTCTCCCCCGAATTATCTCAATTGACTTCAAGATAAGTAAAAATCAGAAGACGTGTAAAACAGGCTGCCAACTCGCTATCGCCCTTTTTACACCACCATAAACCTACACCACCTGCTTACTGAGCATTCCCCAGCGCAATCCTAATGAATGAATCTGAACTGTGCTTTAACCTCTTTAGCATAGACTATATTATCACAATACAAAAGATATTAATATTGGCTCCTCTATTGTGAACCTATTTTCACTATTATATTGTACACTATCTCACAATATGTAACTTCAGTCCTACACTGTGTCATAAAGTCAGCGTCCTCTGAAGTCATCTAGCAGTCAGCATTAAAAACTAATCACTCAGGAGGGATGGCTCATTACAAACTCCTCAGGGCAACCAGGAATGGACAATTAATGCAGCTTTTGTTCTGGGCTGTTCCAGAGAAACAATTCTTTAAAAAAAAGCCCCATGCAGTACCAGGACTGAGAGTATTGAAAATAGACAAATTGTTCTGGGAAGATAGGAACAGGAGAGGGCCAATTGGTCCCTCCAGTGTGCTTTGCCATTCAACTAGATCATAGCTAATTTGTACCATATCTCCATTTACCCACCTTCTGTTACACTGAACACCCTTGTCCAACTAAAATCCATCAATCCCAGTTTTTGAAATTTCAATTAATCCCGAAGACTCAGCAGATTTCTGGGAGAGAGTTTTCCAGATTTCTTTGCAGGAAAAAGTGTTTCCTGACATCAACCCTGAATAGCCCAGCTCTAAACTAAAGGTTGAGCTCCTGTTCTGGGCTCCCACATTACTGGCAAGATCTTCTCTCTACCTTTCATGTCAAATCATCTTAATCAGTTTAAACCTGTCAATTAGATCAATCCTTAATCTTCAATCCTAAAATGAATGCAAGCCTGGTCTATGCAACCTGTCATAATTTAACCATTTCACTCCTGTTCCTTTCTGATCTGTTTCGCGAATGATCTTGAAAATCACAAACCAATGCTGACTGCTGTTGTGTTTTGTTCCAGTTGCGTATATAGTGGCTGTTGTGAAGGATCAGACTTTGACCTGGGACACCCTGAAAGGCAAGAAGGCATGTTACACAGCTCTGAGACGAACTGGTTGGAATATCCCAATGGGGCTGCTGATCACACAGGAGAAAATCAAAAACTGCAGCCTTTATAACTGTAAGTGAAAGTCACTCTGTTTGATTGGAGGTGTGAGTAACTAGACAAAATTTGATTTGCATGAGGATTAAATAACTTTGACCTGGGGGTGGTCAGTCAGAAGGTAGTCCATATGAATGTACATTTAACAGTGCTATGACTGTTATAACTATTGAAGTGGCAACTGGCCACAAGATGGGGAAGAAGACCATTCCGTCTTTCCCTCGTCCTATTTGCCAGCCATGGAGATTTTATAATCCGTCAAGTAGGAAATAAGGCAAAGCTCACGGATTATTCAATTAATTTAGGTTTTATTCACATGAACAGTGGGACGCCCTGTCAGGAGCCCTGCCTCTCAGCCATGTGTTGTTTGAACAGTTGCCACAGTTCTGGTTGGCCCCACGGCTACATCATCCACCAAACATACAGCCAGCTCGGTCAAAAGGGGCTCTGCTGTTTCAGATTACCCAGGAGCAGTATATAGCTTGAAGAGGGATCCAATCAGTAACATCACCTGTTCCTGTTCCATTCATTAAACTCACCTGTTCCTATTCCACTGTGTAAACACACCTGTTCCTATTCCACTCAGTAAACAAACCTGTTCCTATTCCACTAAGTAAACACACCTGTTCCTATTCCACTCAGTAAACAAACCTGTTCCTATTCCACTGTGTAAACACACCTGTTCCTATTCCTCTCAGTAAACAAACCTGTTCCTATTCCACTCAGTAAACAAACCTGTTCCTATTCCACTCAGTAAACAAACCTGTTCCTATTCCACTAAGTAAACACACCTGTTCCTATTCCACTCAGTAAACAAACCTGTTCCTATTCCACTGTGTAAACACACCTGTTCCTATTCCACTCAGTAAACACACCTGTTCCTATTCCACTGTGTAAACAAACCTGTTCCTATTCCACTGTGTAAACACACCTGTTCCTATTCCACTGTGTAAACAAACCTGTTCCTATTCCACTCAGTAAACAAACCTGTTCCTATTCCACTAAGTGAACACACCTGCTCCTATTCCACAGTAAACAAACCTGTTCCTATTCCACTGTGTAAACAAACCTGTTCCTATTCCACTAAGTGAACACACCTGCTCCTATTCCACAGTAAACAAACCTGTTCCTATTCCACTGTGAAAACACACCTGTTCCTATTCCACTGTGTAAACACACCTGTTCCTATTCCACTCAGTAAACAAACCTGTTCCTATTCCACTCAGTAAACACACCTGTTCCTATTCCACTCAGTAAACACACCTGTTCCTATTCCACTGTGTAAACACACCTGTTCCTATTCCACTCAGTAAACAAACCTGTTCCTATTCCACTCAGTAAACACACCTGTTCCTATTCCACTCAGTAAACACACCTGTTCCTATTCCATTCAGTAAACACACCTGTTCCTATTCCACTCAGTAAACAAACCTGTTCCTATTCCATTCAGTAAACACACCTGTTCCTATTCCACTCAGTAAACAAACCTGTTCCTATTCCACTGTGTAAACACACCTGCTCCTATTCCACAGTAAACAAACCTGTTCCTATTCCACTGTGTAAACACACCTGTTCCTATTCCACTCAGTAAACACACCTGTTCCTATTCCACTGTGAAAACACACCTGTTCCTATTCCACTCAGTAAACACACCTGTTCCTATTCCACTGTGTAAACACACCTGTTCCTATTCCACTCAGTAAACACACCTGTTCCTATTCCACTGTGAAAACACACCTGTTCCTATTCCACTCAGTAAACACACCTGTTCCTATTCCACTGTGAAAACACACCTGTTCCTATTCCACTCAGTAAACACACCTGTTCCTATTCCACTGTGTAAACACACCTGTTCCTATTCCACTCAGTAAACACACCTGTTCCTATTCCACTGTGTAAACACACCTGTTCCTATTCCTCTCAGTAAACAAACCTGTTCCTATTCCACTGTGTAAACACACCTGTTCCTATTCCACTCAGTAAACAAACCTGTTCCTATTCCACTGTGTAAACACACCTGTTCCTATTCCTCTCAGTAAACAAACCTGTTCCTATTCCACTGTGTAAACACACCTGTTCCTATTCCACTCAGTAAACAAACCTGTTCCTATTCCACTGTGTAAACACACCTGTTCCTATTCCACTCAGTAAACACACCTGTTCCTATTCCACTGTGAAAACACACCTGTTCCTATTCCACTCAGTAAACACACCTGTTCCTATTCCACTGTGTAAACACACCTGTTCCTATTCCACTGTGTAAACACACCTGTTCCTATTCCTCTCAGTAAACAAACCTGTTCCTATTCCACTGTGTAAACACACCTGTTCCTATTCCACTCTGTAAACACACCTGTTCCTATTCCTCTCAGTAAACAAACCTGTTCCTATTCCACTGTGTAAACACACCTGTTCCTATTCCACTCAGTAAACAAACCTGTTCCTATTCCACTGTGTAAACACACCTGTTCCTATTCCACTCAGTAAACAAACCTGTTCCTATTCCACTGTGTAAACTCACCTGTTCCTATTCCACTGTGTAAACACACCTGTTCCTATTCCACTCAGTAAACAAACCTGTTCCTATTCCACTGTGTAAACATACCTGTTCCTATTCCACTGTGTAAACACACCTGTTCCTATTCCACTGTGTAAACACACCTGTTCCTATTCCACTCAGTAAACAAACCTGTTCCTATTCCACTCAGTAAACAAACCTGTTCCTATTCCACTGTGTAAACTCACCTGTTCCTATTCCACTGTGTAAACACACCTGTTCCTATTCCACTCAGTAAACAAACCTGTTCCTATTCCACTGTGTAAACACACCTGTTCCTATTCCACTCAGTAAACAAACCTGTTCCTATTCCACTGTGTAAACTCACCTGTTCCTATTCCACTGTGTAAACACACCTGTTCCTATTCCACTCAGTAAACAAACCTGTTCCTATTCCACTGTGTAAACACACCTGTTCCTATTCCACTGTGTAAACACACCTGTTCCTATTCCACTGTGTAAACACACCTGTTCCTATTCCACTCAGTAAACAAACCTGTTCCTATTCCACTGTGTAAACACACCTGTTCCTATTCCACTGTGTAAACACACCTGTTCCTATTCCACTCAGTAAACAAACCTGTTCCTATTCCACTGTGTAAACACACCTGTTCCTATTCCACTGTGTAAACACACCTGTTCCTATTCCACTGTGTAAACTCACCTGTTCCTATTCCACTGTGTAAACACACCTGTTCCTATTCCACTCAGTAAACAAACCTGTTCCTATTCCACTGTGTAAACACACCTGTTCCTATTCCACTCAGTAAACACACCTGTTCCTATTCCACTGTGTAAACACACCTGTTCCTATTCCACTCAGTAAACACACCTGTTCCTATTCCACTGTGTAAACACACCTGTTCCTATTCCACTCAGTAAACACACCTGTTCCTATTCCACTGTGTAAACACACCTGTTCCTATTCCACTCAGTAAACAAACCTGTTCCTATTCCACTGTGTAAACACACCTGTTCCTATTCCACTGTGTAAACTCACCTGTTCCTATTCCACTGTGTAAACACACCTGTTCCTATTCCACTCAGTAAACAAACCTGTTCCTATTCCACTGTGTAAACACACCTGTTCCTATTCCACTCAGCAAATACACCTGTTCCCATTCCACTAAGTAAACACACCTGTTTCAATTCCATTCAGTAAACACACCTGTTCCTATTCCACTCAGTAAACACACCTGTTCCTATTCCACTGTGTAAACACACCTGTTCCTATTTCACTCAGTAAACACACCTGTTCCTATTCCACTCAGTAAACACACCTGTTCCCATTCCACTCAGTAAACACACCTGTTCCTATTCCACTCAGTAAACAAACCTGTTCCTATTTCACTCAGTAAACACACCTGTTCCTATTCCACTCAGTAAACACACCTGTTCCCATTCCACTGTGTAAACACACCTGTTCCTATTCCACTCAGCAAATACACCTGTTCCCATTCCACGAAGTAAACACACCTGTTTCAATTCCATTCAGTAAACACACCTGTTCCTATTCCACTCAGTAAACACACCTGTTCCTATTCCACTGTGTAAACACACCTGTTCCTATTTCACTCAGTAAACACACCTGTTCCTATTCCACTGTGTAAACAC
This sequence comes from Heterodontus francisci, assembly GCF_036365525.1. Classification (NCBI taxonomy): domain Eukaryota; kingdom Metazoa; phylum Chordata; class Chondrichthyes; order Heterodontiformes; family Heterodontidae; genus Heterodontus; species Heterodontus francisci. The sequence continues at coordinate 31,166,177 of NC_090381.1, read as the reverse complement.
ACCTGTTCCTATTCCACTCAGTAAACACACCTGTTCCTATTCCACTGTGTAAACACACCTGTTCCTATTCCACTCAGTAAACACACCTGTTCCTATTCCACTGTGTAAACACACCTGTTCCTATTCCACTCAGTAAACACACCTGTTCCTATTCCATTCAGTAAACAAACCTGTTCCTATTCCACTGTGTAAACACACCTGTTCCTATTCCACTCAGTAAACAAACCTGTTCCTATTCCACTGTGTAAACACACTTGTTCCTATTCCACTCAGTAAACACACCTGTTCCTATTCCACTCAGTAAACAAACCTGTTCCTATTCCACTGTGTAAACACACCTGTTCCTATTCCACTCAGTAAACAAACCTGTTCCTATTCCACTGTGTAAACACACCTGTTCCTATTCCACTCAGTAAACACACCTGTTCCTATTCCACTCAGTAAACAAACCTGTTCCTATTCCACTGTGTAAACACACCTGTTCCTATTCCACTCAGTAAACAAACCTGTTACTATTCCACTGTGTAAACACACCTGTTCCTATTCCACTCAGTAAACACACCTGTTCCTATTCCACTCAGTAAACACACCTGTTCCTATTCCACTCAGTAAACAAACCTGTTCCTATTCCACTCAGTAAACACACCTGTTCCTATTCCACTCAGTAAACAAACCTGTTCCTATTCCACTGTGTAAACACACCTGTTCCTATTCCACTCAGTAAACAAACCTGTTCCTATTCCACTGTGTAAACACACCTGTTCCTATTCCACTGTGTAAACACACCTGTTCCTATTCCACTCAGTGAACAAACCTGTTCCTATTCCACTCAGTAAACAAACCTGTTCCTATTCCACTGTGTAAACACACCTGTTCCTATTCCACTCAGTAAACAAACCTGTTCCTATTCCACTGTGTAAACACACCTGTTCCTATTCCACTAAGTAAACTCACCTGTTCCTATTCCACTCAGCAAATACACCTGTTTCAATTCCATTCAGTAAACACACCTGTTTCAATTCCATTCAGTAAACACACCTGTTCCTATTCCACTCAGTGAACACACCTGTTCCTATTCCACTAAGTAAACACACCTGTTTCAATTCCATTCAGTAAACACCTGTTTCAATTCCATTCACGTAACACACCTGTTCCTATTCCAACAATTTAACAAACCGGTTCCTATTCCACTAAGTAAACTCACCTGTTCCTATTCCGCTCAGCAAATACACCTGTTCCCAATCCACTAAGTAAACGCACCTGTTTCAATTCCATTCAGTAAACACCTGTTTCAATTCCATTCACGTAACACACCTGTTCCTATTCCACTGTGTAAACAAACCTGTTCCTATTCCATTCAGTAAACAAACCTGTTCCTATTCCACTAAGTAAACTCACCTGTTTCAATTCCATTCAGTAAACACACCTGTTCCTATTCCATTCAGTAACCACCTGTTCCTATTCCACTGTGTAAACACACCTGTTTCAATTCCATTCAGTAAACACACCTGTTCCAATTCCACTCAGTAAACAAACCTGTTCCTATTCCACTGTGTAAACACACCTGTTCCTATTCCACTCAGTAAACACACCTGTTCCTATTCCACTCAGTAAACAAACCTGTTCCTATTCCACTGTGTAAACACACCTGTTCCTATTCCACTCAGTAAACAAACCTGTTCCTATTCCACTGTGTAAACACACCTGTTCCTATTCCACTCAGTAAACAAACCTGTTCCTATTCCACTGTGTAAACACACCTGTTCCTATTCCACTCAGTAAACAAACCTGTTCCTATTCCACTGTGTAAACACACCTGTTCCTATTCCACTCAGTAAACACACCTGTTCCTATTCCACTCAGTAAACAAACCTGTTCCTATTCCACTGTGTAAACACACCTGTTCCTATTCCTCTCAGTAAACAAACCTGTTCCTATTCCACTGTGTAAACACACCTGTTCCTATTCCTCTCAGTAAACACACCTGTTCCTATTCCACTCAGTAAACAAACCTGTTCCTATTCCACTGTGTAAACACACCTGTTCCTATTCCTCTCAGTAAACAAACCTGTTCCTATTCCACTGTGTAAACACACCTGTTCCTATTCCACTCAGTAAACAAACCTGTTCCTATTCCACTGTGTAAACACACCTGTTCCTATTCCTCTCAGTAAACAAACCTGTTCCTATTCCACTCAGTAAACAAACCTGTTCCTATTCCACTGTGTAAACACACCTGTTCCTATTCCACTCAGTAAACAAACCTGTTCCTATTCCACTAAGTAAACTCACCTGTTCCTATTCCACTGTGTAAACACACCTGTTCCTATTCCACTCAGTGAACAAACCTGTTCCTATTCCACTAAGTAAACTCACCTGTTCCTATTCCACTGTGTAAACACACCTGTTCCTATTCCACTCAGTGAACAAACCTGTTCCTATTCCACTCAGTAAACAAACCTGTTCCTATTCCACTAAGTAAACTCACCTGTTCCTATTCCACTCAGCAAATACACCTGTTTCAATTCCATTCAGTAAACACACCTGTTTCAATTCCATTCAGTAAACACACCTGTTCCTATTCCACTCAGTGAACACACCTGTTCCTATTCCACTAAGTAAACACACCTGTTTCAATTCCATTCAGTAAACACCTGTTTCAATTCCATTCACGTAACACACCTGTTCCTATTCCAACAATTTAACAAACCGGTTCCTATTCCACTAAGTAAACTCACCTGTTCCTATTCCGCTCAGCAAATACACCTGTTCCCAATCCACTAAGTAAACGCACCTGTTTCAATTCCATTCAGTAAACACCTGTTTCAATTCCATTCACGTAACACACCTGTTCCTATTCCACTGTGTAAACAAACCTGTTCCTATTCCATTCAGTAAACAAACCTGTTCCTATTCCACTAAGTAAACTCACCTGTTTCAATTCCATTCAGTAAACACACCTGTTCCTATTCCATTCAGTAACCACCTGTTCCTATTCCACTGTGTAAACACACCTGTTCCTATTCCACTCAGTAAACAAACCTGTTCCTATTCCACTAAGTAAACTCACCTGTTCCTATTCCACTCAGCAAATACACCTGTTCCCATTCCACTAAGTAAACACACCTGTTTCAATTCCATTCAGTAAACACACCTGTTCCAATTCCACTCAGTAAACAAACCTGTTCCTATTCCACTGTGTAAACACACCTGTTCCTATTCCACTCAGTAAACACACCTGTTCCTATTCCACTCAGTAAAAACACCTGTTCCTATTCCACTCAGTAAACAAACCTGTTCCTATTCCACTGTGTAAACACACCTGTTCCTATTCCACTCAGTAAACACACCTGTTCCTATTCCACTCAGTAAACAAACCTGTTCCTATTCCACTGTGTAAACACACCTGTTCCTATTCCACTCAGTAAACACACCTGTTCCTATTCCACTCAGTAAACAAACCTGTTCCTATTCCACTGTGTAAACACACCTGTTCCTATTCCACTCAGTAAACACACCTGTTCCTATTCCACTCAGTAAACAAACCTGTTCCTATTCCACTGTGTAAACACACCTGTTCCTATTCCACTCAGTAAACAAACCTGTTCCTATTCCACTGTGTAAACACACCTGTTCCTATTCCACTGTGTAAACACACCTGTTCCTATTCCACTCAGTAAACACACCTGTTCCTATTCCACTCAGTAAACAAACCTGTTCCTATTCCACTGTGTAAACACACCTGTTCCTATTCCACTCAGTAAACAAACCTGTTCCTATTCCACTGTGTAAACACACCTGTTCCTATTCCACTCAGTAAACACACCTGTTCCTATTCCACTCAGTAAACAAACCTGTTCCTATTCCACTGTGTAAACACACCTGTTCCTATTCCTCTCAGTAAACAAACCTGTTCCTATTCCACTGTGTAAACACACCTGTTCCTATTCCTCTCAGTAAACACACCTGTTCCTATTCCACTCAGTAAACAAACCTGTTCCTATTCCACTGTGTAAACACACCTGTTCCTATTCCTCTCAGTAAACAAACCTGTTCCTATTCCACTCAGTAAACAAACCTGTTCCTATTCCACTGTGTAAACACACCTGTTCCTATTCCACTCAGTAAACAAACCTGTTCCTATTCCACTAAGTAAACTCACCTGTTCCTATTCCACTGTGTAAACACACCTGTTCCTATTCCACTCAGTGAACAAACCTGTTCCTATTCCACTAAGTAACCTCACCTGTTCCTATTCCACTGTGTAAACACACCTGTTCCTATTCCACTCAGTGAACAAACCTGTTCCTATTCCACTCAGTAAACAAACCTGTTCCTATTCCACTAAGTAAACTCACCTGTTCCTATTCCACTCAGCAAATACACCTGTTTCAATTCCATTCAGTAAACACACCTGTTTCAATTCCATTCAGTAAACACACCTGTTCCTATTCCACTCAGTGAACACACCTGTTCCTATTCCACTAAGTAAACACACCTGTTTCAATTCCATTCAGTAAACACCTGTTTCAATTCCATTCACGTAACACACCTGTTCCTATTCCAACAATTTAACAAACCGGTTCCTATTCCACTAAGTAAACTCACCTGTTCCTATTCCGCTCAGCAAATACACCTGTTCCCAATCCACTAAGTAAACGCACCTGTTTCAATTCCATTCAGTAAACACCTGTTTCAATTCCATTCACGTAACACACCTGTTCCTATTCCACTGTGTAAACAAACCTGTTCCTATTCCATTCAGTAAACAAACCTGTTCCTATTCCACTAAGTAAACTCACCTGTTTCAATTCCATTCAGTAAACACACCTGTTCCTATTCCACTCAGTAAACACACCTGTTCCTATTCCACTAAGTAAACACACCTGTTCCTATTCCATTCAGTAACCACCTGTTCCTATTCCACTGTGTAAACACACCTGTTCCTATTCCACTCAGTAAACAAACCTGTTCCTATTCCACTAAGTAAACTCACCTGTTCCTATTCCACTCAGCAAATACACCTGTTCCTATTCCACTCAGTAAACACACCTGTTCCTATTCCACTAAGTAAACTCACCTGTTCCTATTCCACTCAGCAAATACACCTGTTCCTATTCCACTCAGTAAACACACCTGTTCCTATTCCACTAAGTAAACTCACCTGTTCCTATTCCACTCAGTAAACAAACCTGTTCCTATTCCACTAAGTAAACTCACTTGTTCCTATTTCACTCAGCAAATACACCTGTTCCTATTCCACTGTGTAAACACACCTGTTCCTATTCCAGTCAGTAAACACACCTGTTCCTATTCCACTGTGTAAATACACCTGTTCCTATTCCACTCAGTAAACAAACCTGTTCCTATTCCACTGTGTAAACACACCTGTTCCTATTCCACTCAGTAAACACACCTGTTCCTATTCCACTCAGTAAACAAACCTGTTCCTATTCCACTAAGTAAACTCACCTGTTCCTATTCCACTCAGCAAATACACCTGTTCCCATTCCACTAAGTAAACACACCTGTTTCAATTCCATTCAGTAAACACACCTGTTCCTATTCCACTGTGTAAACACACCTGTTCCTATTCCACTCAGTAAACACACCTGTTCCTATTCCACTGTGTAAACAAACCTGTTCCCATTCCACTAAGTAAACACACCTGTTCCTATTCCATTCAGTAACCACCTGTTCCTATTCCACTGTGTAAACACACCTGTTCCTATTCCACTCAGTAAACACACCTGTTCCTATTCCACTCAGTAAACACACCTGTTCCCATTCCACTAAGTAAACACACCTGTTCCTATTCCATTCAGTAAACACACCTGTTCCTATTCCACTCAGTAAACAAACCTGTTCCCATTCCACTAAGTAAACACACCTGTTCCTATTCCATTCAGTAACCACCTGTTCCTATTCCACTGTGTAAACACACCTGTTCCTATTCCACTCAGTAAACACACCTGTTCCTATTCCACTCAGTAAACAAACCTGTTCCCATTCCACTAAGTAAACACACCTGTTCCTATTCCATTCAGTAAACACACCTGTTCCTATTCCACTGTGTAAACACACCTGTTCCTATTCCACTCAGTAAACACACCTGTTCCTATTCCACTAAGTAAACACACCTGTTCCTATTCCATTCAGTAACCACCTGTTCCTATTCCACTGTGTAAACACACCTGTTCCTATTCCACTCAGTAAACACACCTGTTCCTATTCCACTCAGTAAACAAACCTGTTCCCATTCCACTAAGTAAACACACCTGTTCCTATTCCACTCAGTAAACACACCTGTTCCTATTCCACTCAGTAAACACACCTGTTCCTATTCCACTCAGTAAACAAACCTGTTCCTATTCCACTAAGTAAACTCACCTGTTCCTATTTCACTCAGCAAATACACCTGTTCCCATTCCACTACGTAAACACACCTGTTTCAATTCCATTCAGTAAACACACCTGTTCCTATTCCATTCAGTAACCACCTGTTCCTATCCCACTAAGTAAACACTCCTGTTACTATTCCATTCAGTAAACACCTGTTCATGTTCCACTCAGTAAACACACCTGTTCCTATTCCACTCAGTAAACAAACCTGTTCCTCTTCCACTCAGTAAACACACCTGTTCCTATTCCACTCAGTAAATACACCTGTTTCTATTCCATTCAGTAAACACCTGTTCCTATTCCATTCACGTAACACACCTGTTCCTATTCCACTAAGTAAACACACCTGTTCCCATTCATTTCAGTGCACCCATGTGTTCCCCATTTTGCATAAATGCCAAATCTGTTGAATCTCCGTTGCTGCTGTGAACTAAGACAATTTCTATTTTCTTTTTCAATGAAGCAACATATTTCAGTGAAAGCTGTGCTCCAGGGGCAGCTCCTGATTCAAAACTGTGCTCTCTCTGTGCTGGCCAGGAAACTTCAAGCGTGCCTGGAAAAGACAAGTGTGCCTTCAACTACAATGAGCGATACTTTGGCTACAGTGGTGCCTTCAGGTACACAGCTTGCCTATGACTGCAACTGGGATCCTGTCCAGTTACCATGAAAGCAATTTTATTCTGATCGGTGCTGGCTGTTCAATTATTGTCTTTGTTTGTAGTGGATCCAGTTCCACTCACACACATTGTTCTCCACAGCATGAAGCTGCCATTAATTCAGAATGTAATTGACAGTGTCATGCAGAGAGACTGCAGGAAAAATATCATGGAAAGGTGCCTTACTGGTGCCAGAGGGCATGATTCTTGTGGCTGAGGCTCAGGAATTGGTACAGTGTAGGAGCTTTACTCTGTATTTAACTTTTGCAGTCCCAGACCTGGGATGTTTGATGGTGTTGTTTGGAGGGAGCTTTACTCTAAACTTTACTTTACCTGTTCTCGGAGCATTTGATGGGAGTTTTATTCTGTATCTAATCTGTGCTGCAACTATCCTAGGAATGTTTGATGGGATTGTTTAGATGAAGCTGTATTCTGTATCTAACCCATACTGCATTGAAGTGGTGATGCAGGTACTGGACATTTGAACTGGATACTTTCATTCGCCGATGCTAATATCCTTAAACTGTATTTGTGAAAAATGTACACAGATACAAAAAGAAAGTGGTGGAATCAGAGTTTCATGTAATTTTTTTATTTATTCATGGGATGTGGATGTCGCTGGCTAGGCCAGCATTTACTGACCATCCCTAATTGCCCTATTGAAGCTCCTGCAGTAGGCCCTCTCGTCTTGTGCTGTTCTGCCGATTACTGATTGGGTTTGAATGAGTTTGAGTTCTCTGGGTGACACTTTATTTCTATTCACATGATAACTGTAGATCTTGACTTTGTGCAATAGTGTTAATTGGGTGTTAGTGAATCATCAGCCTGTTTTACATCTGTCCTGATTTATATTTTCATTTGGAAGTCAAAAATTGGGAAAACTGTAAAACAGGCTGTTGATTCCCCGCCACAAAGCCAAGATCTAGCCCAATGTGTCATTTTTTATCAACAGAATTCTTGCTGACTCACAATGGTGTTCAAATGCTTGGTCATTTGACAACCTCCCTTGACCATTGTCAATAATATGGGCCGGCTTTTGGATTGTGGAGGCCATCACAGACACATGCACCATGTGCTCGCCCTGTGTCCAATAACACATACATTTCAGTAGCAGCAAGGTCCCTGATCGGTTTTGTCCTGTTTGGTTCAGGGATGGTAAGTCAGGTTGAAGCAATTCACTGCCTCTGTGACTGAGATCAGTTGGCTCAGGTCAAGAACTGAACACAGGTCTTTCCTGCTCTGTATGGTCTAGTAACTCACTGAACCACAATGTGTTTGTTTTCTCTTTTTATCTATATAAAATGGAGATATAGTTTAGAAAAGAAAGAGTGAAATAAAATGTCAATATATTACAACGTTCCCTCCTAAATTCAACAATTTCTCTGTCAGTTTTAAGAGCTGAAAAACATAATTTTTAAAACTCGTCCTTTGGATGTGATCCTTGCTGGTAAAGCCAGCATTTATTGCCCATTCCTAGTTGCCCTGAATTTGATATGAAAGACTGGCTTGCTGGGCCACTTCAGAGTGCATCTACAAGTCAACCACACTGGTGTGGGACTGGAGTTACATATAGGTTGGATTGGGTAGGGACAACAAGTTTCCTTCCCTAAAGGACATTAGTGAACCAGCTGGGTTTTCATGACAGTCTGATAGTTTCTTGAATTTGAACTTTTTTCTCTGGCTTACCAGTCTATTAGCATAATCATGATCCCACGGTACCTGTCTAGAGTCAAAAAAACAATCAAAAGCTGTGTTTTCTTTTAAATTACTTATCGGAATTTTTTTCAGGTGCCTGGCAGAGAGGGGCGATGTTACTTTCATCACACATGAAACTGTCTTTGAGAACACTGATGGTATGTGTGAGTTCTTGGGTCTATAATGCTGACTGAACTGATAGAGCTTTCAGTAATAACCCAGCTCAGGCTGGGCGTTCGTGATAAAGAGACAAACTAAATTATCTGGTGATTTAATGCATGAACCTTCTGTGTGGTGGTCCAGTTTTATTTATGTAGATTATTTTAAGGAATTGGAACATTTGGTCCAGAAGTAGGCCATTCAGCCCCTCAAACCTGCTCGAGCATTCCATTACCTCATGGCTGTTCTGCCCCTGAACTCCATTTAACCTGCCTTTTCTCCATATCCTTTAATATCTTTATCCAACAAAATTTTATCTTGAAAGCTCAATTGACTCAGCATTCACAGCCTTTTGGGGAGAGAGTTGTAGATTTGTGTGATAAAGTGCTTCCTGATTTCCTTCCTAAATGGTCTTCCTCTAATTTTAAGTTTTTATCTCCTTGACGTTGATTTCCCCACCAAAGGAATTTTTTTCTCTGCAGCCTACTTAATCCTTTAATCATTTTAAGCACCTCAATTAGATTACCCCTCAATTTTCCATAAAGGCAATGTAAACCAAGTTTATGCAACCTGTCCTGATAATTTCCCTCTCTAAACCCCAGAATGGCCTAACCCCCAAACAAACAGAGTTCATAGGGACATGTCAGTGACAAGCTCAAGGAGAACTATTGGATAAATATAAGTGTGAATATGTAAACGACAAACTCAATAAACAAAGGCATTACTTCAGTGGCAGCACGTTTGCCTCCAAGTCAGAAGTTTGAGAGTTCAAGTCTCACTCCAGACACTTAAACAGAAATTCTAGGCTGACACTTTAGTGCAGTACTGAGGGAGTAGGGTTAAGATTAGGAACAGGACTGAAGTCAGAAGAATGGTTCTGATGAGATTAATGAAGACAAAAATGTTAGACTCATTCAACAGACAAAAGGGCAAAATTCATCTTTGCCAAGTAACTGGGAATGAAAAGCAGGTGCAGTGAAACAAAAGAGCTAACTCACTATCACCCTTTCTGTTTTGCTAACCAAGACAATTTCACCTGCATGAGGTGATGGAGGTCTTTTTAGTCTGGTTGAGTGAACTATGTGAACTGATCAGGCCTTCCTGATCCAGAAACATCTTCTGATCCAGTACAAGAGTTTTATACAGTCTCAAACTCACTCCTCTTGCAATTTATTCTCAAAAATGAACAGTAACTTCTAAATATTTTTTATTTTCTACTAACCATTCTGAGGCCTTCCTGTTGGGGTTTTGGCAGAAACACTTGGGGCCTCTTTCCTGAGTGGTTCTGTTCCATGTGACAGGAAGAAGGGAATCAAACCATGTTGTTAGAGTAAGCCTGGAGTATAACAAGATCAGTTGCTGTGAAGACAAGGCTTTTAATCGATATACCACTGCTCTGTATATTAAATCAATCAATGTTTAACCTTCAAGATAACTCACAGGAGGAGTGGGCTGGAGGTCTCAGGTCCAGTGATTTCAGGCTACTGTGCATAAATGGCTCTCAGACTGCTGTGACAGATTACAAGACTTGTCATTTGGCACAAGTACCAGCTCAAACTGTTATGGCCCGCGCAGAGAACCGGGATCAAGTCCTGCAATTTTTGAAAGAGCAACAAGTGAGTATTTGTGGTTTGCTTGCATTAAATACAAATGTTTGGGACTTGCCTGTCCACATTGAGTGTTTAATGTTTGCTTGTAATCAGTGTTTGAGACTAACCTGTACTCACTCTGAGTCTTTGGGAGCAACCTGTACTCATGACAAGTGTTTGGGATTGATCCATACTCATTATTGTCTTTGGGATTGACCTGTACTCAGTGCTAGTATTTCAGATTTGTGTGATGTTTGATGGGACAGTGTGAAAGGAGCCTTTCTCTGTAATCTAACCCGTGCTATTCTTGACCTGTGAGTGTTTTATGGGACAGTGTAGAGGAAGCTTTACTTCGTATCTGACTTATGCTGTGCCTGACCTGGGGTACCCCTGACCTGGTGGAGCAAATAACTTACCTTGGCTCCAACTCTGAACATTGCAGTGTGGTTTATTTAAATGTGACACTGCCCAGTGACATCCATTCTCCAGCCTCAGAAAAGAGACCTCATTGAAAATTGGAGAGAGAGAGTTGCTGTGGAAAGATGAAATCCCAGCCAACAATTTGTGAGTGGTGCATCATGCAGAACCCTCGAGGTTAATTAAAGCATGTTAGATATTGATGTCTATCAGTGTCTCTGCACATCCTGGTAGTAGAAGATAATTCAGCTACAGACCATGGGAGCATGTTTTCTTCCACCGCTGGTAATCGGGTTTTTTCTTTATGCAGCTGAAACACGGCCGTGGTGGATCCGAGGAGGACAAGTTCGCAATGTTCAATTCGACCAAGTTTCGCCAAAGACATCTTTTGTTTGGAGAGTCGACTCAGTGTCTCATTGAAGTGCCCACCACAGATTACAAAGAGCTCCTGGGTGAAGGATATGTCACAGCAATGGAAGGCCTCTACACCTGTGAACCTCCTGGTAAATATGACAGAAACATCAAGTTTAATTCAACGCAACGACTGCGCAAAGTAAAGTATCACATTTTGGGAGCCTGGAATCACTGAGTACGAGGAAAAGGGACAGTTTCTTTCCTCTTTCACAGTCTGTTATACTTATTAGAATAACTCAGTATCTTCAGCCTTGGAAGGAAGTGATTGAGAGGGACATTATAGAGGGAAATAACAACAGCTTGCATTTATACAGCACCTGTAAAGTAGAAAATCATCCCAAGGTGCTTCACATGGGCGTAATGACAAAAAATGGACACCAAGCCAAAGAAGGAGTTTGAAGGATGAGTGACGAGAGGTTTGGTCACAGAGATCAGATTTCAGTAGGGTTTTAAAAGAGGAGGGGAATATGGAAAGGCAGAGGGTTGAAGGAGGAAATTCCTGTGCAGGGAGCTTCAGCAGCCAAAGGCACGGCTGCCGGTGATCAGGCAGAAGTGGGAGGTCCACGAGTTGGAGGAACACCGAGTTCTTGGAGAGTTGCAGAGCTCGAGGCGGTTATGGAGACAGGGAGGGACAAATCCATGAATGGATCAGAGATTCATAGAAGTATGCAGCTTGGAAGGAGACCATTTGGCCCATTGTGTCCCTACTGGTCGATAAGTAGCCATCCAGCCTAATCCCACTTTCTAGCTCTCGGCCTACAGCCATGTAGATTTCGGCAATTGCATTTCCAAGGACTTTTCAAATGTTCTGACAGTTTCAGCCTTTTCAGACATGATTAAAATATGAGGATGAGAATTTTCGATTGGAGGTCTTGAGGAACAAGAGTCAATGCAGGTCAATGGATAGAGGGGTGATGGGTTAACAGAACATGGTGTGGATCTGAAAAAGACAGTGTCTGACCCACTGTAACACCCAGTCCCAGAGTGTGAAAGGACAGTGTCTGACCCACTGTACCACCCAGTCCCAGATTGCGAAAGGACAGTGTCTGACCCACTGTACTAACCAGTCCCAGAGTGTGAAAGGACAGTGTCTGACCAACTGTACCACCCAGTCCCAGAGTGTGAAATAACAGTGTCTGACCCACTGTACCACCCAGTTCCAGAGCGTGAAAGGACAGTGTCTGACCCACTGTACCAGCCAGTCCCAAGGGTGAAAGGACAGTGTCTGACCCACTGTACCACCCAGTCCCAGATTGCGAAAGGACAGTGTCTGACCCACTGTACTAACCAGTCCCAGAGTGTGAAAGGACAGTGTCTGACCAACTGTACCACCCAGTCCCAGAGTGTGAAATGACAGTGTCTGACCCACTGTACCACCCAGTTCCAGAGCGTGAAAGGACAGTGTCTGACCCACTGTACCAGCCAGTCCCAAGGGTGAAAGGACAGTGTCTGACCAACTGTACCACCCAGTCCCAGAGTGTGAAATGACAGTGCCTGACCCACTGTGCCACCCAGTCCCAGAGAGTGGAAGGGCAGTGTCTGACCCACTGCAACACCCAGTCCCCGAGTGTGAAAGGACAGTGTCTGACCCACTGTACCACCCAGTCCCAAAGTGTGAAAGGACAGTCTCTGACCCACTGTCCCACCAATTCCCAGAGTGTGAAAAGACAGTGTCTGACCCACTGTAGCACCCAGTCCCAGAGTGTGAAAGGACAGTGTCTGACCCACTGTACCACCCAGTCCCAGAGTGTGAAAGGACAGTGTCTGATCTACTGTACCACCCAGTCCCAGAGTGTGAAAGGACAGTGTCTGACCCACTGTACCACCCAGTTCCAGAGTGTGAAAGGACAGTCTCTGACCCACTGTACCACCCAGTCCCAGAGTGCGAACAGACAGTGTCTGACCCACTGCAACACCCAGTCCCAGAGTGTGAAAGGATAGTGTCTGACCCACTGTACCACCCAGTCCCAGAGTGTAAAAGACAGTGTCTGACCCACTGTACCACCAATTCCCAGAGTGTGAAAGGACAGTGTCTGACCCACTGTAGCACCCAGTCCCAGAGTGTGAAAGGACAGTGTCTGACCCACTGTACCACCAATTCCCAGAGTGTGAAAAGACAGTGTCTGACCCACTGTACCACCCAGTCCCAGAGTGTGAAAGGACAGTGTCTGACCCACTGTACCACCCAGTCCCAGAGTGTGGAAGTACAGTGTCTGCCTCCCTGTCGCATCCAGTCCCAGAGTGTGAAAGGACAGTGTCTGACCCACTGTACCACCGAGTCCCAGAATGTGAAAGGACAGTGTCTGACCCACTGTACCACACAGTCCCAGAGTGTGAACGGACAGTGTCTGACCCACTGTACCACCAATTCCCAGAGTGTGAAAGGACAGTGTCTGACCCACTGTACCACCCAGTCCCAGAGTGTGAAAGGACAGTGTCTGACCCACTGTACCACCGAGTCCCAGAATGTGAAAGGACAGTGTCTGACCCACTGTACCACCCAGTCCCAGAGTGTGAAAGGACAGTGTCTGACCCACTGTAGCACCCAGTCGCAGAGTGTGAAAGGACAGTGTCTGACCCACTGTACCACCAATTCCCAGAGTGTGAAAAGACAGTGTCTGACCCACTGTACCACCCAGTCCCAGAGTGTGAAAGGACAGTGTCTGACCCACTGTACCACCCAGTCCCAGAGTGTGGAAGTACAGTGTCTGCCCCCCTGTCGCATCCAGTCCCAGAGTGTGAAAGGACAGTGTCTGACCCACTGTACCACCGAGTCCCAGAATGTGAAAGGACAGTGTCTGACCCACTGTACCACACAGTCCCAGAGTGTGAACGGACAGTGTCTGACCCACTGTACCACCAATTCCCAGAGTGTGAAAGGACAGTGTCTGACCCACTGTACCACCCAGTCCCAGAGTGTGAAAGGACAGTGTCTGACCCACTGTACCACCGAGTCCCAGAATGTGAAAGGACAGTGTCTGACCCACTGTACCACCCAGTCCCAGAGTGCGAAAGGAGAGTATCTGACACACTGTACCACCCAGTCCCAGAGTGTGAAAGGACAGTGTCTGACCCACTGTACCACACAGTCCCAAAGTGTGAAAGGACAGTCTGAGCCACTGTATCACGCAGTCCCATGGTGTGAAAGGACAGTGTCTGATCCACTGTACCACCCAGTCCCAGAGTTTGAAAGGACAGTGTCTGACCCACTCTTCCACCCAGTCCCAGAGTGTGAAAGGACAGTGTCTGACCCACTGTACCACCCAGTCCCAGAGTGCGAAAGGAGAGTGTCTGACACACTGTACCACCCAGTCCCAGAGTGTGAAAGGACAGTGTCTGACCCACTGTACCACACAGTCCCAAAGTGTGAAAGGACAGTCTGAGCCACTGTATCACGCAGTCCCATGGTGTGAAAGGACAGTGTCTGATCCACTGTACCACCCAGTCCCAGAGTGTGAAAGGACAGTGTCTGACCCACTGTACCACCCAGTTCCAGAGTGTGAAAGGACAGTCTCTGACCCACTGTACCACCCAGTCCCAGAGTGTGAACAGACAGTGTCTGACCCACTGTACCACCCAGTTCCAGAGTGTGAAAGGACAGTCTCTGACCCACTGTACCACCCAGTCCCAGAGTGTGAACAGACAGTGTCTGACCCACTGTACCACTCAGTCCCAGAGTGTGAAAGGACAGTCTGAGCCACTGTACCACCCAGACCGAGTGTGAAAGGACGGTGTCTGACCCACTGTACCACTCAGTCCCAGCGTGTGAAAAGACAGTGTCTGACCCACTGTACCACCCAGTCCCAGAGTGTGAAAGGACAGTGTCTGACCGACTGTCGCATCCAGTCCCAGAGTGTGAAAAGACAGTCTGACCCACTGTACCACTCAGTCCCAGAGTGTGAAAGGACAGTCTGAGCCACTGTACCACCCAGACCCAGAGTGTGAAAGGACGGTGTCTGACCCACTGTACCACTCAGTCCCAGAGTGTGAAAAGACAGTGTCTGACCCACTGTACCACCCAGTCCCAGAGTATGAAAGGACAGTGTCTGATCCACTGTACCAGCCAGTTCCAGAGTGTGAAAGGACAGTGTCTCACCCACTAAACCACCGAGTTCCAGAGTGTGAAAGGACAGTGTCAGATCCATCGTACCACCCAGTTCCAAAGTGTGAAAGGGCAGTGTTGACCCACTGCAACTCCCAGTCCCAGAGTGTGAAAGGATAGTGTCTGACCCACTGTACCACCCAGTCCCAGAGTGTAAAAGGACAGTGTCTGACCCACTGTACCACTCAGTCCCAGAGTGTAAAAGGACACTGACAAACTGCACCACCCAGTCCCAGAGTGTGAAAGGACAGTGTCTGACTCACTGTACCACCCGGTCCCAGAGTTTGAAAGGACAGTGTCTGACCCACTGTACCACCAATTCCCAGAGTGTGAAAGGACAGTGTCTGACCCACTGTACCACCAATTCCCAGAGTGTGAAAGGACAGTGTCTGACCCACTGTACCACCAATTCCCAGAGTGTGAAAGGACAGTGTCTGACCCACTGTGCCACCCAGTCCCAGAGTGTGAAAGGACAGTGTCTGACCCACTGTACCACCCAGTCCCAGAGTGTGAAAGGACAGTGTCTGACCCACTGTCCCACCCAGTCCCAGAGTGTGAAAGGACAGTGTCTGACCCACTGTACCACCCAGTCCCAGAGTGTGGAAGTACAGTGTCTGCCCCCCTGTCGCAGCCAGTCCCAGAGTGTGAAAGGACAGTGTCTGACCCACTGTCCCACTCAGTCCCAGAGTGCGAAAGGACAGTGTCTGACCCACTGAACCACCCAGTCCCAGAGTGTGAAAGGACGGTGTCTGACCCACTGTACCACTCAATCCCAGAGTGTGAAAAGACAGTGTCTGACCCACTGTACCACCCAGTCCCAGAGTCTGAAAGGACAGTGTCTGACCGCCTGTCGCATCCAGTCCCAGAGTATGAAAGGACAGTGTCTGACCTACTATCACCCAGTCCCTTGGGGTGAAAGGACAGTGTCTGATCCAATGTACCAGCCAGTTCCAGAGTGTGAAAGGACAGTGTCTAACCCACTACACCACCCAGTTCCAGAGTGTGAAAGGACAGTGTCTGACCCACTGTACCACCCAGTTCCAAAGTGTGAAAGGACAGTGTCTGACCCACTGCAACACCCAGTCCCAGAGTGTGAAAGGATAGTGTCTGACCCACTGTACCACTCAGATCCAGAGTGTGAAAGGACAGTGTCTGACCCACTGTACCACCCAGTCCCAGAGTGTGAAAGGACAGTGTCTGACCCACTGTACCACCCAGTCCCAGAGTGTGAAAGGACAGTGTCTGACCGCCTGTCGCATCCAGTCCCAGAGTATGAAAGGACAGTGTCTGACCCACTCTCACCCAGTCCCATGGTGTGCAAGGACAGTCTCTGATCCAATGTACCAGCCAGTTCCAGTGTGTGAAAGGACAGTGTCTGACCCACTGTACCACCAATTCCCAGAGTGTGAAAAGGCAGTGTCTGACCCACTGTACCACCCAGTCCCAGAGTGTGAAAGGACAGTGTCTGACCCACTGTACCACACAGTCCCAGAGTGTGAAAGGACAGTGTCTGACCCACTGTACCACCCAGTTCCAGAGTGTGAACGGACAGTGTCTGACCCACTGTACCACCCAGTCCCAGAGTGTGAAAGGACAGTGTCTGACCCACTGTACCACCCAGTCCCAGAGTGCGAAAGGAGAGTGTCTGACACACTGTACCACCCAGTCCCAGAGTGTGAAAGGACAGTGTCTGACCCACTGTACCACCCAGTCCCAGAGTGTGAAAGGACAGTGTCTGACCGCCTGTCGCATCCAGTCCCAGAGTATGAAAGGACAGTGTCTGACCCACTCTCTCCCAGTCCCATGGTGTGCAAGGACAGTCTCTGATCCAATGTACCAGCCAGTTCCAGTGTGTGAAAGGACAGTGTCTGACCCACTGTACCACCAATTCCCAGAGTGTGAAAAGGCAGTGTCTGACCCACTGTACCACCCAGTCCCAGAGTGTGAAAGGACAGTGTCTGACCCACTGTACCACACAGTCCCAGAGTGTGAAAGGACAGTGTCTGACCCACTGTACCACCCAGTCCCAGAGTGTGAAAGGATAGTGTCTGACCCACTGTACCACCCAGTCCCAGAGTGCGAAAGGAGAGTGTCTGACACACTGTACCACCCAGTCCCAGAGTGTGAAAGGACAGTGTCTGACCCACTGTACCACACAGTCCAAGAGTGTGAAAGGACAGTCTGAGCCACTGTATCACCCAGTCCCATGGTGTGAAAGGACAGTGTCTGATCCACTGTACCACCCAGTCCCAGAGTGTGAAAGGACAGTGTCTGACCCACTGTTCCACCCAGTCCCAGAGTGTGAAAGGACAGTTTGAGCCACTGTACCACTCAGTCCCAGAGTGTGAAAAGACAGTGTCTGACCCACTGTACCACCCAGTCCCAGAGTGTGAAAGGACAGTGTCTGACCACCTGTCGCATTCAGTCCCAGAGTATGAAAGGACAGTGTCTGACCCACTATCACCCAGTCCCATGGTGTGAAAGGACAGTGTCTGATCCACTGTACCAGCCAGTTCCAGAGTGTGAAAGGACAGTGTCTAACCCACTATACCACCCAGTTCCAAAGTGTGAAAGGATAGTGTCTGACCCACTGCAACACCCAGTCCCAGAGTGTGAAAGGATAGTGTCTGACCCACTGTACCACCCAGTCCCAGAGTGTGAAAGGACAGTGTCTGACCCACTGTACCACTAATTCCCAGAGTGTGAAAGGACAGTGTCTGACCCACAGTGCCAACCAGTCCCAGAGTTTGAAATGACAGTCTGCCCCCCTGTCGCATCCAACCCTAGAGTGTGAAAGGACAATGTCTGACCCACTGTACCACCGAGTCCCAGAGTGTGAAAGGACAGTGTCTGACCCACTGTACCACACAGTCCCAGAGTGTGGAAGTACAGTGTCTGACCCACTGTACCACCCAGTCCCAGAGTGTGAAAGGACAGTGTCTGACCCACTGTACCACACAGTCCCAGAGTGTGAAAGGACAGTCTGAGCCACTGTATCACCCAGTCCCATGGTGTGAAAGGACAGTGTCTGATCCACTGTACCACCCAGTCCCAGAGTGTGAAAGGACAGTGTCGGACCCACTGTACCACCCAGTCCCAGAGTGTGAAAGGACAGTGTCTGACCCACTGTACCACACAGTCCCAGAGTGTGAAAGGACAGTGTCTGACCCACTGTACCACCCAGTCCCAGAGTGTGAAAAGACAGTCTGACTCACTGTACCACTCAGTCCCAGAGTGTGAAAGGACAGTGTCTGACCCACTGTACCACCGAGGCCCAGAATGTGAAAGGACAGTGTCTGACCCACTGTACCACACAGTCCCAGAGTGTGAACGGACAGTGTCTGACCCACTGTACCACCCAGTCCCAGAGTGTGAAAGGACAGTGTCTGACCCACTGTACCACTCAGTCCCAGAGTGTGAAAAGACAGTGTCTGACCGCCTGTCGCATCCAGTCCCAGAGTATGAAAGGACAGTGTCTGACCCACTATCACCCAGTCCCATGGTGTGAAAGGACAGTGTCTGATCCAATGTACCAGCCAGTTCCAGAGTGTGAAAGAACAGTGTCTAACCCACTACACCACCCAGTCCCAAAGTGTGAAAGGACAGTCTCTGACCCACTGTCCCACCAATTCCCAGAGTGTGAAAAGACAGTGTCTGACCCACTGTAGCACCCAGTCCCAGAGTGTGAAAGGACAGTGTCTGACCCACTGTACCACCCAGTCCCAGAGTGTGAAAGGACAGTGTCTGACCCACTGTACCACCCAGTCCCAGAGTGTGAAAGGACAGTGTCTGACCCACTGTACCACCCAGTTCCAGAGTGTGAAAGGACAGTCTCTGACCCACTGTACCACCCAGTCCCAGAGTGCGAACAGACAGTGTCTGACCCACTGCAACACCCAGTCCCAGAGTGTGAAAGGATAGTGTCTGACCCACTGTACCACCCAGTCCCAGAGTGTAAAAGACAGTGTCTGACCCACTGTACCACCAATTCCCAGAGTGTGAAAAGACAGTGTCTGACCCACTGTAGCACCCAGTCCCAGAGTGTGAAAGGACAGTGTCTGACCCACTGTACCACCAATTCCCAGAGTGTGAAAAGACAGTGTCTGACCCACTGTACCACCCAGTCCCAGAGTGTGAAAGGACAGTGTCTGACCCACTGTACCACCCAGTCCCAGAGTGTGGAAGTACAGTGTCTGCCTCCCTGTCGCATCCAGTCCCAGAGTGTGAAAGGACAGTGTCTGACCCACTGTACCACCGAGTCCCAGAATGTGAAAGGACAGTGTCTGACCCACTGTACCACACAGTCCCAGAGTGTGAACGGACAGTGTCTGACCCACTGTACCACCAATTCCCAGAGTGTGAAAGGACAGTGTCTGACCCACTGTACCACCCAGTCCCAGAGTGTGAAAGGACAGTGTCTGACCCACTGTACCACCGAGTCCCAGAATGTGAAAGGACAGTGTCTGACCCACTGTACCACCCAGTCCCAGAGTGTGAAAGGACAGTGTCTGACCCACTGTAGCACCCAGTCGCAGAGTGTGAAAGGACAGTGTCTGACCCACTGTACCACCAATTCCCAGAGTGTGAAAAGACAGTGTCTGACCCACTGTACCACCCAGTCCCAGAGTGTGAAAGGACAGTGTCTGACCCACTGTACCACCCAGTCCCAGAGTGTGGAAGTACAGTGTCTGCCCCCCTGTCGCATCCAGTCCCAGAGTGTGAAAGGACAGTGTCTGACCCACTGTACCACCGAGTCCCAGAATGTGAAAGGACAGTGTCTGACCCACTGTACCACACAGTCCCAGAGTGTGAACGGACAGTGTCTGACCCACTGTACCACCAATTCCCAGAGTGTGAAAGGACAGTGTCTGACCCACTGTACCACCCAGTCCCAGAGTGTGAAAGGACAGTGTCTGACCCACTGTACCACCGAGTCCCAGAATGTGAAAGGACAGTGTCTGACCCACTGTACCACCCAGTCCCAGAGTGCGAAAGGAGAGTATCTGACACACTGTACCACCCAGTCCCAGAGTGTGAAAGGACAGTGTCTGACCCACTGTACCACACAGTCCCAAAGTGTGAAAGGACAGTCTGAGCCACTGTATCACGCAGTCCCATGGTGTGAAAGGACAGTGTCTGATCCACTGTACCACCCAGTCCCAGAGTTTGAAAGGACAGTGTCTGACCCACTCTTCCACCCAGTCCCAGAGTGTGAAAGGACAGTGTCTGACCCACTGTACCACCCAGTCCCAGAGTGCGAAAGGAGAGTGTCTGACACACTGTACCACCCAGTCCCAGAGTGTGAAAGGACAGTGTCTGACCCACTGTACCACACAGTCCCAAAGTGTGAAAGGACAGTCTGAGCCACTGTATCACGCAGTCCCATGGTGTGAAAGGACAGTGTCTGATCCACTGTACCACCCAGTCCCAGAGTGTGAAAGGACAGTGTCTGACCCACTCTACCACCCAGTTCCAGAGTGTGAAAGGACAGTCTCTGACCCACTGTACCACCCAGTCCCAGAGTGTGAACAGACAGTGTCTGACCCACTGTACCACCCAGTTCCAGAGTGTGAAAGGACAGTCTCTGACCCACTGTACCACCCAGTCCCAGAGTGTGAACAGACAGTGTCTGACCCACTGTACCACTCAGTCCCAGAGTGTGAAAGGACAGTCTGAGCCACTGTACCACCCAGACCGAGTGTGAAAGGACGGTGTCTGACCCACTGTACCACTCAGTCCCAGCGTGTGAAAAGACAGTGTCTGACCCACTGTACCACCCAGTCCCAGAGTGTGAAAGGACAGTGTCTGACCGACTGTCGCATCCAGTCCCAGAGTGTGAAAAGACAGTCTGACCCACTGTACCACTCAGTCCCAGAGTGTGAAAGGACAGTCTGAGCCACTGTACCACCCAGACCCAGAGTGTGAAAGGACGGTGTCTGACCCACTGTACCACTCAGTCCCAGAGTGTGAAAAGACAGTGTCTGACCCACTGTACCACCCAGTCCCAGAGTATGAAAGGACAGTGTCTGATCCACTGTACCAGCCAGTTCCAGAGTGTGAAAGGACAGTGTCTCACCCACTAAACCACCGCGTTCCAGAGTGTGAAAGGACAGTGTCAGATCCATCGTACCACCCAGTTCCAAAGTGTGAAAGGGCAGTGTTGACCCACTGCAACTCCCAGTCCCAGAGTGTGAAAGGATAGTGTCTGACCCACTGTACCACCCAGTCCCAGAGTGTAAAAGGACAGTGTCTGACCCACTGTACCACTCAGTCCCAGAGTGTAAAAGGACACTGACAAACTGCACCACCCAGTCCCAGAGTGTGAAAGGACAGTGTCTGACTCACTGTACCACCCGGTCCCAGAGTTTGAAAGGACAGTGTATGACCCACTGTACCACCAATTCCCAGAGTGTGAAAGGACAGTGTCTGACCCACTGTACCACCAATTCCCAGAGTGTGAAAGGACAGTGTCTGACCCACTGTACCACCAATTCCCAGAGTGTGAAAGGACAGTGTCTGACCCACTGTACCACCAATTCCCAGAGTGTGAAAGGACAGTGTCTGACCCACTGTGCCACCCAGTCCCAGAGTGTGAAAGGACAGTGTCTGACCCACTGTACCACCCAGTCCCAGAGTGTGAAAGGACAGTGTCTGACCCAATGTACCACCAATTCCCAGAGTGTGAAAGGACAGTGTCTGACCCACTGTGCCACCCAGTCCCAGAGTGTGAAAGGACAGTGTCTGACCCACTGTACCACCCAGTCCCAGAGTGTGAAAGGACAGTGTCTGACCCACAGTACAACCAATTCCCAGAGTGTGAAAAAACAGTGTCTGACCCACTGTCCCACCCAGTCCCAGAGTGTGAAAGGACAGTGTCTGACCCACTGTACCACCCAGTCCCAGAGTGTGGAAGTACAGTGTCTGCCCCCCTGTCGCATCCAGTCCCAGAGTGTGAAAGGACAGTGTCTGACCCACTGTCCCACTCAGTCCCAGAGTGCGAAAGGACAGTGTCTGACCCACTGAACCACCCAGTCCCAGAGTGTGAAAGGACGGTGTCTGACCCACTGTACCACTCAATCCCAGAGTGTGAAAAGACAGTGTCTGACCCACTGTACCACCCAGTCCCAGAGTCTGAAAGGACAGTGTCTGACCGCCTGTCGCATCCAGTCCCAGAGTATGAAAGGACAGTGTCTGACCTACTATCACCCAGTCCCTTGGGGTGAAAGGACAGTGTCTGATCCAATGTACCAGCCAGTTCCAGAGTGTGAAAGGACAGTGTCTAACCCACTACACCACCCAGTTCCAGAGTGTGAAAGGACAGTGTCTGACCCACTGTACCACCCAGTTCCAAAGTGTGAAAGGACAGTGTCTGATCCACTGCAACACCCAGTCCCAGAGTGTGAAAGGATAGTGTCTGACCCACTGTACCACTCAGTCCCAGAGTGTGAAAGGACAGTGTCTGACCCACTGTACCACCCAGTCCCAGAGTGTGAAAGGACAGTGTCTGACCCACTGTACCACCCAGTCCCAGAGTGTGAAAGGACAGTGTCTGACCGCCTGTCGCATCCAGTCCCAGAGTATGAAAGGACAGTGTCTGACCCACTCTCACCCAGTCCCATGGTGTGCAAGGACAGTCTCTGATCCAATGTACCAGCTAGTTCCAGTGTGTGAAAGGACAGTGTCTGACCCACTGTACCACCAATTCCCAGAGTGTGAAAAGGCAGTGTCTGACCCACTGTACCACCCAGTCCCAGAGTGTGAAAGGACAGTGTCTGACCCACTGTACCACACAGTCCCAGAGTGTGAAAGGACAGTGTCTGACCCACTGTACCACCCAGTTCCAGAGTGTGAACGGACAGTGTCTGACCCACTGTACCACCCAGTCCCAGAGTGTGAAAGGACAGTGTCTGACCCACTGTACCACCCAGTCCCAGAGTGCGAAAGGAGAGTGTCTGACACACTGTACCACCCAGTCCCAGAGTGTGAAAGGACAGTGTCTGACCCACTGTACCACCCAGTCCCAGAGTGTGAAAGGACAGTGTCTGACCGCCTGTCGCATCCAGTCCCAGAGTATGAAAGGACAGTGTCTGACCCACTCTCACCCAGTCCCATGGTGTGCAAGGACAGTCTCTGATCCAATGTACCAGCCAGTTCCAGTGTGTGAAAGGACAGTGTCTGACCCACTGTACCACCAATTCCCAGAGTGTGAAAAGGCAGTGTCTGACCCACTGTACCACCCAGTCCCAGAGTGTGAAAGGACAGTGTCTGACCCACTGTACCACACAGTCCCAGAGTGTGAAAGGACAGTGTCTGACCCACTGTACCACCCAGTTCCAGAGTGTGAATGGACAGTGTCTGACCCACTGTACCACCCAGTCCCAGAGTGTGAAAGGATAGTGTCTGACCCACTGTACCACCCAGTCCCAGAGTGCGAAAGGAGAGTGTCTGACACACTGTACCACCCAGTCCCAGAGTGTGAAAGGACAGTGTCTGACCCACTGTACCACACAGTCCAAGAGTGTGAAAGGACAGTCTGAGCCACTGTATCACCCAGTCCCATGGTGTGAAAGGACAGTGTCTGATCCACTGTACCACCCAGTCCCAGAGTGTGAAAGGACAGTGTCTGACCCACTGTTCCACCCAGTCCCAGAGTGTGAAAGGACAGTTTGAGCCACTGTACCACTCAGTCCCAGAGTGTGAAAAGACAGTGTCTGACCCACTGTACCACCCAGTCCCAGAGTGTGAAAGGACAGTGTCTGACCACCTGTTGCATTCAGTCCCAGAGTATGAAAGGACAGTGTCTGACCCACTATCACCCAGTCCCATGGTGTGAAAGGACAGTGTCTGATCCACTGTACCAGCCTGTTCCAGAGTGTGAAAGGACAGTGTCTAACCCACTATACCACCCAGTTCCAGAGTGTGAAAGGACAGTGTCAGATCCATCGTACCACCCAGTTCCAAAGTGTGAAAGGATAGTGTCTGACCCACTGCAACACCCAGTCCCAGAGTGTGAAAGGATAGTGTCTGACCCACTGTACCACCCAGTTCCAGAGTGTGAAAGGACAGTGTCAGATCCATCGTACCACCCAGTTCCAAAGTGTGAAAGGACAGTGTCTGACCCACTGTACCACTAATTCCCAGAGTGTGAAAGGACAGTGTCTGACCCACAGTGCCAACCAGTCCCAGAGTTTGAAATGACAGTCTGCCCCCCTGTCGCATCCAACCCTAGAGTGTGAAAGGACAATGTCTGACCCACTGTACCACCGAGTCCCAGAGTGTGAAAGGACAGTGTCTGACCCACTGTACCACACAGTCCCAGAGTGTGGAAGTACAGTGTCTGACCCACTGTACCACCCAGTCCCAGAGTGTGAAAGGACAGTGTCTGACCCACTGTACCACACAGTCCCAGAGTGTGAAAGGACAGTCTGAGCCACTGTATCACCCAGTCCCATGGTGTGAAAGGACAGTGTCTGATCCACTGTACCACCCAGTCCCAGAGTGTGAAAGGACAGTGTCGGACCCACTGTACCACCCAGTCCCAGAGTGTGAAAGGACAGTGTCTGACCCACTGTACCACACAGTCCCAGAGTGTGAAAGGACAGTGTCTGACCCACTGTACCACCGAGGCCCAGAATGTGAAAGGACAGTGTCTGACCCACTGTACCACACAGTCCCAGAGTGTGAACGGACAGTGTCTGACCCACTGTACCACCCAGTCCCAGAGTGTGAAAGGACAGTGTCTGACCCACTGTACCACTCAGTCCCAGAGTGTGAAAAGACAGTGTCTGACCGCCTGTCGCATCCAGTCCCAGAGTATGAAAGGACAGTGTCTGACCCACTATCACCCAGTCCCATGGTGTGAAAGGACAGTGTCTGATCCAATGTACCAGCCAGTTCCAGAGTGTGAAAGAACAGTGTCTAACCCACTACACCACCCAGTCCCAAAGTGTGAAAGGACAGTCTCTGACCCACTGTCCCACCAATTCCCAGAGTGTGAAAAGACAGTGTCTGACCCACTGTAGCACCCAGTCCCAGAGTGTGAAAGGACAGTGTCTGACCCACTGTACCACCCAGTCCCAGAGTGTGAAAGGACAGTGTCTGATCCACTGTACCACCCAGTCCCAGAGTGTGAAAGGACAGTGTCTGACCCACTGTACCACCCAGTTTCAGAGTGTGAAAGGACAGTCTCTGACCCACTGTACCACCCAGTCCCAGAGTGCGAACAGACAGTGTCTGACCCACTGTACCACCGAGGCCCAGCATCTCCTGTAAGGACTCCATTCCATTCTCCCAGTTTCTCCGTCTCCGACGCATCTGCTCTGATGATGCTACCTTCCATGACGGTGCTTCTGATATGACCTCCTTTTTCCTCAACCGAGGATTTCCCCCCACTGTGGTTGACAGGGCCCTCAACCGTGTCTGACCCATTCCCCGCACCTCTACCCTCACCCCTTCCCCTCCCTCCCAGAACCGTGACAGAGTTCCCCTTGTCCTCACTTTTCATCCCATCAGCCTCCATATCCAAAGGATCATCCTCCGCCATTTTCGCCACCTCCAGCGTGATGCCACTACCAGTCGCATCTTCCCCTCCCTTCCCCTGTCAGCATTCCGAAGGGATCGTTCCCTCCGCGACACCCTGGTCCACTCCTCCATTACCCCCACCACCTCGTCCCCGTCCCAGGGCACCTTCCCTTGCAATCGCAGGAGGTGTAATACCTGCCCATTTACCTCCTCTCTCATCACTATCCCAGGCCCCAAACACTCCTTTCAGGTGAAGCAGCGATTTACTTGTACTTCTTTCAATGTAGTATACTGTATTCGCTGCTCACAGTGTGGTCTCCTCTACATTGGGGAGACCAAGCGCAGACTGGGTGACCGCTTTGCGGAACATCTCCGCTCAGTCCGCAAGCAGGACCCTGAGCTTCCGGTTGCTTGCCATTTCAACACTCCCCCCTGCTCTCATGCTCACATCTCTGTCCTGGGATTGCTGCAGTGTTCCAGTGAACATCAACGCAAGCTCGAGGAACAGCATCTCATCTACCGATTAGGCACACTACAGCCTGCCGGACTGAACATTGAGTTCAATAATTTCAGAGCATGACAGCCCCCCACTTTACTTTTATTTTTAGTCATTTTTAGTTATTTTTTCTTCCTTTTTTTTTTTGCATTCCTTTTTACATTTTTTACAATCTTTTTTTGCATTTATTTCATTTCATCTTAGTTTGTTCAGTTTGCTTACCCACTGTTTTTTTCAGGTTGTTTTTCTTCAGGTTTGCACTTGCTGCTGTTCAATATTCAGTGTATTTACACCTAATCTGTACTGATGCTTTGTCTTTCAACACACCATTAACATATTGTTTGCCTTTGCTCCGTGACCTTTTGGTCAGCTATGTGGCCTGGTCCAATCTGCACCTTCTCCTTTGTTATCTCTTGCCCAACCCCCACCTCACTTGTTTATAATCTGTGACTTTTCTAATATTTGTCAGTTCCGAAGAAGGGTCACTGACCCGAAACGTTAACTCTGCTTCTCTTTCCACAGATGCTGCCAGACCTGCTGAGTGAATCCAGCATTTCTTGTTTTTGTTTCAGATTTCCAGCATCCGCAGTATTTTGCTTTTATTTTAGTGTGAAAGGACAGTGTCTGACCCACTGTACCACCCAGTCCCAGAATGTGAAAGCACAGTGTCTGACCCACTGTACCACTAATTCCCAGAGTGTGAAAGGACAGTGTCTGACCCACAGTGCCAACCAGTCCCAGAGTTTGAAGTGACAGTCTGCCCCCCTGTCGCATCCAATCCTAGAATGTGAAAGGACAATGTCTGACCCACTGTACCACCGAGTCCCAGAGTGTGAAAGGACAGTGTCTGACCCACTGTACCACACAGTCCCAGAGTGTGGAAGTACAGTGTCTGACCCACTGTACCACCCAGTCCCAGAGTGTGAAAGGACAGTGTCTGACCCACTGTACCACACAGTCCCAGAGTGTGAAAGGACAGTCTGAGCCACTGTATCACCCAGTCCCATGGTGTGAAAGGACAGTGTCTGATCCACTGTACCACCCAGTCCCAGAGTGTGAAAGGACAGTGTCTGACCCACTGTTCTACCCAGTCCCAGAGTGTGAAAGGACAGTCTCTGACCCACCGTACCACCCAGTCCCAGATTGTGAAAGGACAGTGTCTGACCCACTGTACCACACAGTCCCAGAGTGTGAAAGGACAGTCTGACCCACTGTACCACTCAGTCCCAGAGTGCGAAAGGACAGTGTCTGACCCACTGTACCACTCAGTCCCAGAGTGTGAAAAGACAGTGTTTGACCCACTGTACCACCCAGTCCCAGAGTGTGAAAGGACAGTGTCTGACCACCTGTCGCATTCAGTCCCAGAGTATGAAAGGACAGTGTCTGACCCACTATCACCCATTCCCATGGTGTGAAAGGACAGTGTCTGATCCACTGTACCAGCCAGTTCCAGAGTGTGAAAGGACAGTGTCTAACCCACTATACCACCCAGTTCCAAAGTGTGAAAGGATAGTGTCTGACCCACTGCAACACCCAGTCCCAGAGTGTGAAAGGATAGTTTCTGACCCACTGTACCACCCAGTCCCAGAGTGTGAAAGGACAGTGTCTGACCCACTGTACCACCCAGTCCCAGAGTGTGAAAGGACAGTGTCTGACCCACTGTACCACTAATTCCCAGAGTGTGAAAGGACAGTGTCTGACCCACAGTGCCAACCAGTCCCAGAGTTTGAAATGACAGTCTGCCCCCCTGTCGCATCCAATCCTAGAGTGTGAAAGGACAATGTCTGACCCACTGTACCACCGAGTCCCAGAGTGTGAAAGGACAGTGTCTGACCCACTGTACCACACAGTCCCAGAGTGTGGAAGTACAGTGTCTGACCCACTGTACCACCCAGTCCCAGAGTGTGAAAGGACAGTGTCTGACCCACTGTACCACCCAGTCCCAGAGTGTGAAAGGACAGTGTCTGACCCACTGTACCACACATTCCCAGAGTGTGAAAGGACAGTCTGAGCCACTGCATCACCCAGTCCCATGGTGTGAAAGGACAGTGTCTGATCCACTGTACCACCCAGTCCCAGAGTGTGAAAGGACAGTGTCTGACCCACTGTTCCACCCAGTCCCAGAGTGTGAAAGGACAGTCTCTGACCCACTATACCACCCAGTCCCAGATTGTGAAAGGGCAGTGTCTGACCCACTGTACCACCCAGTCCCACAGTGTGAAAGGACAGTCTGACCCACTGTACCACTCAGTCCCAGAGTGCGAAAGGACAGTGTCTGACCCACTGTACCACCCAGTCCCAGAGTGTGAAGGGACAGTTTGAGCCACTGTACCACCCAGTCCCAGAGTGTGAAAGGACGGTGTCTGACCCACTGTTCCACTCAGTCCCAGAGTGTGAAAAAACAGTGTCTGACCCACTGTACCACCCAGTCCCAGGGTGTGAAAGGACAGTGTCTGACCCAATGTACCACCCAGTCCCAGAGTGTGTAAGGACAGTGTCTGACCCACTGTACCACCCAGTCCCAGAGTGTGAAAGGACAGTCTGAGTCACTGTACCACCCAGACCCAGACTGTGAAAGGACGGTGTCTGACACACTGTACCACCCAGTCCCAGATTGTGATAGGACAGTGTCTGACCCACTGTACCACCCAGTCCCAGAGTGTGAAAGGACAGTGTCTGACCCACTGTACCACCCATTCCCAGAGTGTGAAAGGACAGTGTCTGACCCACTGTACCACCCAGTCCCTGAGTGTGAAAGGACAGTGTTTGACCCACTGTACCACCCAGTCCCTGAGTGTGAAAGGACAGTGTCTGACCCACTGTACCACCCAGTCCCTGACTGTGAAAGGACAGTGTTTGACCCACTGTACCACCCAGTCCCTGAGTGTGAAAGGACAGTGTCTGACCCACTGTACCACCCCGTCCCAGAGTGTGAAAGGACAGTGTTTGACCCACTGTACCACCCAATCCCAGATTGTGAAAGGACAGTGTTTGACTCACTGTACCACCCGGTGCCTGAGTGTGAAAGGACAGTGTTTGACCCACTGTACCATCCAGTCCCTGAGTGTGAAAGGACAGTGTTTGACCCACAGTACCACCCAGTCCCAGAGTGTGCAAGGACAGTGTTTGACCCACTGTACCACCCAATTCCAGATTGTGAAAGAACAGTGTTTGACCCACTGTACCACCCAGTCCCTGAGTGTGAAAGGACAGTGTTTGACCCACTGTACCATCCAGTCCCAGAGTGTGAAAGGACAGTGTCTGACCCACTGTACCACCCAGTCCCAGAGTGTGAAAGGACAGTGTCTGACCCACTGTACCACCCAATCCCAGATTGTGAAAGGACAGTGTTTGACCCACTGTACCACCCAATCCCAGATTGTGAAAGGACAGTGTTTGACCCACAGTACCACCCAGTCCCAGAGTGTGCAAGGACAGTGTTTGACCCACTGTACCACCCAATTCCAGATTGTGAAAGAACAGTGTTTGACCCACTGTACCACCCAGTCCCTGAGTGTGAAAGGACAGTGTTTGACCCACTGTACCATCCAGTCCCAGAGTGTGAAAGGACAGTGTCTGACCCACTGTACCACCCAGTCCCAGAGTGTGAAAGGACAGTGTCTGACCCACTGTACCACCCAATCCCAGATTGTGAAAGGACAGTGTTTGACCCACTGTACCACCCAGTCCCAGAATGTGAAAGGAAAGTGTCTGACCCACTGTACCTCCCAGTCCCAGAGTGTGAAAGGACAGTGTCTGACCCACTGTACCACCCAGTCCCAGAGTGTGGACGGACAGTGTCTGCCCCATTCACCCTCAACCAGTATTTTATAAAATGCTGTGTTAAAATATTGTGTGATGGTCCAGTGGATAGTGTCACAGTTTCCATCTTATGCTCATCGGAACAGCAGGAGGCCATTTAGCGCCTGGAGCCTGTTCTGCTATTCAACTAGATCCTGGCTCATCTAATTCCCAGCTCCATTTACCCACCTTGGTTCCCTAACCCTTTACTGCCTTTTCTAGCACAAATCTATCAATCTCAGTCTCAACATTTTCAATTGACCCCTTGGCTCAATAGCTTTTGAAGGAAAGTCTTCAAGATTTCTAATACCCATCCTGTTCAGGATGGCCATGAATGTGTGACACAGTTTCCATCTTCCTGTTCAGTGTGGGTCACAGATGGTGGAAGACCATGGAAAGAAAGAATTGTACAAATGTTGGGTTTTGCTCAGAACTTCGTAAATAGAGGGATAGAGTACAAAAGCACGGAAGTTTATGGTTGAACCTTTCTAAAATCCTGGTTGGCCTCAACTATGTGTTGTGTCCAATTCTTGGTACCACACATTGGGAAGAATGTGAAGGTTTTGGAGAAAGTGCAGAAAAGATTTACGAGAATAGTTTTAAGGATGAGGGACTTCAGTTATGAGGATGGATTAGAGAAGCCAGGGCTGTTCCCTTGGGCAAGAGAAGATTTGGTCATGGTTTTCAAAATCATGATGGGTCTGGATCGAGTAGATAGAGAGAAACTGTTCCCATTGGCGGAGGGTTGAGAACCACAGGACACAGGTTTAAGGTGAATGGCAAAAAAAACAGAGGTGGCATGAGAAAACATCGTGTTAAGCAGTGAGTGGTTAGGATCTGGAATGCTCTGCCTGAAAGTGTGGTGGAGGTAAGTGGAGGTGGCTTTCAAAAGATAATTGGATAAGCAGCTGAAGAGAAAAAAAATTGCAAAGCCAAAGGCCAGTGAAAGGAGCTAGCTGAGTTGCTCTTTCACAGAGCCAGCATGGACAGGATGGGCTGAATGGGCTTCTTCTGTGCTGTAACTATTCTATGATTCTATGATTGCTGTCAGCTGCTGAATTTCCCTCTGTAATAATAAACGGGTGGAAATCACAGACTGATGAGCACAGAAGTGGAAACACCAAAATGTCCAGTTATTGCTGCCTCATTGGAAATCTTTTTCCATTGCAGATTTTCCCGAAATCTATCGCCTTGGTCGTTGTCAGGCCCCACAGTGAGTCAGCTTTGATTTCCACATTGATCACCCAGCGATTCGCAAGGTAGCATGGATAATCATTCTTCACTCTCTCCGGCCGATATCAGTCTCAGTACAATGATATCCCCTCTGTGTCTGCCTGAATTGTTTGTATGTACTGAATTTACTATTAACAGACATGCTGCAACATGGATCTCATTCTGTTTCCCTCTATCATTCAATAAACTCTACCGCTATCAATAATTTCAGTCTACTCATTTTGTAAATGTGAAGTTTAGGAACTACGAGAAGGTGCACAGGTAACACCAGATGGACGGGGACATAGCTGATCCTTATTCAGTGCTACACCCTGCATTCAAATACAGCCCAGACAGATACAATGAAATCTCCTCTGGGTGACCACAGTTGTGTTTAGATTCAGTCACATTCCTGTACCTTTAAATGCTTCAATAAAGAACCAGCAAAATGCACATGGAGAAATCCTTCACCTACTGTGACCTCTGGGTACTGTGGTATTACTTTAATGGGCATATCTAAAATGGTAGTCCATCACCAGACAGGATGTGATGTACAGATCATTATGATCTCTAGGCAGTTGTTGGAAGCAGCTCCAGAGATTAGTCAATTAATAAATCTGGAATTAAAAGCTAGTTTAAAGGTGAGCATGAAACCATTGTCGATGGTTGTAAAAACTCATCTGGTTCACTAATGTCCTTTAAGGAAGGAAATCTGCTGTCCTTACCTGGTCTGGCCTACATGTAACTCCAGACCCACAGCAAGAGTTGACTCTTAACTTCCCTCTGAAATGGCCTAGCAAGCCCCCCAGTGCAAGGGCAATTAGGGATGGGCAATAAATGCTGGCCTTGCCAGTGACGCCCACATCCCTCAAAAAAAAAAAATCACCAATCTTGTCTCTGTGATTGGTATGTTTGTGTTAAGCAAGAAAACACAACACCAGGATGGGCGTAGAGGGGGTTAAATATTCAAAAATAGAGTAACCCAATCCCCAATCCACATCTGGATTAAATGGAGGTGTGTTTTGGGATGGGCGATTAACCTGCTCTCCAGGGGACCTAATTTAAATATCTTAATGAGGCTGCAAGCTTCAGATTTTATAGAGTCATAGAGAGTAACAGCACTGAAACAGGCCATTCGGCCCACCAAGTCTGTGCCGCCCAACAACCACCCATTTATACTAATCCTACATTTAATCCCATATTCCCTACCACATCCCCGCCTTCCCTCAATTCTCCTACCACCTACCTACACTAGGGGCAATTTACAATTTTAGCTATGTTTTAAATCTAATCTGCAAGCTCAGGAAACCAGGCAGCTCAAGGAAGCTGAGAAGGGCCAGTGCCTGCAGCTAAGTAATTTTCCAGCACTGCTTGTGGGCCAAATGGAGCAGGAGTGTTACCCTACTCCCACTCCAGCACCATCCCACCGTCAGCCTCCCAAGCTAGCCAGATTTCCACTCTCCACTATTGGAATCCTTTCATGCATGCCCCTAATCTCCATCATCTCGAAAACATCCCAGACCCTGCACCCCTGAGCTGTACAGTCTCCCGCAAACAGACCCAATCCCTGCGGAACAGCTTCAACACCCCCCCCCCCCCTACCCCTGACAGTCAGAGGGCTGTGGGTGGTCAGGCCCCTGCTGAACCCCAGGCTACTGATGACCCTCTTTTGTCAAAAGCACAGGATAGTCATGGCAACATCTGGTGGAGATGCCACAGACCATGAGCAGCCTTGAGCAGATGATGGGGGAGTCCATCCAAGCCATGACAGCTGCCGTGTCCCAGGCATTTAAATGCATGGCTTCATCCATGGAGAGGATGGCGGCCTTCTTAGGGAGCCAGATTCTATTAATTCATGCTGACCTGCAATCCCTCACCACGGCCATGACATCCAATCAGCAGTGGCTAGGCGAGAGAGGGAACAGGGGCATGGAGACTGTCTCTGCCCCTGGTCCTTCCCGGGAGAGCAGAGAGGTTCAAATGAGACTTGAGATGAAGGAGACGAGCCTGCATGCCATAGCTGGGGTCCACCCTCCAGGTGATGCCAATGTGGACACCGGCCCCTCCACCCCTCGGCCAGTGAGTTAAGCTCCAGCAGCCAGGACGTCCTCCCATGCGCCTTTCCTGCTGCAAGTCCTCTGCGTCCTCATCGTCCAAGGAGGAGTCCTGTTCACGTCTCTCCTCATCCTGCAAGGCCTTCCCCCTATTTAGTGCATAGTTGTGCAGAGCACAACAAACAGCAACTGTCCGAGCTACCCTTTCCGGTGCGTACCCGTTCTATCCAGGCAGCGGAAGCACAATTTCAGCATGCCGAGGCAGGCATTGTATCTCTCTCTGATTCACTGGTGAGGTCTCTCACCGGCATCAGGAGCCATGTCTGCAAGGGATAGCCCTTATCTCCAAGAAGCCACCCCTTGATCCGAGCCAGTTCATTGAACGGCAACGGCGCCTGGGACTGGTGTAAGATGAAGGCTTCGTGGCAGCTGCATGGAAAGCAGGTACCGATTTGCATAAAGTGCTTACGGTGATCACATACTAGCTGCATGTTGAGGGAGTGGAAGCCCTTATGGTTTACTTATGCAGCTGGTCACCCAACGGGAGCCTTGATGACCACATGGGTGAGTCTATGACCCCTTACATTTGTGGGAATCCTGTGATGGAGCCAAATCCGATGGCCCTCTGGGCCTGGCTTTCAGGTCCTGACGCGAACATAGTCACCAGCCCTCCGGTACAGAGCATCGAGGATCTTCCTGATGCAGCAGTGCACTGCTGACTGTGTCACCCCATGTAGGTCGCCGCTGGGTCCCTGAAATGATGCAGAAATTAAGAGCCACTGTCACTTTGAGGGCTACAGGCATAGGATGTTCATCGAAGCCCCTGGGCTGCAGGTCATCCTTCATCAGGGCACTAAAATATGTCACCGCCTCTTTCGACATCCGCAGTCGCCTCTGACACTGGCGCTCAGACATCTGCAGGTATGTCATGCGGGGCTGTAGATGCGTGGCGTTCTATAGTGGCGGGTTCGCCTCGGGGGCTGTTGCTGATCACGACCGGGGCTTCTACGTGGGCTGCACCTGTCTCTTGGTTCTGCCTGCGGTGCATATGGCTCCTCACGATAAGTAGATCAATGAATACAGGGTGCACCATTTCCATTTCCAAGTTGTAATTAAACTCGGTTCCTTCACTTCTTCAAAGGTACCTAACAGGGTAAAGAATGATGTTGACTGGTACATCAGCTGCTTTCATGCATCAACTATATGGCGTGGCATGGCATTGCCTATCTTAGCTTCCACTAAGAGTGGCACAGTATGACCACATTCAGATTGTAGGAGTTGCATCAAGTGGCCCACCAGCCACATTACCTTTAAACACCTACTATTAATGGCACACTCCCCATACAAAGGGCTCCTGGAGTAACATTGTTCCTTCACTCCCACAAACAGTCAAGGGCGCAGAGTGCCCCCCTTTACAAAGGGAGTATACGTGGTGCCTCCCTTCATGCCTGCAGAGTCATGCCCCCGGTTCTACCATCCCCCTCCCACCTCCCTAGACCAATGCAGAGTTCAGACCCATCTCGCAACACTAACCTTCACAGGCTCCGAGCACTGCAACTTCTGTCCCGCTGGCTTTTATTAGTCGGGAACAGGAAGGCACGTCAGAGACACCTGTTCACCTGATAGTATGAAAGTGTTTGAGAAGTTGCAGCGGGATGCACAATGCTGCAAGGTAAGTAGCTGTTTGCATATTTAAATTGGGCTCCTATCGCCGAGCGACGGGGGGCCACCACGAGGCCTTGTCGCTGCCGCCAATATGGGGCCAGGCCGTCCCGGCGCAGGGAGCCTGGCGGGCCTCTCCTGGAGGCATTTTCCAGCACCCACCCCCACTCCCCCCACCACAACCCCCGACGTCGGGGGGGTCTGTAAAATTCAGTCCAGTGTCTTCAATCAATTCCATCTGGGATTGTGACCTGTTGTCCTATCACTAATTTTGAAAGCATGACTATCGTGCACCTCTTTCATCCTTCCCTGTTGCTCCAAAAGAGCGTCCCTAACTTCAGGGTAGATTATTTTCACAGGGGTCAGCTTTGTTTTGGATGCCTTTGCACTGGCACAGTCTGAGCTGGAGATGCTGTAGACTGGGCTGTAACAGGCTGTACCTCTTCCTCAGGCTCTCCTTTAGGTATCCTGAAACCATCTTCCGGCCACAGTATGAGGAAAAGTTACAGATCATTCTGACACCATGTGCTTCTTTGGGCTCACTTGCTTCAGGGCCTTTCCGAGTCGGTGTCTGAAGCCTGGAGGGAGCTGGTGCTGCTTGACTCTGCCTAATGCCATGCATCATTATCAGGCTCAAATCCTTGCACCCCTGTAGTCCAGGGATAACAGGTACAGCCATTTGGACAATGTAAAAAAGTTGGGATTTACGATCTGAATCATTGTATTTTCATTTAATCTTGATGGATCCTAAACACAGGATTGAGAATCCATTGTAAGCAGTTAGTTGGGCGTTTGTCCACATCACCATGGCTCACCAGTTACCTGGATATGTGCCTTTTCAGATGCATTGAGGTAAAATATTTGCACTGGCACCCTTGTCCGCCTTCACCCAGAGCACCTGCGTGCCCTCCTTTTTCGACATAGAACACGAATAGATGCAAACGCCTCTAGTGGAGTGATCGAATCAATGCATTCGGTGACATTGACAATATAAAATTGTCTCGCCCACTTGAACTTGGATTCTCACCATCACCATCACTAGTCTTACCATCATCCGTAATCTCGTGGATGCATCAGTTGTGATGTGAGGTGGGACCACTAATCTTGTTCACTGCTTTCCAATTATAAGGAAAAGAAATGAGCACATACAGGCTTTCTTAGGTTTAAAGAAGAAAAGTGAAATTTATTAAAACTTAAACTTAAACTCTAATTCTTAGTCTGAGACTTTCTTTGGAAAGTTAGGAGACCCAGGGAATGAAGTAAATGGATTTTCCCTAGCTGAGGCTCAGCGAGTCGACCCAGTATTGCAAGAGTTAGCACAGGCTGTCCAGTCTGAAAGTGAAGCAGAGGGAGTCCCTGATTGCTACTATTTGAAGAATGAGGTACTGATGAGGAAATGGAGCCCTCCTCACAGACCTAAGAGCAACGAGTGGACAGTAGTTCACCAGCTCATGGTGCCACAGAGGTACTGGGGAGAAAAATTAAGAAGGGCCCACGAGACTACAATGGCTGTACATACCGGTATATGAAAACCCGCATAAGACAGCAGTTTGACTGGCTAAAACTCCACAAAGATGTGGTGGAGTACTGCAGGAATTGCCACCTGTGCCAGATTGAGGGGAAACCCCAACCTACAGTTAAACATGCAGTCCTAAGACCTGTACTGTGTTAGAAGGACCCTCCAGCAGAGGGCTGGTGAAATGTAAGGATCCCCCACCTAGAACAAAAGGGGACAGGCAGGCACACGGCTGGCAAAAGTTAAGAAAGAGAAGGGGAATAAGTGACCAAGAGGGCAGGTTAAGGGAAGTCCAGGAGGAATCCCGGATGAAAACCCCGACCGTCTGGTCAGCCAACCCAGGAAAATGTGAAAAATTAGACCCCACATCCTCCTATGTAAATTCAGACTCTAGAAGCACCCCACCAGAGTTGCTATAGCATTTACAGGAACCTGCAGAGACAAAGAGAGACCTGCAGGGGGCAGAGAACCTGTGAGGGTGATGCCTCACCTAGTCAAAGTGCCACAGGAGCTTCCCGTCAAGTCTGCGCGCATTCCTGCAGGCAGGAATGTCCTAGAGAACAAAGGGGAGATTAACAAAGAATCCTCCCCCACAGTCAGAGGAAAAGAGAACCACCTATCCCTTGAAGGCAAAAGCCTTTGCATGACTCAACAAAGCACTGAGAGAGAGAGTTCAGGATAGACCTGCCCACCACTAACTCTCCTGAAAAGAAAATGACTTCAACAGGAACAAAACCCTAGGCATTCATGGCAATGGGCAAACTGAAGAAAAGCTTTCCCAAAGAACCACATGGCTACTGGGATGCCAAAAAAGGGGAAATTAAAGCAGTACTGGCACCCAGAAAAGACGATTTTAATAAGCTTTAAAAGGTATGAATGGAAATGATGAGAAAAATGTATGGTTTTTCTTTCTGCATCATATTTCTCTCAAACCTTTAATGAAATGTGCCGTTTTTTCAAATTGCATTTCAGTCTCTTGGGTGTGGAGGTTTCATGCAGGCACCCACCTGCCAAGAATGAGGCACATAATTTTGCCACATGGACATTAAACTTCAAATTATTGCTGTGAAGGAAAGAGGGCCTATCACAAGGAATTGCCAGGCCCCTTTTGCTGGAAAGGCCTTTTCTGCATACTAGCAGACAGTATTGGAACAAAGGAACCATCTCTGCTTCCCCAATACACAAAAGATGTGGTTAGACCAGTTTAGTCACATGACTAACTGACTGTTGGAGTTTTTTGAATTTGAACTTGCCACAGAGAATTTGAACTCAGAAAGTTGTTAGCTCCTGGACTGAAAAGACCTCTCTCCTGTCTGCTCTTATCTCACTCTCACCAGCTTCGGAAACCATTGAAGACATATGAACCCCAAGGGAGAAAAGTCTCCTCCAGTGAACAAGGTTTAAGAAGAATACTGGGCCCCAACGAAGATCAAGACTACCTACAATCAAGGACCCTACAGCGAGCTCGAAGAACAGTAAAAAAAACGTTCTTTAGATATTGCCTCAAACCTCTCTACTTTATTTTTCTTTTGCTCTTTTCTGTCTCTATTTGCATGTGCTTATCACGTATGTATGCTAGCATGGGATACGGTGTGTATCTATAGGCATTAACCGAATTAGAGTTTAAATTTTAATAAATTTCACTTTTCTTCTTTAAACCTAAGAAAGCCTGTTTGTGCTCATTTCTTTTCCTTATAATTGGAAAGCAGTGAACAAGGATTCAACAAGGGGGAGCTCAAAACACGGTGTGTATAAAAATTAAAACCCTGTGCAACAAGAGCAGGTGAAGGCTGAGAAAGACCCCGAGACACCTTTCTCACCTGGTCATAACAGTCTGATAGGGCAGACATGGAGAAAATGTTTTCACTTGTCGGGTTTCCAAAACTAGGGGCAGTAAATATAAGATAGTCACCAATAAAGAATTCAGGATAAGCTTCTTCACCCAGAGAATAGTGAGAATATAACTTCACTACCACAAGGAGTAATTGTGGAAAACAAGCATAAATGCATTTAAGGGAAAGCTAGATAAGCAGATGAGGGAGAAATGAATAGAGGGACATTGTAGTAAAAAGCTCTGAAAGGGTTTATGTTTGAGATAATGTAAGGAATACCTCTGACCAAGATGATGTAAGAGATCACATGTGAGAGAGACTGGAGGGAGATGCAGTGTGGCTTCAGAGAAGTCACACAGACTAGTGTAGAGCCATACACAGTTAGAATGTAATAGAGTTAATGTTCAAAGTACTGAAGACTCAATAATCTCTCTAGCTAGACTATCCAAGTATACTAAAGGGTCAGCAGACAAATAAAACATACAATATTGTAAACAGCAGTGGAATGGTGAACAGTGGTGGTTTTTACCATGCAACACCCAGAAGAATTTGAAGAAATACCTTGAAGAAGGCTGTCCTGAAAAAGGCGCCAAAACTGCAGAACTCGAGAAGAGGCTGTATAAAGCTTCAGAGCTACTCCATGGATAAAGGAGGCATGGAGAGTTGGGGCTTGTAGAGGCATTCAGGCTGCGCCACAGAGGCGGGTCCTCTGTGAAAAAAAAGTTCATGTCCAGCGATCTCAGGCTTTGAGTCTGAGAAACAAGCAACAATTGGGGATCTGGTGAGCTATCCGTAAAGATAAAAATTTTGTTCCGACTGGCACTAGGCAGGCAGCAGCGGGAAAATCAAAACTTCTTCGTGAGGGCTGATCCAACGTCAGCACCATTACACATGGCATCTGGAGCAAGCAAAAAAAACAAAGAGGCTGCAAATAGTCAATACCCTAATTGAAGGATGTAGAACGAGTTTAGCAGAAATGCTACAGAGTTGCATGTAAAACAAAGAGGAAATAAATCCAAAGTCTAGCAGCGAGACGACACAGGGAGAAATGGTGAGCATAGCAGGAGGCTGAAAAGCACAGGAAATTTCCGATACTGGAAGGAAAATTTAAAAAAGAAAGTAAATCGCGTAAGAAGCAAGGATCTTAAATTCACAATACCAGAGTTGTTTGGACACATGGAGGAAACAAATCAAACTCAAAATTGGTCTCTCTGGCGCAAAAGATTTTTGAGATGTAGAATTGCTACCACATTAGGCAGCCAGTCTGAATCAGAGCAAGTTAGCACATTGCTGAATTCCACTGGGGCAATAGCAGACAATATTATTGCAAAACAAGGCATTACTGAGACATCAGTTAAATCTGATGAAGTTTTAAAAGCCTTTGATAGTTATTTCAACTTGAAGAGCAATAAGATTCTGGAAAGGGCAAGGTTTAACAGAAGGGTCCAGAAACCAGGTGAAACAATTGATGCTTTTATTAATGACCTTTACAGACTAGCTGAGGATGTGAATGTGGAGATTGAAAAGCAGAATAAGAGATCGCATTGTAGTAGGTATTGCTCATTAATCTCTATCAGATTTATTGCAGTCTAAAGAAGACCTCACACTAGACAAAGCAATTCAGCTGGTGAAACAAACAGAGGTCTGGAAGAAGAACAGCACAATCCTGAGAGGTGAAGAAAGACCTTGGTTCAGGAAATCTCCAGTCATCGTACAGTTCCTTAACCAAAGGGCTGTAAGAGAAGCTCCAGAAAAGAAGGTAGTCTGGCAAGGTTTGGGGGTGGGGGTGGGGGAGGGGAATACGGGGGGAGGAAGTGCAAGATGCCATGAAACCCTGCCAGCATTTTGGCGCAGAAATAACCAACAGGCGCGAACAGTGTCCTGCAAACAAAGCAGAATGCTTCCATTGTAAAAAGTAGGCCATTTTGGGAAGATGTGCCAAAATAAAATCACTATTCCCACGAGTTCGAAAAAAAAGTCTTCAAACATAGAGTTGTTAATGATTATAAATAATCTGCATCAAGAAGGAAATCAGAAGACTTCCTCGGTGAGATCAATGATCCTAATCAGGCATTTTGGTCTGCAGATATACGTGTCAACGGATATATCATTAATTTTAAACTAGACACTGGAGCAAGTGTAACGGTATTATCAGACAAAGAACTTTGGTTATCAATGCATTACCTGCAACGAACAGAAACTCAGTTACATGGCCTAGGAGGGACTGAACTTAAAGTTAAGGGAAAACTACAGGCAACCGTCCAGTACAAGGGAAAACTATAGGCAACACTCCAGTACAAGCGAAAACTACAGGCAACACTCCAGTACAAGGGAAAGCAGATATTGGAAACACTGTATGTTCTATGGAATCAAGAATTCTTTTTCTTAAGTAGAAGAGCTTATTTGACCTTCATTTTATAAGAAAAGTGGAAGAAGTTATGCAACAAGAATCCAGGAGTCACTTCCAAAAAGACTTCCTGAAATTATTTACTGGTCTATCGGCAGACTGAAGACCGAATATAGTATTACTTTGCGAAAAGATGCTAAACCAGTATGTCTTTTAAGCCTAGGAAGATACCACACCTATTAATGAAGCAAGGCCAACATCAGTTAGAAGACGTGACCAGGATAGGAGTAATTTCTCTTGTCATTAAGCCTACAGAGTGGTGCTCGGGAATGGTTCCAGTTCCTAAACCTGATGGTACTCTGCACATTTGTGTAGAGTTAGCTCAGCTTAATAACGCTGTGGCAAGAGAAGTTCATCTGATGTCCTCAGTGGAGAAAAGCTTGGCAAAGTTATCCAAAAGTACCATGTTCATGAAGCTTGATGCAAATAGTGGCTTTTGGTAAGTTCCATTGGATAGGAAGTCAAAGTTATTGACAACCTTCATTACTCAGTTCAGAAAATTTTGTTTTAAATGTTTACCGTTCAGAATAACATCAGCACCGGAAATATTCCAAAAAACTATGTCGAACATTCTACGGGGCCTTAAAGGAGTAATCTGCCATATGGATGACAACTTAGTCCATGGTGAATCTATCGAAGAACATGACCTGAGGATTAGAGCGGTTTTGAATTGTCTGCAAGAAGAAGGCTTTACACTTAAGGAAAAGTTTGAATTTTTGAAAACGTCTATTCGTTTTAGGACATATTGTCAGTAGCAACGGCATAATGGCAGACCCACAAAAGACGAGAGCTATTAGCGATTTCCTACTTCCTACTTTTGTGCAAAATCTTCAATGATTCCTTGGAACGTTTAATCCATTTTCAACATTTTTACCCAATCTAGCACAAGCTACTGAGCCCTTACAACAACTATGAAGGAAAGCTCAAGCATGGGACTGGGATACACGTCAGGAGCAAGCATTTCAAAGGATCAAGGAGATGCTGATTTCACCAGTCATCTTAGTGCAATATAACCCCTCACTGCCAAAACAATTGCAACAGGTGCCTCATCTACAGGGTTAAGGGCAGTCCTTTTTCAAGAACAGCCAGATGGATGTCGAAGACTGGTTTATTATGCATCATGAGCATTGTCTGAGACTGAGACGAGGTACACTGTCATAGAGAAAGAAGCTCTCGCAGTCACATGGTCTTATGAGAAGTTCTCAGATTATATTATTCACTTAAAGGTTGTCATAGAGACAGAACACAAACCTCTAGTTTCCTCACTTGATGAAAAGGAACTCACTGGGATGCCTCCCAGAATCCAGAAATTCCAGTTGAGGCTAATGAGGTTCACGTATGAAACAGTATATGTACAGGGCAAGCAACAAACGAAAGCAGATAAATTGTCCAGAGTTACTGTCGACCATCTACACAACTGGATGTTAATTTTATTAATGAAATTGAGTCATATTCTCGGTTCACTGCATCACAATGGCTGGCAAGTTGAAAATAGCTCCAAGAACTTTGTCATGCTCAGATGCAAGATGAGGAATGCATCTATATCCACCAATATTGTAAGCAAGGCTGGCTGCAGCAGAGTCCCAGGAGATGAAAATCTTCTGGGAGAAGACACTTTACTATTGTGGTTGATTTGCTGGCAAATGATGAGAGGCCGGTGATTCCAGAGTTACTCTGGGTAGACATCTTGGAGAAAATACACGAGGGCCACATGGGTATAACGAAATATATAGAGCATGGGCTCAGTCAACCGTGCGGTGGCTGGAAATATCAAGAGAAGTAGAAGAAATG
The DNA here is from genome assembly GCF_036365525.1 of Heterodontus francisci. Classification (NCBI taxonomy): domain Eukaryota; kingdom Metazoa; phylum Chordata; class Chondrichthyes; order Heterodontiformes; family Heterodontidae; genus Heterodontus; species Heterodontus francisci. Next base: position 31,123,451 of record NC_090381.1, on the reverse strand, counting down.
ATTTCTAACTTCCAGGTATGTGCAGTGCACAGACAGGATCAGAGGGAACCCAATTCCCAACCAGACTGTGGGAACGTCTGGAGATGGATCTATTCATGTTTAATGGGAAATCCTACCTGATTGTCATTGACTATTTTTCAATGTGGATTAAGGTCAAATGTTTGTACATAACGACAATGGAGACAGTCACTTGAATGTTACAGGAAATCATTGCAACACATGGTATACCTGACCAGATAGTTTCCAATAATGGACCACAATTTGCAAATGACTACTTCGCGCACTTTGCGGGAAATTGTGGATTTGTACATCTTACAAGTTCCCCTAGATATCCATAATCTAACGGTGAAGCTGAGCGAGGAGTCAGAATTATTAAAGCACTGTTAAAGAAATATGAAGATTTTCAAATGGCACTCCTGAACTACAGAACTACTCCATTGCAATGTGAATTAGCACCATCAGAACTGTTAATGGGAAGGAAGTTTAGAACACAACTTCCAATCCTACCCCAAAAGTTACTTCCGGGGTTAGACATCCAGTATTATCAGAGAGTTCAAGACAGAGAAAAGTCTTAACAAAAGCAACAAGCTTATAATCATAATAGGAAATATCGTGCCAGGAACCTAACTAAGATAATGGAAGGAGAAAAGGTATGGGTACGAGACCAAGGCAGAGGAGTAATCGTCCAGAGATGAGAATCAACAAAGATCTTATTTAGTACATCCTTCAGAAGGTACTGTAGGAAGAAACAGGAGAAATATTCCTTTTCATCAAAGACATACATTTGAACAAACCAGATGTTGAACCTTAAATTCAGAAAGCACCGAATACTACAAACCTCAAAGAAGGCCCTTCAAATCATGAAACAAGAGTTCAGAGAAAGACTACTGATCTACCAAGTCTGACACCACACTATCAGGGAGAGTTGTGAAGCTTCCTGACAGATTGAATCTGTGATGTCAGAGACTTTGGGGGAGATGCGGTAGTTAGTTAAACTAAAAAAGTGAATGTATAAATATTTATATGGCTTAAAACTTGGGGGGGGGGGGGCGTTGGGAGATGTAGTATAAGGGACTGAAAGGGTTAATGTTTGAGACAGTGTAAGGAATACCTCCCGCCATGATGATGTAAGAGATCACATTTTAAAGAGACTGTAGGGAGATGCAGCATGGCTTCAGAGAAGTCACACAGACTGGTGTAGAGCTGTACATAGTTATAATGTAATAAAGTGTTAATGTTCAAAGTACTGAAGACTCAGTAATCTCTCTAGCTAGACTAAGTATATTAAGGTGGCAGTGGACAAACCAAACATACAACAGATATGTTGACGGGGTGAGATGAAGTAGGGTGGGAGGAGGCTAGTATGCAGCATAAAACCAGCATGGAGTAGTTTGGGCTGAATGGTCTGTTTCTGTGCTATAAATTCTATATAATTCGATGTAAATTGCATCAAAGTCTGTAGAACTACACATTTTCATTTATGAAATATCTCTAAGCCTCCAAGGAGAAACTTGCCTTGGTTTCAAAAGCAGATATACAGCAGGCACCAATTTACTAAAAGTACACAAAATAAACTGCCAAATATCAAAACTTTCTGTTAAAACAAGCCTCAGATCCTCCGTGGAACGTAAATTCCACAGTATCAGCCCTCTTGAGCCCCCTCAGTAATCGCAAAGTTCACCATTGCCACAAACTGCATTTTTACTTAATTATTTAAGGATTTTACCCCTACAATAAATGTGATTGAATGTTGGGCAGTCCACCTGCTTCAAGTTATGCCTGTGTCCCATCGCACCCACGGGAGAATCCCACACCTTCAGTGCTCCCTCAGGAAAATCCCAAAACTCCACTGTACCTCAGGAAAATCCCCAAACTTCACTATCCCCGCAGGAAAATCCCTAAACTTCATTGTACCTCAGGAAAATTCCACACATTCACTGCTCCCTCGGGAAAATCCCACACATTCACTGTCCCCTCAAGAAAATCCCACACATTTACTGCTCCCTCAGGACAATCCCACATATTCACCGCTCCCTCAGGAAAATCCCAAAACATCACTGTACCCTCAGGAAAATTCCAGACCTTCACTGCTCCCTCAGGAAAATCCCACACATTCACTGCTCCCTCAGGAAAATCCCACACATTCACTGCTCCCTCGGGAGAATCCCACACTTTCACTGTACCCTCGGGACAATCCCACATCTTCACTGCTCCCTTAGGAAAATCCCACACCTTCACTGCTCCCTCGAGACAATCCCACATCTTCACTGCACCCTCAGGAGCATCCCACACCTTCACTAATCCTTCAGGAAAATCATGGATCATAAGAGATCATCAGAGCTATTCTGGAGGGTGTCAGTTTGGTGAAGCTGATGCTCAGTTTTAGTGATGGTGTCAGTCAGTTTGGGTGATGGTGTCGGTCAGCTTTTCATAATCATATATGTATGACCTCTCCATCCACTCACTAAAGGCGAGGGAGCAAAAAACTTGAAGATGCTGCAACCTCAGAGCTGGCCACTGGGTGGTGCCAAACACCCATGCAGGGAACTACCTCGGTGAACAGTGCAGATCTAACTACGGAATCAATAATAATTTCAGTGAAGAGAGGATTGTTGAGTTACTAAGAGTAAAGTCACTCGGCAACACTGGATTACAGTGATTTAATGTGTAATCTTACCAAGGAGATTTACCAAGATTCGCCATCACCTTAAGGGCAACTAGGGATGACAATAAATGCTGGCCTTGCCAACAATACCCACATAAGGGGCGGCACAGTGGCGCAGTGGTTAGCACCGCAGCCTCACAGCTCCAGGGACCCGGGTTCGATTCCGGGTACTGCCTGTGTGGAGTTTGCAAGTTCTCCCTGTGTCTGCGTGGGTTTTCTCCGGGTGCTCCGGTTTCCTCCCACAAGCCAAAAGACTTGCAGGTTGGTAGGTAAATTGGCCATTATAAATTGTCACTAGTATAGGTAGGTGGTAGGGAAATATAGGGACAGGTGGGGATGTTTGGTAGGAATATGGGATTAGTGTAGGATTAATATAAATGGGTGGTTGATGTTCGGCACAGACTCGGTGGGCCGAAGGGCCTGTTTCAGTGCTGTATCTCTAATCTAATCTAATCCCATGAATAAATAAAACAATTTCAAAAACAAAAGTGATAGAGGCAGAAAACCAAGGCTACAGAGACACATAAAGGGTGGTGGCAAGAGCTAGTTGTCGAGACAAAAAGACAGTGATACACACCAGTGTCCCGAGATGTATCTTCATGGCCATAGCAACAGAGGTTTTATATAAATCATTTTATCCACAAATAACTTTGCCCAAATTTTCAGGTTTGTCAGCCAGCATCTCTGCAATGCCACTGACACTCAAATTAAAAACTTCCAGCAGTTCAACTAATCCTAATGACTGATTCAAATTTTTGTTTTCTTGATTTGCTGCAGTCTGTTGCATTGGGGCTGAGATTTCTCATGTTCTTTAGGGGCTGAAGTCTCATGTACAGTTGCTGAGATCTCACAGAATCATAGAATGATTACAGCACAGAAGGAGGCCATTCGGCTTGTCGTGTCTGTTGTATGTTTGGTTAGTCCGCTGCCACCTTAGTGTACTTAGTTAGACTAGCTTAGAGAGATTACTGAATCTTCAGTACTTTGAACATTACCACTTTATAACATTCTAACTAAGTACAGCTTTATACTAGTCTGTGTACCTTCTCTGATGCCACGCTGCATCTCCCGCCAGTTTCTCCCACATGTGATCTCTTAAATCATCATGGTGGGAGGTAATCCTTACACTGTCTCAAACATTAACCCTTTCAGACTACATCTCCCTCCAAGTCTTTAGCCATATTGTTACGACCGACCGCTCCAGTCAAAGCCCCCAATCAAAATATACGATTCTGATTGTGGTGGGAGAAACACACTGTTAATTCAATCCCTTCCCTCCACAGATCGTCCAACATATCATTTTAAACTTTCTAAATTAAAGAAAGACAAAGCCAAATAGTAATATCTATTAATTACCGAATGAGGCTAACCAAACCAGGTGTCTTTAGATCAGCAAATTAACTGTTTAATCAGAAATACTAAATTCTTAAACATTATGAAGATATAAACAACATTTAAAATAGAAAAAATTAGAGTCCTTGCAAATTTACAGTCCAATGTTGCGTGAAGTCCTCATAGCCATCTCATTGGGAAAAAAGGTTCTTCCACAGTAGAACAGTCCATAGTCTAATTCTAGCAGTAAGTGATGCTTTCTTTCCTTCAGCGAATTTCAAACAATTAACGACTTGCAAACACTTTTTAAATGAATCAATTTGACTTTAGAGTTTTTGAGGGATAAAAGATTGTCACCGTCTAACTTCCCTTCCTTCAGTTTAAATTATCAGAGATCTCTGCTTTGGATTGGACTTTTTTAGAATTTTGAGAGATAATAATAATTAAACAGACTAAAATTCTCTTCCTTCAGTTTAGATGGCTGAGAGATCTTTTTTCAGGTGCTAACACCAGCTGTCTGTCTGTGTTCTCTGTTAGAACAGACTGTCCAACTAAAAGCCAGTTCAAAATTGAATTGTCACAAATGTATCGGATGATGCTCAATCCAAGTGGCTGTATCCATGGTAACGAAAATGCACCCTTTGAATCACAGTCTCCAAAAGGCTGTATCCAAGGCAATGAAAATGCACCTTCTCGGTAACTCTGGAGGCCTGCTGGTTCTTAAAGCAGTCCTGATCCTTTGCAAGCCTTAAAGGTACACCGCACATCCCCCGAAAAACAAACTACAGGACCATGACAGTATATATATTTATACATTCACTTACATTTATATATTCACTTTTTTAGTTTTACCAACTACCGCATCTGCCCCAAAGTCTCTGACATCACAGATTCAATCTGTTAGGGGGCTTCACAACTCTCCCTGATAGTGTTGTTGTCAGACTTGGAAGATCAGTAGTCTTTCTCTGAACTCTTGTTTCTTGACTTGAACGGCCTTCTTTGAAGTTTGTACTATCCGGTGCTATCTGAATTCCTGGTTCAATGTCTGGTTCGTCCAAATGTATGACCAATTGACGTCTTTGCTGAATAGTACCTTCTGAAGCATGTACTAAATAAGATCTCTGTTGATTCTCATCTCTCAAGATGACTACTCCTTCTCTGCCTTGGTCTCATACCCATACCTTTTCTCCTTCCATCAATTTAAGTCGACTCCTGGTATGATATTTCCTATTATAATGAAAGGCATATTGTTTACAGTAAGACTTTTCTCTGTCTTGAACTCTCTGATAATGTTGGACTTCCAGCCCTGAAAATAAATATAATAAATTCTTTTTATGTTGCCTGATGCAATGAGATGCATGGAGTCCAGGTTGTTGAAGATCTCAAACAGGTTTATTACAGCTAACTATTATATATACCACAGAGCTAACTATTTACAGAACCTTACTCTTGATGCTACAGTAGCTGAGTGTCTCTGGCTCTGAGTCACAAAACTGTGCCTGGGTACTTGGCTCATTAGCATACTAAGATCTTAAAGGGACATCACTCTTAAAGGCAATCATACAACATCTCCCTTCTTTCCAAAGATAAGCCTTGTATGTTAGAAGTAAAAATACACAAAATTAGACAACATCAAAATTATTGACACATGGATACAGATTGTGAACTTTACAAGCATAGAGGCTCAGAAGTCCATCCATATATCGTCTCAGTGGTTTGACAACATTTGCTCGGGGAGTTTGTGTCTCATCTGTTGCTGTTCTTTCTGAAGTTTCTCCCTCACTGCATTCAGTTTCTGTTGCTCTGCCTTCAGATCGCTAACATACTCTGTTACTTTTCTCAAGATAACCACTTTTGGGGCCTTGTCATTCTTGGAAAGATCCGGCACCTCATCTTGATTGCTTCAACTCATTCCTCCTCTGCCTCCTCAGAACATTGCATGTCCTTCACCTTTCCTCATCCTGCACGTCTGAAGGCTTGGGGCTCAAGGTTGAGGACTTGTTGGGGGAAGAGTACTTGATCTCATGGAGATACCTGTCCATCTGGCTCGTTGTGGTGCTGGCTGTTCTCGAGACAGCAGAAGTGAAGACACAGCATAGTCGTGCTGTTGCTGGGTTTCCAGACTGCACCATTTGATGCTGGCTAGAGTCTGCAAGTGGGTTCCGGTCCTTGGGAGATTTCCCCTTGGCAATGCTTTTGTGGATAGTTATGATGTTGAGGTCCTTACATGCTGGTAGTCCTGCCACTGCTGGTCCGCTCGTGTCTGCTAGGTAGAATGTCTGTGGTTTCCATGCCGATTTGTCGTATCTGCATTGCATTGTTAGTGTGCCAGTGCAAGGATGGGTGACCCGTTTTATGCAGATAGCTTGGCAGTTGTTGGTTGTATCATTGATTTCCAATGACTCCGGTGATTATCTTTGAGGATTCGGACTGGTAGGATATTTTCACTAGCGCCGGTGTCAATCTTGGCCCTGAGTGTATGTTTGCCAGCTTTCTTTGGGCAAGTGATGTTAATAGTGGCGAAAGCTTCCAGTTGCTTGACTTCATCAACATGATGTGTCAGGTTCACAATGTGGAATACTTGCTCGTCTTCTGGCTGACGATTACTTCTCTCTGGGTCTTGTCTCAGGTCTGTTTTGCTGTGGACCTCATGCATCGCTTGTGTTTATGCAGGTCTCTGGCACTCTCCTTGTTTCTGTGCCTGTGATCTGTTTGTTTGTGACCTCCTGTGAGTTCTAGCTGTGTCTTTTGAGCCAGAATTCTTGCATAGGCGGGTCCAGTGTCCTTTTGCACCGCACGACTTGCACAGGTCTCAAAATGCAGGACAACGTCACGGTGAGTGGGACAAACCACACTTACCACACAGCTTGTTTACTCTTTCCGGCCTGGTTATAGTGCTGATACTGTTGTCTGCACCTAGTGCTAACAAGTGCTGTTGTCCATCTACAATGGCTTTGTATTTTCTGCCATCTTCCAGCAGTGCATAAATGCTTTGACCTTTCTTTTTCCCCAAGAGGTCTATATGAAATTCTTCAATGGGTGTTGATACAATCACCAGCTCCATTATTCGTTCTGACAGCTCAGTTTCTGAGAAGACAGATTTGTTGCTCTTACTACAGCATCGACTGATGAACTGGTCTATTGATTTCTGTGGCTGTTGCCTGTAGGACATCTATTCCAGGCGGTGAATTCTGAAATTCACTCTTAATTGGAGTTGATCTTCCAGCACCTTGCGGGATCTTTCTGGTCCTCTTCAGATAATCCAGAGGTGTTGATTCTGTGTAAATCCTTCATTTCTAATTGCTATTAGTATTTTTAGAGCTTGTTTTTCTAGTTCAACAATTACGTGGTCTGTGAAGCACAACCGCTGGAACTCAAATAGGATATCCATGGCCTTCCAGTTCACGCTGGGAATTCTGGTATCCATCTTCCTGCTGTTCTTTTGCTTAAAATTTGCTTCATGATTCTGACTGTTTCCCCTTTAAGAAACTCTCTTGGCTGCTTTGATGGGCAGGAGCAGGTGTTTAGCAGTGCTTCTCTGTTATCTAGCTTCCAACACTCTGTTTACACAGTTGTGCAATAGGCATTTCAAGTGCTTTTTTCTCTGCTAGAGTTTGTTTATACACCTATTGTTGAGTGGTTCTATGTTTTTTTTCACAAATTGACTCCTGACAACGCTGTGACCCGCCGATGTCATCGGAGCATTCCAAGCTGCGCACATGCGCAAATGGTCTCCTGCTCTCAGAGAGATTCTGCGCATGTGCAGCCTATGTCTTGCCAGGACTAACTGGCGCATGCACAGCAAAATGTCGTCAAATATCGGGACCTCGTCAGTCTTCGCGCATGCGCCTGGTATTCTTGCATGCGCAGTAAAGTGTCACTGCATACTGTAACGGCATCGGATAGTCGCTCCCACCCAACTGGCCACTCTCCCCTCTCGGCCACTTGCTCCAGTCCTTCACACTTTCTCCCCCACTCCCCTCAGCCGATTGCTCCCCGCTCCTCACTAGCCCCCACCCCCGCAACCCCATTCTCCGGCCACTCATTCCTCATTTCCCACCCTTCCAGCCGCTAGCTCAAGGTTGCACCACTTCCCTCCTCTCGGCCACTTGCTCCTTCGTTGCCCTGTCACCTCTTGCGGCCAGCCTTGCTTCTTTGGGCGGCGTGCAGAGAATGATCGAATGTGGGAGCTAGCGTCTGGAGGGAGAGAGGGGGGAAGTGGGGAGCGTGCAGCCAGAGAGCGAGATGGTGGGGGGGGGGGGGTTGCGCAGGGAGCAGTGGCAAAGTGTGGAGCGACAGGCTGACAGAGGGGGGGAGCCGGCTTAAGGGAAGGCAGTGGAGAGCCAGCAGCGAGAAGACGGGCGCAGGAGGGACCACAAGAGAGACGCTCAATGGCAAGGGGGAGCGGAGGACTGTTGAGAGTTGGATGGAGGTGGCGATGGCTGCCAATGAGTGGATGTTTGGGTTCCATTTGCTTTTCTGTGATAAATTGAGCATCGCCATCTTTAATCCTGGCAGCTGCCTGAACATCGCAGACAGTGACGTTTCAGTGAAAGAGGCTACATTTGCGCATGTGCTATTACTGTGCCACCTAGTGGTTGTGTTGTCAGCAAATGCAGCCTTTTTTTAAACTTTGGCTGAGTGAGTGACGGCTTTGGAACATTCGAGTGGTTTAATGGTTTCTTTTATAGCTTTAGCTGTGGGCTGCGTGAATGGAGGATGCCCATGCTTTTGTTAATGGATGCCTCATGTAATGGGCGCCAACCTGATCAGCCTGGGAGAGGAGTCAGGTCTTCCCACTTTTTTTTTTACATGGGGCTTTTGAAAAAATTGATGTTTTGAAGGACTTCAAGGCTTTTTTTAAAAAACATTATCCATCGACCGTTGGAACAATGACTCACCCAATTTGCTTGCAGCCTGTCATTTTGAACTCTGTCTTCTACAGCTGGAGGTAAGTTTCTTTTCTTTACACTGTTTGATCCAGTGTTCCTTTTTAACTTTCTCTCTTTTAACTGTAGGAGTGTTGTTTTTAAAGCTGTTTTCCCAGTGGTCTTCAATCTTAGATTCCGTCTTCTCACCATAGCTGCCTCCATGTAATGAGGTGCTGTCAGCATTTAATGAGTTCTTTTTATGTTGTCTGATGCAACATAAACGTGATGCGTGAGTCTAGGTTGTTGAAGATCTCAAACAGGTTTCTTACAGCGAACTATTACATACAGCACAGAGCTAACTATTTACCGAACCTTACCTTGAGTGTTACAGTTGGAGAGTGACTCTAGCTCTGAGTCACATGACTGCGTCCTGGTCCTTGGTTCATTGGCATACTAAGATCTTAAAGGGAGATCACTCTTAAAGGCAATCATACAACAGTAACTTTTGGCGTAGGATCGGAAGTTGTGTTCGAAGCTTCCTTCTCATTAACAATTTTGATGGTGCTAATCCACAAAGCAATGGAGTAGTTCTGTAGTTTAGTAGTGCTGTTTAAAAATCTTCATTCTTCTTTAACAGTGCTGAGATAGTTTTGACTCCTCACTCAGCTTCACCATTAGATTGAGGATATCTAGGGAAACTTGTAAGATGTACAAATCCACAGTTTTCTGCAAAGTGCGTAAAGTTAGGCGTTTGCAAATTGTGGTCCATTATTGGAAACTATCTGGTCAGGTATACCATGTGTTGCAAAGATTTCCTGTAACATTCAAATGACTGTCTCCATTGTTGTTATGTACAAACATTTACCCTCAATCCACATTGAAAAATAATCGATGACAATCAGGTAGGATTTCCCATTAAATATGAATATATCCATCCCCAGATGTTCCCACAGTCTGGTTGGGAATTGGGGTGAAATAAGGGGTTCCCTCTGATCCTGCCTGTGCACAGCACATTCCTGGCAATAAGAAATAATTTTTTCCACATCTCTCGATATTCCTGGCCACCACGTGGATGACTGAACTTCTGCTCTAAATTTTGTTATACCGATTGTTTTTCAGCCAGCACAGACACAAAGGGCCAAGTGGCCTCTTTCTGTGTCTTACACTTTCTATGATCCTATGATTCTATGTGGTCCTGGTTCATTTTCTCCAAGATGTCTACCTGCAGTGATTCTGGAATCACCAGCCTCTCGTCATATACCAGCAAATCATCCACAATAGTAAAGTGTTGAACAAGATTTTCATCCTCTTACCACTGGGACTCTGCTATGGCCAGCCTCACTTGCAATAGTGGTGGATATAGATGCACTTCTCATCTTGCATTTGAACATGACAAATTTCTTGGAGCTTTTTGAACTTGCCGGCTCCTGATGTGCATCCCAACAGCATGCTTGAGTTTTCCTTAATAGTTGTCCTAACAGTTCAGTAACTTGTGCTAGATTGCGTAAAATTTTTGCCAACTGATAAACCATTTCAAGGATTCATTGAAGATCGTGGACTGAAGTAGGAAATGGGAATCCACGAATGGCTCTTGTCTTTTGCGGGTTTGCCATTATGCCATTGGTACTGACGATGTGTCCTAAAAATGAATAGATATTTTTGAAAATTCACACTTTTCATTAAGTGCGAGGCCTTCTTCTTGTAGATGATTCAAAACTGCTCTAACCCTTAGGTCATATTCTTCAATAGATTCACCATGGACTAAGTTGTCGGCCATATGGCATATTACTCCTTTAAGGCCCTGTAGAATGTTCGACATAGTTCTTTGGAATATTTCCACTGCTTATTTTATACCGAATGATAAATTATTAAAACAAAATCTTCCAAATGAAGTAATGAAGGTTGTCAATAACTTTGACTTCCTATCCAATGGAACTTGCCAAAAGCCACTATTTGCATCAAGCTTCATGAACATAGTACTTTCGGATAACTTTGCCAAGCTTTCACCCACTGAGGACATTGAATGAACTTCTCTTGCCACAGCCTTATTAAGTTGAGTTAAGTCTACACAAATACGAAGAGTACCGTTAGGTTTAGAAACTGGAACCATTCCCGAACACCACTGCAGGTTCAGTGACAGGAGAAATGACTCCTCTCCTGGTCATCTCTTCTAGTTGATGTTGGACTTGCTTCATTAGTGGGTGTGGTATCTTCCTAGATGTGAAAAGACACACTGGCTTAGCATCTTTTCAAAAAGTAATATGATATTCAGTCTTCAGTCTACCTAAACCAGTAAATAATTTTGGAAAGTCTTTTTGGAAGTGACTCCTGGATTCTTGTTGCTGAACTTCTTCCACTTTTCTTATAAGATGACGGTCAATATAAGTTCTTCTACTTAAGAGAGAGAATTCCTGATTCTGTAGAACATACAGTGTTCCCAATATCTGCTTTCCCTTGTACCGGAGTATTGCCTGTAGCTTTCCCCTGACATTCAGTTCAATCCCTCCTGGGCCATGCAACTTAGCCTCTGTCAGTTGCAGGTAATGCATTGATAACCACAGTTCATTGTCTGATAAGACCGTTACACTTGCTCCAGTGTCTGGTTTAAAATTAATGATATACCCATTGACATATATATCTGCACACCAAAATGCCTGATTAGGAGCACCAAAGAAGTTTTCTGATTTCCCTCTTGATGGAATTGTTCATCATCGTTAACAACTCTATGTTTGGAGAGTTTTTCTTTCGAACCTGTGGGAGTAGAGATTTTACTTTGGCACATCTTCCCAAAATGGCCAACTTTCTTACAATTTTTTTTATTATTCATTCAGGGGATGTGGGCGTCGCTGGCTATGCCTGCATTTATTGCCCAATTACTCTTGAGAAGGTGGTGGTGAGCTGCCTTCTTGAACCGTTGCAGTCCATGTGGGGTAGGTACACCCACAGTGCGGTTAGGAAGGGAGTTCCAGGATTTTGACCCAGCGACAGTGAAGGAATGGCGATATAGTTCCAATTCAGGATGGTGTGTGGCTTGGAGGGGAACTTTCAGGTGATGGCCATGCATCTGCTGCCCTTGTCCTTCTAGTTGGTAGAGGTCACGGATTTGGAAGCAGCTGCCTGAGGAGCCTTGGTGCGTTGCTGCAGTGCATCTTGTAGATGGTACACACTGCTGTCACTGTGCGTCAGTGGTGGAGGGAGTGAATGTTTGTAGATGGGGTGCCAATCAAGCGGGCTGCTTTGTCCTGGATGGTGTCGAGCTTCTTGAGTGTTGTTGGAGCTGCACCCATCCAGGCAAGTGGACAGTATTCCATCACACTCCTGACTTGTGCCTTGTAGATGGTGGACAGGCTTTGGAGAGTGAGGAGATGAGTTACTCGCCTCAGGATTCCTAGCCTTGTAGCCACGGTATTCATATGGCTACTCCAGTTCAGTTTCTGATCAATGGTCACTCCAGGATGTTGGTAGTGTGAGATTCAGCGATGGTAATGCCACTGAATGTCAAGGGGAGATGGTTAGATTCTCTCTTGTTGGAGATGGTCATTGCCTGGCACTTCTGTGGTGCGAATGTTACTTGCCATTTATCATTCCAAGCCTGGATATTGTCCAGGTCTTGCTGCATTTCTACACGGACTGCTTCAGTATCTGAGGAGTCGCGAATGGTGCTGAACATTGTGCAATCATCAGCTAACATCCCCACTTCTGGCCTTATGATTGAAGGAAGGTCAGTGATGAAGCAGCTGAAGATGGTTGGGCCTAGGGCACTAGCCTGAGAAACTCCTGCAGTAATGTCCTGGAGCTGAGATTTACCTCCAACAACCACAATCATCTTCCTTTCTGCTAGGTATGACTCCGACCAGTGGAGAGTTTTTCATCGATTCCCATTGACTCCAGTTTTGCTAGGGCTCCTTGATGCCATACTTGATGTCAAGGGCAGTCACTCTCACCTCACCTCTTGAGTTCAGCCCTTTTGTCCATGTTTGAACCAAGGTTGTAATGAGGTCAGGGGCTGAATGGCCCTGGCAGAACCCAAACTGAGCATCACTGAGCAAGCTATTGCTAAGCAAGTGCCGCTTGATAGCACTGGCGATGACACCTTCCATCACTTTACTGATGAAAGCATTCTGCTTTGTTTGCAGGACACTGTTCGCTCCTGTTAGTCTTTTTGGCACCACAGGGTTGGCAGGGTTTCATAGTACCTTGCAGTTCCCCCTGCACCCCCAGTGTACCTTCTTTTCTGGAGCTTCTTTCACAGCCCTCTGGTTACGGAACTGTATGATGGCTGGAGGTTTCCTGAACCAAGGTCTTTCTTCACCTCTCAGGATTGTGCTGTTCTTCTTCCAGACCTACGCTTGCTTCACTAGCTGAATTGCTTTGTCTAATGTGAGGTCTTCTTTAGACTGCAATAAATCTGATAGAGATTAATGAGCAATACCTACGACAGTGCAGTCTCTTATTAATTCTGCTTTTATGTCTCCATATTCACATCCTCAGCTAATCTGTGAAGGTCATTGTCAGGCAACACCACCCCCCCCCCCCCACCCCCCTCTCACCTGCCAAGAATGTGGCACACATTATTTCAGCACATGAACATTAAAACTTAAAATTGTGGCTGGGAAGAAAAGAGGGCCTATCACAAGGAATTGCCAGGCCCCTGACTAGAAAGACATTTGCATGCCAGCAGACAGTGTTGGAACAAGGGACCCAGTCTTTGCTTCCCCAATACACTGAAGAAGTGGTCAGACGAATTTAGTCACATGACTGGCTGGCTGTTGGTTTTTTGAATTTGAACTGGCCACAGAAATTTGAACTCAGAAAGCTGTTCACTCCTGTACTGTACTCTTGTACTCCTGTACTCTCTTGTCTGTTCTCATCTCATTCTCACCAGCTTCAGAAACCATTGAAGACACGTAAACTCAAGGAGAGAAAAGTCTCCTACATGAACAAGGTTTAAGAAGAATACTAGGCCCCAATGAAAAAGTAAGAGCTGTCTACAATCAAAGACTCAACAGTGAGCTGGAAACACAGAAACAGTAACAAGAAACCCCCTTCAGAGACTGCCTCAAACCTCTTTATTTTTCTTCTCCTTTCTGTCCCTATTTGCATGTGTGTATCATGTGTGTATGCTAGCATGGGTGCGCCGTATATCCATAGGCATTAACCAAATTAGAGTTTAAGTTTAAGTTTTAATAAATTTCACTTTTCTTCTTTAAATCGAAGAAAACCTGGTGTGCTGATTTCTTTGCCTTATAATTGGAAAGCGGCGAACAAGGATTCACCAAGGGGGAGCTCAAACCACAGTGTGTTTAAGAATTAAACCCTGTTACAATAAGACACCTAGACACCTTTCTCACCTGGTCGTAACATCATTAATAAAAGCATCAATTGTTTCACCTGGTTTCTGGACCTTTCTGTTAAATCTTGCCCTTTCCAGAATCTTATTGTTCTTCAGGTTGAAATAACTATCAAAGCCTTTTAAAACGTCATCAAATTTGTCTGATGTCTCATTAATGCCCTATCTTGCAATAACATTAGGCTGGATTTTACCAAGCCCACGACATCGGGTACTGTGGCGGGAGGGCGGGAGAACCGGAAGATCGTCCCGCAGAGGCCTGCCACGAAGGCCGACACTGGGAGGGCCCGGCCTAATCCTGCCAGTGGCCGGGAGGCTCCATGGTGGCCCCCCAACGCTGAGCAACGGGAACTGAATTACAATATTTAAATAAACAGGATGAATAAATTTAAATAAACTTACCTTTAATCTTCCGGGCCTGCCGCAATCCTCAGTGCGGCAGCTGGCACTCCCACACCTTCAAGTCCCCATCCGGGGAAAGCTGCTGCGACACTGGTGGGGAGTGGGGAGGAGTTAAGATCTTCAGTGGGGGTGGGGATCGGGTCAAATAAATATCAAGGGAGTAGCGGATGGTGGGAAGGGGTGACCTTTAAACTTCGTGCAGTCTAGGAGGGGGAAAGATCAGGTTTAAAAGGTAAGTGATTTGGTGGGGGGAAAGCGCGTTAGAAACTTATTTGATAAATTTTGGGGGTGTATCTTTAAAAATTTAAATACGCACGCAGGGCTGGTTGCCCTTTAAAAATGGCACCAGCACCTGCGCACAGGCAGCTGACACTATTGCTGACGAAGGCCAGCCCGCCCTCCGCCACTTGACTGGGGGGTGTGGGCTGCCCTGGCTATTTAAATGAGCCACCATGTGGAAGATTGTGGCGGCTCTTTGGCGTGTGGCCCGCACATGCGGGCTGCCATGTTTTGAGCTTGTCACCGAAATCGGCGGCAGTCCCTTCAAATCCAGCCCATTGTCTGCTATTGCCCCAGTGGAATACAACAATGCGTTGACTTGCTCTGTTTCAGACTGGCTGTCTATTTTGGAAGCAATTCTACATCTCAAAAATCTTTTTCGCCAGAGAGACCAATTTTGAATTTGATTTGGTCCTTCCATGTGTCCACACCTCTCTGGTATTGTGAATTTAAGATCCATGGCTTTTTATGCAGGTTACTTTCTTTTTAAAATTTTCCCTCCAGTATCAGACATTTCCTGTGCTGTTCCTCCTGACTTCTGCTATGCTCACCATTTCTCCCTGTGTAATCCTGCTGCTAGACTTTGGATTTATTTCCTCCTTGTTTTACATGCAGCTTTTTAGCATTTCTGCTATCTTCTTTTTACATCCTTCACTTAGAATGTTGACTATTTGTAGCCTCTGTTTTTTTCTGCCTTGCGATCTCCACATGTAATGGCACGACCTCGGATCCACCCTTGCTAAGGTCTTTTGGTTTTCCCAGTGCTGCCTGCCTAGTGCCGTTAGGAACAACATTTTTTGTACCCTCTTTATGGACTCCTCACCAGATCCCCAATTGTTGCTTGGTTCTCCGAATCAAAGCCTGCGATTGCTGGACCAGAATTGATTTTTTCACAGACTACCCGCTTCTGTGGTGCAGCCTGAATGCCTCCACAAGCTGGTGCCCGACTCTCCATGCCTCCTTCGTCCACAGAGCAGCTCTGAAGCTTTATCACAGCCTCTTCTCGAGCTCTGCAGTTTTGACGCCTTTTTTAGGTCTGCCTTCTTCAAGGTGTTTCTTCAAATTCTTCTTCTGATTGTTGCATGGTAAAATCCACTGCTGTTCATCCCACCACTGTTCACCGTGTTGTATGTTTGGTTTGCCTGCTGCCACTTTAGTAGACTTGGCTAGTCTAGTTTAGAGAGATTATTGAGTCTTCAAGGTTGTTCAACCTTGCCCGTCTAAGAGCGAAGTCCAAAGTACGGAAAGTCCTCATCAGGGAACTCCTCTTTGCTGACGATGCTGCTTTAACATCTCACACTGAAGAGTGCCTGCAGAGTCTCATCGACAGGTTTGCGGCTGCCTGCAATGAATTTGGCCTAACCATCAGCCTCAAGAAAACAAACATCATGGGGCAGGATGTCAGAAATGCTCCATCCATCAATATTGGCGACCACGCTCTGGAAGTGGTTCAAGAGTTCACCTACCTAGGCTCAAATATCACCAGTAACCTGTCTCTAGATGCAGAAATCAACAGGCGCATGGGAAAGGCTTCCACTGCTATGTCCAGACTGGCCAAGAGAGTGTGGGAAAATGGCGCACTGACACGGAACACAAAAGTCCAAGTGTATCAGGCCTGTGTCCTCAGTACCTTGCTCTATGGCAGCGAGGCCTGGACAACGTATGTCAGCCAAGAGCGACGTCTCAATTCATTCCATCTTCACTGCCTCCGGAGAATACTTGGCATCAGGTAGCAGGACCGTCTCTCCAACACAGAAGTTCTCGAGGCGGCCAACATCCCCAGCTTATACACACTACTGAGTCAGCGGCGCTTGAGATGACTTGGCCATGTGAGCCGCATGGAAGATGGCAGGATCCCCAAAGACACATTGTACAGCGAGCTCGCCACTGGTATCAGACCCACCGGCCGTCCATGTCTCCGCTATAAAGACGTCTGCAAACGCGACATGAAATCCTGTGACATTGATCACAAGTCGTGGGAGTCAGTTGCCAGCGTTCGCCAGAGCTGGCGGGCAGCCATAAAGACGGGGCTAAAATGTGGCGAGTCGAAGAGACTTAGCAGTTGGCAGGAAAAAAGACAGAGGCGCAAGGGGAGAGCCAACTGTGCAACAGCCCCGACAAACAAATTTCTCTGCAGCACCTGTGGAAAAGCCTGTCACTCTAGAATTGGCCTTTATAGCCACTCCAGGCGCTGCTTCACAAACCACTGACCACCTCCAGGCGCGTATCCATTGTCTCTCGAGATAAGGAGGCCCAAAGAAGAATCAGTATTTTGAACATTAACTCTTTATTACATTCTAACTATGTACAGCTTTACGCCAATATATGTGACCTCTCTGAAGCCATGCTGCATCCCCCTCCAGTGATCTCTTACATCATTATGGTGGGATGTATTCCTTACTCTGTCTCAATCATTAACCCTTTCAGCACCTTATACTACAGTGTCCATGCCAGCTCTCTGCAAGTGGAATTTAACTAGACCCACTCCTTGTCCTTTCACTTTAGCCCTGCAAATTTTTCCCTTCAGGTGCTTATCCAAATCCCTTTGAAAGCCATGAATGAATCTCACTCCACCACACTCGCAGTGCATTCCAGATCCTAACCACTCACTGTGTAAAAAAGTTTTTCCTCATGTCATCATTGATTCTTTTGCCAATCACCTTAAGTCAGTGTCATCTGGTTCTCAACCCTTTTACCAATCGGAATTGGTTCTCTCTATCTATTCTGTCTCGACCCCACATGGTTTTGAACACCTCTATCAAGTCTCCTCTGAATCTTCTCTTCTCGAAGGAGAACAACACCAGTTTATCAAAACTAACTTAATAACTAAAGTCCCTCATCCCTGGAACCATTCCCATAAATCTTTTCTGCACCCTCTCTAAAGCCTTCCCATCTTCCTAAAGTGTGGTGTCCAGAATTGGACATAATACTCCAGTGGAGGCAAAATCAATGGTTAATAAAGGTTCATCATAACTTCCTGCCTTTTGTAATCTTGCCTCTATTTATATAGCCCAGGATCTAGTAGGCCTTTTAAACACTTTCTTAGCCTGCCCTGCCACCTTTAACAATTTGTGCACATATATTCCCAGGGCTCTCTGTTCTGGTACCCCCTTTAGAATTGTACCCTTTAATTTATATTGCCTGATCTCATTCTTCCCACCAAAATGAATAACTTCACACTTTTATAGTCATAGAGTCATAGAGATTTACAGCACAGAAACAGGCCCTTCGGCCCAAAGCGTCTGCGCCAACCATCAAGCACCGTCCTAACTAATCCCATTTCCCAGCACTTGGCCCATAGCCTTGTATGTTATGGCATTTCAAGTGTACATCTAAATACTTCTTGAATGTCGTGAGTGTTCCTGCCTTTACCATCCTTTTAGACAGTGTGTTCCAAATTCCAACTGCCCTCAGGGTGAAAAAATTTCTCCTCAAATCCCCTCTAAACCTCCTGCCCATTACCTTAAATCTATGCCCCCTAGGTTTGACCTCTCCACTAAGGGAAAAAGTTTCTTCCTATCTATCCTATCAATGCCCCTCATAATTTTACATACCTCAATCATATCTCCCCTCAGCCTTCTCTGCTCCAAGGAAAACAGCCCCAGCCTATCCAGTCTGTCTTCATAACTGAAATGCTCCAGCCCAGGCAACATGCTGGTGAATCTCCTCTGCACCCTCTCCATTGCAATCACATCCATCCTATAAGGTGGTGACCAGAACTGTACACAGTACTCCAGCTGTGGCCTAACTAGCATTTTATACAGCTCCATCATAACCTCCCTGCTCCTATATTCTATGCCTCAGCTAATAAAGGCAAGTATCCCATATGCCTTCCCAACTATCTGCTGCTGCCTTCAGTGATCTATGGACAAGCACCCCAAGGTCCCTCTGTACTCCCTAGGGTCCTAACATTCATTATATATTCCCTTGTCTTGTTAGACCTCCCAAAATGCATCACCTCACACTTCTCAGGATTAAACTCCATTTGCCACTGCTCCGCCCATATTACCAGCTCTTCTGTATCATCCTGTAGTCTAAGGCTTTCCTCCTCACTATTTACGACACACCAATTTTCGTCTCGTCTGCAAACTTACCTCCTATATTCACGTCTAAATCATTAATGTACACTACAAACAGTAAGGGTCCCAACATCGAGCCCTGCAGTACTCACTGGTCACAGGCCTCCATTCACAAAAACAACCCTCTACCATCACCCTCTGCCTCCTTCCACTAAGCCAATTTTGAATCCAATTTGCCAAATTACCCTGGATCCCATGGGCTTTTACTTTCTTAACCAATCTCCCATGCGGAACCTTATCAAAAGCCTTACTGAAGTCCATGTAGACTACATCAACTGCTTTACCCTCATCTATACCTCTAGTCACGGCCTCGAAAAATTCAATCAAATTTGTTAGACATGATCTCCCCCTGACAAAGCCACGCTGACTATCCCTGATTAATCCCTGCCTCTCCAAGTGGAGATTAATCCTGTCTCTCATTAAATTTCTGCATTAAATTTCATCTGCCACTTGTCCACCAATTCCACCAGCCTGTCTATGTCCTCTTGAAGTTTATCACTATCCTCCTCACAGTTCACATTACATCCAAGTTTTGTGTTATTTGGAAATTTTGAAATTGTGCCCTTTACACCCAAGTCTAAGTCATTAATATATATCAAGGAAAGCAGTGGTCCTAATACTGACCCCTGGGGTACCCCCCTATATACCTTCCTCCAGTCCGATAAACAACCGTTCACCATTACTCTCTGTTTCCTGTCACTCAGCCAATTTCGTATCCACGCTGCTACTTTGCCTTTTATTCCATGGCCTTCAACTTTGCTGACCAGCCTATTATGTGGCACTTTATCAAATGCCTTTTGGAAGTCGATATGCATCACATCAACAGCAGTACCTTCATCAATCCTCTCTTGTTACCCAATCAAAAAACTCAATCACTTTGGTTAAACACGATTTGTCCTTAACAAATCTGTGCTAGCTGTCGTTAATTAATTCACATTTGTCCAAATGGTTTTTAATTTTGTCAAGGATTATAATTTCTAAAAGTTTTCCCACCACCGAGGTTAAACCAACTGGCTTGCAGTCACTGGTTTTTCCTTACAGTCTTTTTTTGTACAAGTGTGTAATATTTGGAATTCTCCAGTCCTCTGACACCAGCTCCACACCTAAGGAGGATTGGAAGATACTGGTTTCACAGTTTCCTCCCTTACTTCCCTCATCCTAGGATGCATCCCATCCGATCCTGGTGACTTATCAACTTTAATTACAACCAGTCTTTCTAATACCTTCCCTTTATCAATTTTTAGCCCATCCAGTATTTCAATTACTTCCTTTTTCACTATGACTTCAGCAGCATTTTCTTCCTTGGTAAAGACAAATGCAAAGTACTCATTTATTACCTCAGTCATGCCCTCTGCCTTCATGCATAAAACCCCTTTTAGATCCCTAATCAGCCCCACTCCTTCTTTTAGAATCCTTTTACTATTTATATGCCTCTAGAAGACCTTTGCATTCCCTTTTATGTTGGCTGCCAGTATCTTCTCATACTCTCTCTTTACCTCTCTTATTTCCTTTTACAGTTTCCCTCTGAACTTTTCTGTTCAGCCTGGTTCTCACTTGTATCATCAAGCTGACATCTATCATATGCACCTTTTTTCTGCTTCATCTTACTCTCTATCTCTTCCATTATCCAGGGAGCTCTGGCTTTGGTTGGTCTATCTTTCTTCCTCATAGGAACTTACCTTGTCTGTACCTGAACTATCTCCTCTTTAAAAGCAGCTCATTGTTCAATTGCAGTTTTGCCTGCCTGTCTTTGATTCCAATTTACCTAGGACAGTTCTGTTCTAACCCCAATGAAATTAGCCCTCCTCCAATTATTATTTTTACTCTAGATTGCTCCTTGTCCTTTTCCATGGCTAATATAAACTTTATGATACAATGATCACTGTTCTCTAAATTTCCCCTACTGACAGTTGATCCATTTGACCCACCTCATTCCCCAGAAACTGATCCAGCAATGCCTTCTGCCTTGTTAGGCTGGAAACATACTGATCAATCATGTTTATAGGAGCTGAGATCTCATATGTACAGGAGCTTAAATGTCATGTTTATAAGAGCTGAGATCTCCTGTGTCGAGGATGACTTCATCCAGCCCCAGATAAGCTGTTTCCGAGCCTTAATGAACTCTATGAGCAGAAGCAGAAAGGAGTTGGTATATCAGTATATAGTCCTATTTTGTCCAGCAGTGGACAAAAGGCAAAAAAAAAAACCTTTGGGCAGTAACTCAATAGTACCGACGTCTTTATTAACCTTTATTAACCACGTTCTGAGTCGCAACTGGAAATCAGAAAGCAAACCAGACTGTTAAAATAAATTACCACCAGTAGAGCTAAACCAACTCAATAAGTGACTGCTAATGGTAGCATGAATTGTAATAGCAAGTTCTACTCCCTGGATTCAATATTCATAATCCTGACCAGTAATGAACCAGTGTAGGGTTTAATGAGGCCACGCAGCGTATTCCACCATCTATAACAAAAGATCAACCCTTGATGAATCAGGTTTTGCAATCAGCACCAAGAATCAGCAGCACAGAAGCATTATTATGGAGCAATTTACACAAGAGAAAAAGATACTTCACTATTATAATTCTTGGTTATTATTGCATTAATTATGGTTCCACTGCAATCCTTCAAAAAGAAGTTGGATGAGTTCCTGAAGGTTTTGGGTTCAAGACCCACTTCAGACACTTGTGCACATAATGCTAGCACAGTACTGAGGAACTGTTGCACTGTTGGGGATACCGTCTCTCAGATGTGATATTAAACCAAGACCTTGTTTGCCCTGTCAGCTGAATGGAAAAGATCTCAAGGCACTATTTGAAAAAGAATTGGGGAGTTCTCCCAGTGATCTGGCCAACATTTATCCCTCTGGCAACACCTGAAAACAGATTATCTGGTTATTTATTTCATTGCTGTTGTGGAACCTTGTACGCAAATTGGCTGCCACATTTCCTACATCATAGCAGTGGGCAACACTTCAAAATATACTTCATCGGTAGTAAAGCGCTTTGGGACATCCTGAAATTGTGAAAATTGTTATATAAATGCAAAATCTTTCTATCCTTCTTTTCCTGAAAGTAGGGGGACATGCAAAGTTATAGAAGGTAGCTTAGAGAATTATTGGTAAGAATCACTG
The DNA here is from genome assembly GCF_036365525.1 of Heterodontus francisci. Taxonomy (NCBI): domain Eukaryota; kingdom Metazoa; phylum Chordata; class Chondrichthyes; order Heterodontiformes; family Heterodontidae; genus Heterodontus; species Heterodontus francisci. Next base: position 31,101,338 of record NC_090381.1, on the reverse strand, counting down.
CAGTCTTCTGCAGCCTGTTCAATTGCCTTCAGGGACGGATTTCCCAGAGTTTCTCCCTCACTAAATTAGTTGAGGGTTTTTTTGTTCCCTCTGTTTTTCCATCTCTCCCAGGAGAGAGTAAGTGCCTGGTGGATGAGTTGATTGAGACTTCATCATATCTGTGGCACAGGCTGGATGGACTAGCTGCTCTATTCCTGTCCTTTTTCATTTGTTTAAATTTGTTGCCAACAGACTTGTAAGAGGCAGGACACTCTCAACTCCCAGTCTAACTATAGGAAAACTATGGTTGCTATCCAGCCTGATATCTCCTTACTGGAGAACATGTCACACCAGACAGGTCAAATAGGGCAAGAGACAGGACAAGTTGGCTCATCAGTCAGTTCAGCAACTGAGGTCAACTCTTGCAGACATCTCACCCACCCTGAGGATTTTAGAACTGTATTACATGTACTCCTTCATGAAGAGCAGCCCCATTTCAATAGCCAAGAACAACATCATGTCCTATTTATATTGTCTGAGTGAAATTATTACTGAACTGGAAATAGCCATTATCATAGCAGTTATGGTACTTGTGAAATGATTTTGAGTTATGTAATGTTTTACAGCTTGTGCAGACTTGTGCTTTCCTCAATTATTTATACCGTACATTCCTATTCTCTTGCACTGCTCTCTAATACGCTCATATTTGTGATTTGTGCTTCCAAGTCACTAGGGGAGCTATTGTCCAGCCTTCATCCTTGAATGCAGCAACTGGCCCAACTTACTCAAGTGAAAAATCCAGACCTTTATTGCCTTGCAGTCTGAGGTGCAATGTGTAGAGGGCTTAGGATGTTGGGGGTAGATGAATTTAAAAGAGGTGAGAGGGGGCTCAAGATCAGGTAGAACCTGCAGGTACCAGGGCAGGAATTTTCCTGCAGGCTTCTGAACTCCGCTGTCAGGCTGAAATGTAGGTCAAAAGCCCACACTGTTTGGGAAACAGTCACTCACGGGGTGAATAATTAATGACCAGAGGCAGGCTCACCATCCAATTAAAGATTGGATCAAAACCAATCAGAGGCCTTACAGCTTGAAAGGAGCAGCAGGCTGTGTGGAAGGTAAGTGAGGGAGAGGGCACATCAAAATGGAGGTGCTCTCTCTCCAACTTTTTAAAATTTAAATTAAAAAGTGGCTTTTGCAGCCAGGCCACTACCTTGGGCGGTGGGAGGAGCCCTTCTACAGAGCGGCCTGTGGCTGCTGCAGCACCCAGGCAGGCATCGAGGGCCTCTAGGCCTTTCTGGAGAACTAGCTGCTCCCCCATCCGGGTTTGCCGCCAAGAGGCCGCCTCCAGGCAGTTAAACTAGCCCCCACCGCCTCTGGGAACCTGGAGACCAACTGGAAATCCCTGCCAGCACCCCACCCCCCCATCTCGCCTCCGCAAAAATGGCCCATAGGTGGGATGGAGCCGGGGAACTGGCACACAGGCAGGAGGCACTACTTAGAGCATCCAGTCACCTTCAATCCCGGGCCCAACAGGTCCTAAAAATCAAGCCCCAGATCTCAACCCAGAAGCGAATTTGTGGCCCGTTTCTGTTAGGACCTGAAACATCTGTCAGTCCCCATGGAAGACCCCTCGGTGCAATAAGGAGGCAAAGTCAGTTTGCCCTGCTGGAATTCCTGGGGCTCCCACCTCCAACCGTTCGGGCACTGGGAATCAACCATCATCCCGGGCACTTTGGGGCCCACCAGGATCACTAGGCTGGTATCATCATAAAACCCAGCTGGCTCACTAATGTTCTTCAATGAAGGAAACCTGCCATCCTTACCTGGCCTGGCCTGTATTTGACTCCAGTCACACACCAATGTGATTTACTTTTAACTGCCTCTGAAGTTGTCTGGAAATCCATTCAGTTTAGGACAGGTAAGAATGGGCAATAAATTCCGGCTTTGTCAGTGGTGCCGGGATACCTAGAACAACAAGGAAAGTTGTCACATTTTTTTGACAGGCCCTCACACAGGGGTGGGGTGGGGTGGAGGGAGCTGGGGGCAATTGCTAACAGACTTAGAGGCAAGGGGACTGTCCAATGTGTCCATCCAGCATTGCATTCTCCCCCACCACCATCCTCTAGTGGCCGCTCAAGATACATCTTTATCACCTGCTGAAAATATTTAAAGCAAATGAGCCCCTCCCTGCCCCCGGATACCATGATGGTGTCAGAAGCTGAGGTCAGAAGTAGGACACTTACAGCCAGGATGGTGAGACCAAGGATTTTGTGGTCCAACCATTTTATTTGAAGCACAGCTCTGGGCCATGAGCCCTGATTGTAACCTGGGGAGGAAGGGAGGCGTGCAGATCTGGGACAAGTGGGAAGACACCTATGAAAGTGCCAACATAAGGCTATTTTAATACCCAGGCCTCATTTAAATGATCCAAAGCTGATTCATGCACCTGATCACTACCCCCATAACAATTGTTGGATATGAAGTGGGGCATAATTGGGCTCAGCCCTAATGTCCCATACAATCGAAAAGCCTGTCAGCAAATCGCTGTTCAGGCATATTCACGACTAGTGGCCACTTAGCTGAAGTAGCAGAAATGACCGTAGGCTGTGCACTGTACCCAGTTAAGGGAGTCCATTTGTTAGAGGAAAGTCAGAGGGAAAACTAATTCTTTGCAGCTGGAACATTTTGATTCTTTTCTGAGAGATGTGATGTGCCAGTGCAAAAATACAAGCCTTTGTTTTGTTTTCAAATGGCATTATTGGAGGTGACACATCACCCAGAGCAATTCTTCCAACCATCAACCTTCACAGCTCACTCATCAGTACAGGATTCCAAGAAGGTCTGGCTGGTGACACACATATACATTGATTATGGACTGAAGAGACAATCAAGTCTGGACCTCCTGAGCCCAGCTCAATTCCTACTGTGAAACAGGACTATTGTTTGACTATGCTGGACTGAGTTGGATTTCAGTGCATTATTAACACAACATCCACTCCCTCCGGGATCCTCTGCTCCTGAGTTGGTCACCTTATGTTGTCGACAGCTATATTTGGACGAGCTGGTTCAAACTTCACCTCCTTTAGTCTCAGGGGAACTTCTCGTCAATCTAAGTAGTGAGAATGTGGAACTCACTACCATATAGAGTATTGAGATGACTAGAAAGAAAAATAAAGACTTGCATTTATATAGCACTCTTCACAACCACATGACATCTCAAAGCGCTTTACAGTCAATGAAGTACTTTTGAAGTACAGTCACTGGTGTAAAGTAGGAAATACAGCAGCCAATTTGTGCACAGCAAAGTCCCACAAACAACAATATGATAATGGTCAGTGCTTTTATGTGATTGATTAAGGGGTAAATATTGATTAGGACACCAGAGATAACACCCTGCTCTTCTTCAAAATAGTGCTAAGGAATCTTTTATATCCACCCAAGCAGTCAACTGGGTTAACACCTCATCCAAAAGACATCAGCCCAGATTTTTGTGCATAAGCACAAGTAGTATTTGAATTGAGAACCTTATGATTCCGAGACAAGGGTGCTACCAATTGTGCCACAGCTGGCATGGCAAATTGGTAGGGATGTATTTAAGGGAAAGCTTGATAAACACTTGAGGCCAAACAGACACATTGATAGGGTGAGATGAAGTAAGGTAGGAGGAGGCCCTTGTGGAGCATGAACACCAGGATGGACCAATTAGACCAAATGGCCTGTATCTGTGATGTAAATTCTGTGTTATTCTATATAACATAGTTTGCTCTGGTTCCGAGTGTGGGTTTTGGGAGGATTCCTGACTGATGAATCCTTTGTTAATCTAAAGCAGTGGCTGACAAAGTGTGGTCCTCCAGGTGGTCTGCAGGCTGGTCCAAAATGCAAGTCACTGACGCACAACACCACGGCTGAGGCCATACAAGAGAACAGGCCAGCATCCGCATCCCCCACCACCGCGTGACATCACACAACCAGACCGGCTCTCATGTGCGCACCACAAGTCGTCATAAGCGTGAGCAACAACAATGTAGTTGTATAAGCAGGATTTATGTTACTGTTGCGACATACAACTGCAAGATCAGATTTTCAACACTTGTGGGTCTGAAAACAAAGAGGAACTGGCTGAACCTGGATCCTGACATGAGACTGAAGCTCTCCAGTTTGGAACCAGACATCACCTCATTGGTGTCTCGTCAAAAGCAGCGCCATTCTTCCCATTAATTCTGATGAGTTTTTCTGTGAAGGCAAGTAAAAGTGAGTGGGGCAGGACCGATAGGTGGTCTGAGGCATCTTTTGTCCTAAGTGGTCTGCAGATGAAAAGGTTTGAGAACCACTCATCTAAAGTAGCTCCATGGAACTTTGTGTTTTGCGGAGTGGCCCTGTGGAGTTTTCCTGGACAGCAATTTATGTTTTCCCCTTTATTTTGCATCCTGGCTGTTTTTTGTATGTTGAACAATTGCTGTCCTCTGTGTTGGAGATACAGGCCCTTCTCTCCCTCCACCGTGCCGGATTTTCCTATCAGCACAGTAGCTGTGGAACCCTTCATGTCCAAGCGTCACGAAGAAAACCTGCTCCCTCGTCAATCGGGACTCTGTCAGAAAGAGCCAGTCCTGGCGATGCAGTGCCCTCATGATAAGCATTGTCAATACTAGGGAAGTATCCCACCTTGGTGCCTGAACTGCCTTTCTCAAATGTTGCTGACAGTATTTATCAGGTTAAAGATTGCAACTCCCTTCTGACATGAAGAAATTATGCAGTCCATGATTTCCCATTCACTGAAATTAATGGACTGTACTTAAATGTTCACATGAGATTCTGATACATGTTTCCAGCAGCCAAGGGTCTGTGGTCAGGAGGATGCAGTCGGAAAATTTATACTTTGATGACAACACTGATAAGTTGGTAGTCAAGTATAGGAGGGAGTAATGCAGAGTACAGCTCCCTTGACATTGTCACTGGTCAGGTACAGGATAAAACTGACTGTGCAGATACATGAGCTAATACTGAGACATATCTTAAACTAGACAGGACTGAATCATTCTTTTTAACTCAGGTGTACTGTACACATTCAGGAGCTGAAACCGAGATGCACTCAAACTACACAGTACTTGATAGGAATGAAGTGTTCCCTTTTACCCTGTGTGTGCTTCTGAGACAGAAAAATGACAAGAAATGGTATTGCTGAGCACTGTGGCTGTTACAGAGTTAAGTTCTGTAGCTTGAAGTAGGTGTGGAATGAGAAGAAGCCTGTTGTTGTCTGGCAGGGCTGAGGCGGGAACCTGAGCATCAGCTTGACAGAAGGTCAGATATTTACACAGAGAAACGCCACAAGAGGCAGTGAGAGGCAGAAAGAAACCTTTACATGTTTAGTCGAAGGAGATGGGAGGCAGAATATGCCAGGGCAGCACTGTCACCTGAGGATTAGAGGGCAGGCAATCATCAGCTGGACTTCAGGGACTAACTTGCTATCACCTCAAAGAGAAGGCTGATTCTCAAAGCAAGGCACCTTCCAGGTTTCATTGTTAGAAATGATGAGGAAAGTGTTTATTTGCCTGGACTGAGTTTGCAATTAGAGTGCCTTTCCAGAGCTTTTCTTTAAAGCAGTGGCAGATCAGTTCTCTCCAAACTTTTATCCAAAGACACATTCAGACAAATAGTGAATGAGGCACAAGTGAACTGTGCTTAAAGGAAAACGAGTAACACCAAAGAGGGATCATTTTCCTTGCAACATAACTTCATTCTTCCTTTTACAAGTTTATTCAAGAACACAGCTTGTGGATCAACAGTAACAGCATGTAAGAAGAAAACCTTCGAATGTGAGATTCAACTAAAAGTGGGTCTTCGACATCTCTGTGTAGGAACCTGCAATCCCCAGTGTAAACTGTAAACTGGATCTACAATCTCCAGGTGAAAGGCGGTGAAATATACTGAATTCATAGACTGTGGGAAAGAGAAAGTTTAATTTCACAACATTTTATTTATGCTTATATTTGTCTTGCTGTGGACAGTAGCATATGCAGAATCAAATGGCGGCCTCACTTGCAGTGCTCCTGACTGTGACATTGTGTGTCGACTTTGTACTGTTTAAATTGGTGCAGTCCGATCGGAGTGTTGTGAGAACCATGGGGAGAAAACCTCTGCCAATGGAAAAGGGTCTGGACCAAATAATAAATGTTCCAGACAGTCAACAGGTAAGTGAAACCACAAGTAAGCGAGCAAGTGAGTGAACGTACAGGTGAGCAAGCGTATAAGTGAGTGAATGTGCAGGTGGGTGAGTGTGTAAGTCAGCGAGCGCACAGTGGGGAGAGCATGCAAGTCCGAATGTTTTGAATCAGCCGTTGTTCTATTTTTCTGCTTTTTAAAAGATTTGGAATGTTTTAGAATCTTAAATGAATAAGAGAATTGTATTTCTAAGTGGTGTGTTACAGACTGCAGTGTAATTGAGGTATTCAGATTGTTTATAGCTGCAATGACAGACACCCTGGGAGTAGTGAGTTACAGGCTGGAAATAAGCAAAGGGTTTTTATGGTTTATATATAGATTAATGGATACAGAGAGTGAGGTACAGGATGGAATCTAATAGAGGAGTTCAGATGGTTTATGTATAAACTAACAGGCAGCCTGGGAGTGAGGGTTACAGACTGGAATTTAATCAAAAGTTTTAGTTTAGTTTAGTGATACAGCACTGAAACAGGCCCTTCGGCCCACCGAGTCTGTGCCGACCATCAACCACCCATTTATACTAATCCTACACTAATTCCATATTCCTACCACATCCCAACCTGTCCCTATATTTCCCTACCACCTACCTATACTAGGGGCAATTTATAATGGCCAATTTACCTATCAACCTGCAAGTCTTTGACATGTGGGAGGAAACCGGAGCACCCGGAGGAAACCCACGCAGACACAGGGAGAACTTGCAAACTCCACACAGGCAGTACCCGGAATTGGACCCGGGTCGCTGGAGCTGTGAGGCTGCGGTGCTAACCACTGCGCCACTGTGCTGCCCTATGGTTTGTATGGTTTATATATAAAATAACAGACACCCTGGGAATCAGTTAGAAGGAATCTAATCAAGCACTTCAAATGATTCACATATAGAATGATAGACACTCGTCGAGTGAATGACAGGTTGGACATTAATCAAAAGATTTGAATGGTTTATATATAGAATATTGGATAGAGAGAGTGAGTTGGAGGTTGAAATCTAATGAAGTTTCCATATGGTTTACAAATAGAATAATGGATATGCAGGAGTGTGTTACAGACTGGAATTAAATCGAGGGGTTCAGGTGCTTTATATATCGAATAATGGATATCCAGGAGCAACATACCCTCGAATTCTTTTTTGTAGTGCACGTGAAATTGTCTAAGTGACAGGCCCTTTAAACATTTTTGTACAGCCGATCACACGTGGTAAATTAAAAGGGTTGACTTGTGCACGGCCTGTGCAGGAATTTTCGAGTTGCTGCACAGTCACGCAGCTTAGAGGGAATATTGCCTAGGAGCGAGTTACAGGCTGGAATCTAATCAGAGGTTCACATGGTTTATACATAGAATAATGGATACCCGGGAGTAAGTTACAGGATGGAATCTAATCAAGAGGTTTGGGTAGTTGATATATAGAATAACGGATACCCCGGAGTGAGTTATAGACTGGAATCTAATCATGGGTTTTGAGTAGCTTATATATAAAGAATAATCGATACCCAGGAGTGAGTTACAGACTGGATGCTAGTCAAAAAGTTGCTAAGTTGTTAATTGAGCTTTGCCTTTCTGCTTCTCTTGCACCCTTTCGCTTTTACTGTTTGCCTGTCCCATCTTTTATTTGCCTCCGTCTCTTTTTCTCATTCCACCCCCTCTCTCTATAAGTCTGCCTTGCTGTCTGTCTCCCCTCTATCCTGCAGGTCTTTCATTCCTCATTTTTCCCTTGAACTCCCCCTGTAACCCATATGATCCCCCATTGTCTTCTATCAGATATTCTTATACTGGTTTACTCAGTTTGTACCATTTACCTTTTTAAAAAGTTCACAAATGTGGAAAAATGGCTTGCGGGGGAGGCGTTGGGGTGGGGGGAGCGGTGGCAGGGAGATGGGGACTGGGAAAGCAGAGGAAATTTAAAGGCTGGGAGTGGAGGAGAGCAGAGCTGGGGGCCAAGGGATACTGATACTGCTCAGGAGCTGCCAAAGTAAAAAAACTGCTTTGAAACAAAGTGACAGTAGGTTGAAAGGATACAAGAAGATGGGAAGTACCTTACAGCTAAAAGCGAAAGTAAGTGATTTTTGGGGGGGGAACAGGAAGAATGAGTGGAAGCACAACTTGTGAGGGAGCATGCGGTTGAGACCAGGTGGAATGGGAAGCCTGTGGCTGAGGCCATGGGGAGTATGAGGCCCCATAATGAGGTTCCTACTGATCTGGAGGCTTGAGAAAGTGAGGCTATTTGATGAGGTTTAGATAATTTACATGTATAATAATGGATACCCAGCAGTGAGTTACAGACTGGGATCTAATCAGTGATAAACAAGAAAGACACAATGAAGATGTGGAGACTGAGGGGTAAAATCACTGATGTTTGTAAACTGGTGAGCTGTTTTGTCTAGCAACCTCACGAAAACCTGCTAAGAATCTTAGCCCACGCCTGTTAGAGATGGGATTGTCCAGCCCAGGGCGTTAGTGGTATCTTTGTGTGCCAAGAAAGCTCAGTGATGATGAACATGATACCAAGCTTCAGTCTGATATCACTCGATAGGCACAGCACGCGATACATTCCAGAATATTCAAACGACACCACTGTCTACTTAAAGGGACAGTATGAAACCACAGCACGCAATACATTCCAGAATATTCAAACGACACCACTGTCTACTTAAAGGGACAGTATGAAACCACAGCACGCAATACATTCCAGAAGCTTCAAATGGCACCATTACCTACATAAATGGAAATTCTTGAGGATAGATAGGACAGAAGCTGAGAAGATAGAAATTGAGAAACGAATAAGGAAAATAGAGAAGGACAAACCATTCCCAAGACTTGGAATGGATCAAGCATAGTGTTTATACGTGAATATGAAAAGCATTAGTCTGGGAACTAGCAACAATAATTAAAATGGAGGGACATAAGATTGTAGCCTTAATCAAAACTTTGCTGCTGCAGGGTGAAATTGCAAAACTGAATGTGTCACCAAAACATTTTCAGGCGAGATAGAAAGAGAAGAAAAGGAATGAGTGGTCTTATTAATTGAAATCATGAATGCAACCATAGAAAGAAAAGTTCTCATTGATGGTGACAGTCAGACAACGTCAGACTTGAGTCAGGAAATGATAAGAGAGCAGTTTCCATGTTGGGAGTACATCACAACATTGAATAGTTGGGAAGAAAATGAGAGTGAGCTTTGAAGGTTTGTAGCTGCGGCAGAGATGTAATTATAGAGGACAATTATTCTAAGGTACACTGGGATAAGACAAAAGTTGTCCAAATGGGATCTTAGAATAAATTCCTTAGGGCTGTCTCCTTAATTAGCATGCTGTACCTCCAATAAGGAAGGATGCGACATTGGATCTGTTCTGGATAAAGAGGCGGGCCAAGTAGGTGACAGAAAAATAGCAGACCACTTACTTTATAATGACCAGAGCCGGATAATGTTCACATTGAAAAGCTACCAAAATGGAGCCCAAGGTACAGGTGTGGGACTGGAAATGGGCTAACGTCAGTAAATCGTGCCCAGATTAATTGGTTAGAAAAGTGCTGATAAAATAGTGGACCGTTTGAAGGAGATATATGAGATGGGTAAGATACAGATTATATACATTCTGACTAAGAGAATAAGAGACTCGATGGGTCAATATAAAAGTTGGAGAGAAAATGAGGTTTAAAAATGAGGCATGTGATAAATGTAGAGGAGCTAATACAGACAACAATAAGAAATATAAAAGATTTAGCAGGAAAAGAAATCAGAGATTATGGATATAGTTTAATTTCATTAAACCAGTGAACTCTTAAAAAATGCATGGACTAAGAAGGGATTTATAAAGGATAGGTCCTGATTGATGAATTTAATAACATTTTTCGAGGAAGTCAGAGATCATGGATAAAAAGAATGTGGTGGATGTTGTAAATATGGATATTCATCAGTCATGTGATAAACAATATATAAAGGACTCATTATAAAAATTGATTCCTAGTATTAAAGTGAATGGAGTCACGTGGTTAGGGAGGTGGTAGGAGAAGATCGAGCTCTGTTATCTTCTCTTGATCTGCAATTTAACCATCATCACTGAGTCCCCCATCATCAACATCTTGAGATCGTAACTGACCGGAAACATAATTGGACCAGCCATATCAACACCATGACTATAAGAGTTAGGATGCTCTGTGACAAGTGGCTTACCTATTGACCCCATAAAACCACTCCACCACCAAGACTCAAATCAGTAGTGTGATGGAATACTCACCCCTTCATATTTCTAATATGAAGAAGGTATCTGGGTGGAACATGGAAACGTAGAGGATTAGTAAAGACCAATCTGGCCTACCTGGCCAATCATTGCGAACATTTTTACTCCACCCCAGCTTCAAATAACATTTTGAACATACCCAGTTTAGTGATGACCTCCGACCCTGCTGTAAAGTTCTGCCTCTTTGACTCATTGGCTCTGTAAATATAGAGATAAGTACATTTTTAAACTGCTATCTGAAAACAGAATTGAAGAGAGGCCTGTATATTTTATGGATGGTTGGCAGTGAAGCAGTTTATGATACTTTGGGAAGATTATTACAATGTATTTTGTACTTTGTGATACTTTTCAATTTAATCCCCACTAATCAGATTTGCAGGACAGAAGGTGCCCGAGGGAGATGAAGGCCACTTTGCTTAAATGATAGGTGAAGTTTATGTTTAGAACAGCTGAAGGAGTATAGTGATAATGTCTACATAGAACCCTCTTACAAACATAAAGCGGGGGATTAGAGAAGGTAATTCAGTCTATCGAGCCTGCCCACTACACAGATCAAATACAACCTGCTCTCTTGTGGACTCAACCCAATACATTTAAGCCATTGTGGAAAGTTATCTAAAATTTGCTTTTCAAAGATTTCCCAAATGGTTCATTCTCAGATCAAGTACAAAACCAACCTGCTTAAGAGTAAAGGTTTCTCGGATGCAGAGTGAAATCTCATTCCAGATCAGATACAGGATGGGTTAGATACAGAGTAAGGTCTCTACACTGTCCCATCAAATACTCCCAGGTCTGGTACAGCATGGATTCAGAGTAATGCTTCTGTTACACTATCCCATCAAACGCTGCCAGGGCAGACACAATACAAGTTAGATACAGAGTAATTTTCCCCAAGACAGAGTATTCTCTCTAGTTATGATCCTCTTCCATCACATATCTTAGGAGGTAACACAGCTGGGAAAGAAACAAATGAGTCCTGCAGTTAGCTCAGGGATTTCCAATTTATGATCGTTCATTAACTGAATTGAGTCTTTTGAACACTATTCAATCTAGAATGTTGTTGGCAATTTCTTTTGTGAGCCTCTTTTTCTGACCTTTGAACCCTGCTCCCATGAACTCCTAAATGGTGAAGAAGCTGAAGGCTGGAGAGCATGTGCCATTCTGCCAACTACCAGTAGAGGGCACACTTCTTTCTATTAGAGATTGTGGGGCAGAAGCTGAAACCTCACTAACCTTCCCTGAAATCCATAGAGAGGGCTCCTGTTAAAAGTCACATGTACATGTGCACTGTATGGGCTTCAGTAAGCTACCGCCTAATATCTTTCTGAACTATTACATTCTGATTCATCCAGACATTTCTACTGCTTTGCTCAGCATTGGTGGTGTCCTTCACTCTGGGTTTTGGCCTTTCACCTGGGATTCTTGAGAAGTTTTATAAGTTCTTGTATGTCAAAAACATTCAATCCTCCTGCAGTCATTCCTGTTCCACATGAGATATTTTAAAACTCATTCTCCGGATGTGGGCATTGCTGGCAAGACCTGAATTAAGAGTGCTTGATGGGACATTGTATCTAGCCCATGCTGCACCTGATCTGGAACAGCATTTCTTTCTGCATCCGTGAAACCTGTACTCTTAAGTAGGCTGGTTTTGTATTTGATCTGAGAAATTTTTGGAAAAGCAAATTTTAGAAAACCTTTCCTTAATGGCTTAAATGTATTGGGTTGAGTCCACAAGAGAGCAGGTTGTATTTGATCTGTGTCGTGGACAGGCTCGATAGACTGAATTACCTTCTCTAATCCCACGCTTTGTGTTTGTAAGAGGGTTCTACTTAGACATCACTATGCTCCTTCAGCTGTTGCCCATTGCTAGTTGCCTTTGAGAAGGTGGTGGTGAGCCGCCTTCTTGAACCACTGCAGGCCCTGTGGTGAAGGTGCTCCCACAGTGCTGTTAGGGGGGGAGTTGCAGGACTTTGAATGAACAACAATGAAGGAACGGCAACATACGTCCAAGTCAGGATATTGAGTGACTTGGACAGATACCTGGGAGTGGTGGTGTTTCCATGCACCTTCTGCCCTTGTCCTTCTAGGTGGTGGAGGTCACGGGTTGGAGGTTGGGGGGGGTTGGGGGAGGTGCATAGCTGTTGCTATTGAAATTATGAAGTCACATCTGGATATAAACAACTATCTCAGCATAGGTCCAGCAGACTTCTTGATTTAGATGTCACTGAATGCTTCCTATGGTCAATGTGTGAGGTGCAGTGTCACAAAACTATAGCAGATTCTGATGATCAGGATCCTCCTAACTTGACATCAAACACAGGCAAGAAGCCAGGTACGCCAGCAATGCAGAAGATCATCAGTAGATTGAAATGATGAAGTATCACACAGTTATTCCAACAAAGATGTGTTTCTATGTGTTCAGGCTAGCTGCAGTTAATCTGATGATTTCTCCCTTAGTTTTGTTGAAAGCAGCATCTAAAAGTGGTGCATTAGAACTTAAGAATTATGAGGAATAAGACTATCCCTGTGATTACTCACATTCTAATCATATCCCTCAATAAACTCTACCCAGAAGCACATCCAGTTGTTTCTTGAAGTCATCTACACCGTTTCTTTCAATGGCCCATTTATTTTATGTCTAATGGCCTTCCTGAGAAGTAGATTCATTTACTCCAAATTTTCAAATAATACTCCTTACCTTTTAAGCCTTCTGTCAGTGTCAACATATCAAGCTCCTTTATACTTTTGAAAACATTTGTGAGGTCATCTTAAAGTGACTTTTCCTCTAACGTGCAACATCTTAAAACTCTCCGTGTAACCCAAATTGCTATGGTCTGGTATCATTCCAGTCACTGTAAGTAGCTTTTAAAAATCATGGACTTTCATTTCTATTGCATGGTATGACCTTCACTCCACCTCGTACATCAGGGTGAAATCTAACCCTGTGCTGGACACCAGATCTATAGCATAATGGTTAATACTTTCGCCCAACAATTTAAACTAGTGCTCACAACAAATAGCAGTTCCATTCGAGAGACTGCGTCTCCTAAGAATCTGTTTACTTATGCTGTGAGTGGAATATATGCCTCAGGACTAATAGTTACCCCTTACCTAAAGTACATTGCACCAGATACCTCATGGATACCCACTGTCAAACCATCACATTCAGGCTAAAGTTACGAGTTAAATGTATTTGTTTACTTACACAGAGGCAGAAAAATTGGCACAAAAGACAAGAGAAATAGAATCAATCCAAAAGAGACCGAAATGTCTTCAGAGCATGTTCCTTACACAGTTTAATAAACAGGAGAATTTTGGGAAGAAACCAATTTTTTTGGTTGTTTTTTATTCAATGTGAGCATTGCTGGCAAGGCCAGAATTTATCGCCCATCCCGAATTGCCCTTGAGAAGGTGATGATGAGCTGCTTTCTTGAACTTGTGCAGTCTATGTAGTGTAGGCACATCCACAGTGCAATCAGTGAGGGAGTTCCAAGATTTTGACCCAGCGACAGTGAAGGAATGGCAACATAGTTCAAAGTCACGATGGTATGTGGCTTGGAGAGAAACCTGCGGGTGGTAATGTTCCGATGCATCAGTTGCCCTTGTGGTAGAGGTCACAGGTTTGGAAGATGCTGTCTAAAAAGCCTTGGCGAGTTGCTGCAGTGCACTTTTTAGATGGTACACACTGCTGCCATTGTACGTCGGTGGTGGGGGCAGTAAATGTTTAAGGTGTTGGATGGGGTGCCGATTAAACAGACTGCTTTGTTCTGGATGGTGTTGAGCTTCTTGAGTGTTGTTGGAGCTGCATTCATCCAAGCAAGTGGAGAGTATTCCATCACTCTCCTGACTTGTGCCTTGTAGATGGTGGACAGGCTTTCAGGAGTCAGAAGCAGAGTCGCAGAATTCCGAGCCTCTGACCTGCTCTTGTGAGCACAGTATTTATGTGGCTGGTCCAGTTAAGTTTCTGGTCAATGGTAACCTCCAGGATGTTGATAGTGGGGAATTCAGCGATGGTAATGCCATTGAATATTAAGGGGAGACAGTTAAATTCTCTCTTGTTGGAGATGGTCATAGCCTGGCAGTGTGTGGGGTGAATGTTACTTGCCACTTATCAGCCCAAGCCTGAATGTCTTGCTGCATATGGACACAGACTGCTTCGGTATCTGAGGAATTGCGAATGGTACTGAACACTGTGCAATATCAGCAAACATCCCCACTTCTGACCTTATGATGGAGGGACGTTCATTATTGAAGCAGCTGAAGATGGTTGGGTCTTTGTCACTGATCCAATGAACTCCTGCAGCGATGTCCAGGGGCTGAAATGATTAACTTCCAACAACCACAACCACCTTACTTTGTGCTTGGTATAACTCCAACCAGTGAAGAGCTTTCCCCCTAATTTCCATTGACTCCAGTTTTGCTAGGGTTCTTTGATGCCATACTCGATCTAATGCTGCCTTGATCTCAAGGGCAGTCACTCTCACCTCACTTCTTGAATTCATCTCTTTTGTCCATGTTGGACCAAGACTGCAATGAGGTCTGGAGCCAAGTGGCCCTTGCAGTAGCCAAACTGAGCACCAGTGCACAGGTTATCGCTGAGTAGGTGCTGCTTGATAGCACTGTTGACCATACCTTCCATTACTTTACTGATGATTGAGAGTAAACTGATGGGTTGGTAATTGGCCGGATTGGATTTGGCCTGCATTTTGTGGACATGGGCAATTTTCCACATTGTCTGGTAGATGCCAGTGTTGTAGCTGTGCTGGAACAGCTTGGCTAGGGGTGCAGCTAATTCTTGAGCACGTCTTCAGTATGCTTGGGACGTTGTCAAGGCCCATAGCTTTTGCTATATCCAGTGCCTTCAGCTGTTCCTTGATATCATGAGAAGTGAATCGAATTGGCTGAAGGCAGGCATCCGTGATGCTGGGGACAGACCTCAGAAGGAGGCCGAGATGGATCATCCACTTGGCACTTCTGGCTAAAGATAGTTGCAAATCCTTCAGCACTGATGTTCTGGGCTCCCCCATCATTGAGGATGGGATGTTTGTGGAGCCTCCTCCTCCTGTCAGTTGTTTTATTGTCCACCAGCCATGACTGGATGTGGCACAACTGCAGCACTTTGACCTAATCCATTGGTTATGGGATCACTTTGTTCTGTCTATCACATGCTTCTTCCGCTGTTTAGCATGCATGTAGTCCTGTGTTATAGCTTCACCAGGTTGGCATCTCACTTTTAAGGGCGGCACAGTGGCGCAGTGGTTAGCACCGCAGCCTCACAGCTCCAGTGACCCGGGTTCAATTCTAGGTACTGCCTGTGTGGAGTTTGCAAGTTCTCCCTGTGTCTGCGTGGGTTTCCTCCGGGTGCTCCGGTTTCCTCCCACATGCCAAAGACTTGCAGGTTGATAGGTAAATTGGCCATTAGCAATTGCCCCTAGTATAGGTAGATGGTAGGGAAATATAGGGACAGGTGGGGATGTTTGGTAGGAATATGGGATTAGTGTAGGATTAGAATAAATGGGTGGTTGATGGTCGGCACAGACTCGGTGGGCCGAAGGGCCTGTTTCAGTGCTGTATCTCTAAACTATGCCTGGTGCTGCTCCTGGTATGCTTTCCCGCACTCCTCATTGAACGAGGATTGGTCCCTGGCTTGTTGGTAATGGTAGAGTGAGGGATATGCAGGGACATGAGGTTTGATATTGTAGTTGAATACAATTCTGCAGCTGCTGATGGCCCAGAGCGCCTCATGGATGCCCAGTTTTGAGCTTACCAATGTGATGTGAGTGCATGATGATGTAATATTCTGTTCGCTGCACAGAAATCAAGTATCAAAACTGAACTTCATGTAGACCAATTGTTGCCTAGTTCTCCAATGTCAACTGGGAGGGGCACTACAACTGGCTCAGTGGTTATGAGGAAGGGAGAAATTGGTCAGGTTCCCCAGTCCTAATCTATGGTAGGTGACCTCCATTTGGAAAAGGCAAATGTGGATGCTAGGTTCAGGGTTGGCAGTGATTCCCCTCCAGTCATATATCCTACCAACACTCAATGTTGAGACACACAGGCATTTAGCTGACAGGCACCCAGGAAGCTGAGCCCCAGCATGAGTTAACACCATCAGAAGAGGAAGAAGGAAGCAGAAAAAAAGGCAGAAAAGAAAGAAAAAAATGCAGTGAAGATGTAACTACTAGATAGGGGAGTTTTCTGATTAATGTAGTGATTAGGGTGCTGGGCCTGAGTTCAGGACTGATTGATGTTCTCTAACTGGCTGCTGCAATGACAGATATTCACCCCGACTAGTCTAATGACCTGTCTCTTGTATCTGATTCTCGCAATAACTGATCTCTGCTGCCTGGCGCTATCCATATCCCTGTGCTGAGTGATGTCCTGTAATTGCTGCACTGACTGAGAGGCTGAATTGCAGTAATTACCAAACTCTTGTATCCAATTGCTGCAATGACTGATCACCCTCGCAGACATAAACCAATTCAGATTCCTGTCAAGCTTGAGGCCCAGTCAATGACTGCTGATCTCTTTCACGACATCAGTGTAAGGGCTGGTCCCCGCCCCCAATTAATGAATGGACTGGTCCCCTGTACCTGATTAATGAATGGACTGGTCCCCTGTACCTGATTAATGAATGGACTGGTCCCCTGCCCCAATTAATGAATAGATTGGTCCCCTACACACGATTAATATATGGACCTGATTAATGAATGGACTGATCTTCTATGATCTGTGTCAGATGTGTGATATTATTGTTAAAAAAGTTATTTCAGGCCTTTGTTGTAAGGCCACCTTGGAATACCCAGTTGATGTATCTATAGGCCTCACCTAAACATGAACCTTCCTCCATAGGAAATAATTATTAACTCAACGGAAGGCTGTACCCCAAACTAAACTAATTTAAAGTGCACACATAGCAAGCTCCCACCGGCTACAATATTCCCTTTATTAAAATCAATAGAGGGAAGTGTCAGACAGCAGACACGTTATCTTTTGTTGCATGCTTATGGTGTGTAAGGTATCTTGCTATGAGCAAAGAATCAGAATAGCTATCCTTTATTCAGGTTAATACACTGCTACATGCTGCTTTAGGCACCCGCCCTTCAAAGAGACATTGATAGATTAGAGTGGGTTCAGTAAAGAAAAATAAAGAGAATTCTGGGGCTAGAATGGTAAATTAAGAGGGTTGGTTGACAGATTGAACTGGAAAAATGAGTGCTGATAGGGAACACGATCCAGGACTTTACAACACTGAGAAGCACAAAAGACATATGCAGGTCACTTAAGCAAAACTACAATCACAAAATTATACACTGTGAATGCTGTCATACTGAATATCTGTGCAATAAAGCTAGCCACTTCCAAAGCCATGCTATTCCAGTACAGCTAGGATAGTGAGAAGATTGTCCAGGACTATCCTAGTCACAGAAAAAGCATAAATCTAACCTGGCCAATTGCCACCCTATCAGCCTCCTCCCAATCATTAGTAAAGGGTTGAAAGCATTCATTCCAAACTCTTCACAGCCATGATCCAGACATGGGCATAAAAGCTGAATGTCAGGATAGAGGTGAAACCAGCTGCTCTCAACATCATTCGATTGAGTACAGTATCAAGTAGCAAAACAAAACTGAAGCTGTTGGGTGTCAATGCAAAAGCCCTTCAGTGGATGGGGTCATACCTGACGCAACATAACTATTGTTACGACCAGGTGAGAAAGAGATCTAGGGTTCCCTCTCAGCCTTCACCTGGTCTTACCGTAACAGGGTTTAATTTTAAACACATCGTGTTTTTAGCTCACCCATGGTGAATCCTTGTTCAATGCTTTCCAATTATAAGGCAAAGAAACCAGCACAAAAGGTTTCAGGAAGAAAAGTTGAAATTTATTAAACTTGAACTTAAACTCTATTGCGGTTGACGTCTGCGGATACACGACGCGCCCACGCTAGTATGCATACATGATACACACATGCAAATAGAGACAGAAAAGAACAGAAGAAAAAATAAAGTGGAAAAGTTTGAGGCAATATCTGAAGAATTTTTGTTACGGTTCTTCGAGCTCACTGCAGAATCCTTGATTGTAGATAGATCTTGCTTTTTGTTGGGGCCCAGTATTCTTCATAAACCTTGTTCACTGCAGGAGACTTTTCTCTCTGGGGTTCATGTGTCTTCAGTGGTTCAGACGAAAGAGATGGGAGCAGACAGGAGAGATCTTCTCAGTCTAGGAGTAACCAGTCTTTCTGAGTTCAAACACTCTGTGGCCAGTTCAAAAAACCCTGGAACAGCCAGTTAGTCCTGTGACCAGCGCGTCCAACCAGTCCTGGCCCCTGTGGATTGCATCACCCCCAGAAGGTCCTGGAATGCGCTTCCCCACCCCCTCACTGTCCGGTGATCAACACCCATTGTAGGTTGAATGTCAGGGAATGGTCCTTTGTCTACACAAGAACCGCATGTTAGTATACAAATGTTTTTTCCAGCCACAGCTGATCTGTTCAACAAGTCATTTCCCATAACAGCAGGACCTGGATATCATTTCAGCTTGGACTGCCAAGTGACCTCCAACAGCACCACCATCATCAAGGTCAATACCATTCACATCTTGCTTGAGGTTGCTATTACTGGATTTACTGGACGAGCCATTTCAACATCAAGCTTATAAAACCATGGCAGAGGCTGGACAGTCTGCATTGAATGGCTCACCTCCTGATTCCTCCAGCTAGTCCAGTATCTACAAGATTTAAGGCAGGAGTGCAAGAAAATTTGCTTTGATGGTTGCAGTTGCAATAACACTCAAGGAAGCTCAACATCATTCAGAACAGAGCAGTTTGCTTGATTGGTGCCACGGCCACTTAATTCTATTCATCCTCTCCACCAGTGACACAGTGTGGCTGCACTATGTACAATCCACAGGATGTACTGCAGCAAATCACCAAGGTTACTTTGACAGGACCACCCTCCCTGGAACTTCTACCCCAGAGAAGGACAAAAGCAGCAATGTCATGGCAATGTCAAATATAAGTTGTTCTCCAAGTCACAGGTCATCCTGACTTTGAGATACAACAATATTCCTTCATTATTGCTGGATTAAAGTCCTGGAATTTCCTGCCTAACACCATTGTGGGAGAACCATCACCACAAGGCTGTAGCAGTTCAAGGAGAAAGCTCACCGCCATCTTCTCCTGCCAACTAGGGACGGGCAATGATTGCAGCCTTGCCAACATTACCCTCATCCTGCTTAACCAACTCGTATTACACTTTAAACGGGCTTATGCTTTCATTAAAATAGCAGACAGTGAAATCTCATCGGAACGTGTCAAGTAATTATATACCAATATCTCCAACAGTGATCTCTTGGCAATTACCTAAAGTTTTCAGCTGTCAGGCTGTGCAGATTAGGTCCTTTAAAAAGCAGCTGCACAAATATCTAATTGAAAACAGGACTGTAGATTCTAATGCTAGGTACAGAGGTGATTGAACACTTCTGATAAACACTTGCATTCCTGTGTCCCATTGGGAATATTGGAATATCATGTGAGGAATGTAACTGATTTTGGATTGAATCAGGTGGATTATGATATTGGGTCAAAATCAGTGAATTTGAGCAATGCCCTTTGAAGCCAATGGCACATTCAGAAGTCCTGCCCCTGAGAAATGAAATTGAATTGCAGATGATCCAAGATGGTCAAAATGTACATAATCCAATGAGAGGTGCATGCTTGTTGGGCCAAAGGTCAGTTCTCAGTATATACTGGAGTTCTGTCATGATACTTGCTATTCATAGTAACATAAATGTTATTGCACTGATACAGGAATTTGCTTATTACAGTATTAGTTACCAGAATTCCATCACATGTACCAGCAATAATTCTAGTAAATTTTCCTATTTAATTGTGGTTTAAAGATTCCTGAATCCTGGCATTCTCTGCCACTCAGCCTTATCTCAGTGCCAAACTGACTGCGTATGTTACCAGTCAGTACAATAATAATATCAATTCAAAGAGGCACCCCAGTTTATTTAGGGCAGGAAAATACTGATGGGGACAATAAAATCTCAGTGTTCGCGATTGGTGTAGATTCTCTCTCAGAGATATCAAGGAATACTCAGCATGGGAAATAGTAATGGTACACTGGTGCAGGAAGAGACATTTTATCGGAGTTCGGACTGACATATGTCATTGGGAAAGTGTAGGGAGCTTTACTCTGTATCTAAGCTGTGCTATACTTGACCTGAGAGTGTTTGATGGGACAGTGCAGAGGGAGCTTAACTTTGTACCTAACCTGTGCTGCACCTCGCCTGGGAGTGTTTGATGGGACAGTGTAAGAGGAAGATTCATCCTATATCTAACATGACCTGTTCCTAACCTGGGAGTGTTCGATAGGACAGTGTAGAGGGAACTTTGCTCTGTATCTAACCCATGCCGTATTTGATGGGCCAGTATAGAGGGAGATGTATCTAAGAAGTACTTTACCTGACCTGGGAGAGTTTGATACTGCATTCCTCATGGTTTTCACAGTCAGTAGTTTTGGCATTGAATTGAAGAATTGATTTTATTATGTTGAATATTTACCTAGATTTGGGGACTACGTTGAAATGATGGCGCCCTTCATTCCTCCTTAGCCTCCTCCCCATGTCTCAGGTAAACAATATAATGAAAACATAATGTTGCAGATTGAGATCAAAGGGGTTATTCTTCCTAACCAAAGCTACCTTGAAGACTCACTGTAATATGTAAGATTAGATCTCTCGATATGTAAGGAGATCTTTGTTCTTCAATTCTGTAAGTTTGTGTACATTGCAGATTCTAGGCAAACAGATTGCAGACCCCTCTAGTTAACACATTCGTAGAATCCTCGTGCTGTGACAGCTCTCATTCATCTATCCCATCTAATTTTAAGCAGGACACCGGATGAAAATCCACGTCTACGGCTCAGGTACAAAGGTAACCTTAACTGTCTGGCTGGGGAACAGAAAGTAAATTTGGATGATAAATGCTGGTGAGACTGATAATTTCAGAGAGATTTGAGCAAATTAAGTGGATAGAATGGCAAAATGCATTTCAGTATGCAAACATAGGAATAGGAGCAGGCCATTCAGCCCCTCAAGGCTGTTCTGCCATTCAATTAGATCATGGCTGAACTCTAGCTTAACTCATTTAAATCTATCAATCTCAGTTTTAAAATTTTCAGTTGATCCACAACCTCAACAGAGTTTTGGGGGAGTGAGTTCCAGATTTCCGCTCCCCCTTGTGTGAAGAAGTGCTTTTTGACATTACCCCAAATGGCCTAGCTCTAATTTTAAGGTTATGTCCCCTTGTTCTGGGCTTCCACACCAGAGGAAATAATTTCTCCCTATCTACTCTATCAAATCCTTTAATTGTTTTCAACACCTCAATTAGATCATCCCTTAATCTTCTATACTTAAGGGAATACAAACCTAGTCTATGCAACCAGTCTTTATAATTTAACTTTTTTAGCCCTGGAATCATTCTGGTGAATTTGTGCTGCACCTCCTCCTTGGCCAATATATCTTTCCTGAGAGGCAGTGTCTGGAAATGAATGCAGTATTCCAGATGCAGTTCAACCAGAACTTTATACAACTGTACATAATTTCCACCCCTTTGTATTTCATTCGCCATTGAAATTATTTTTTGAACCTGTTCACTAGTTTTTAGTGACTTCTAATTTGGACCCCTAAATCTCTCTGTTCTTCTAGAGTTCTAGCTTTTCGTCATTTAGAAAATACTCTGATCTATCTTTCTTAAGTCTTTCTTATGTGCATGACCTTACACTTTCCCCACACTGACCATCATCTGCCATAGTATTGTCCACTCACTTAATCTATCACTGTCCCTTTGCAACATTTTGCTCCCATCTACATTATTTATATGCCACCTAACTTAGTGTCATCAGCAAACTTGGACAAATGGCTCTATTCCAATGGAGGAAGAGATGTGAAACATAAGAACAATGATATGCTCACTGTCATAAGGGCAACAGGATATTATGGATGGTTCAGCTGGTTTATGCAGTAAGATCTGTAAAGTCCGGGGTCAAGCAGTGTTGATCTCAGGCAGGATAGTGGTGGGAGGAATACCTCAGTATGCTTGTGTCATGAAATAGAAAATTGGCATCAGTACCAAACAGGAGCGATTTGTTCCCTTTTATCAACTGTGTACTATACATCTACAGGAGCTGGCACTGAGACACACACAAACCGTACTGTGCTATACAGGAGTGAATTGTTCCCTTTTACCCACTGTGTACATTTCATGTACAGAAGCTGACACTGAGACCCACACAAACTGTACAACACTAAACAGGAGTGAATTGTTCCCTTTTATCCCATGTTCTCTACTCCTGTTAATCATACAGAATTTGACATTTCTCAGTCTGCTCCAGAAAAGTCAAACACAAAGACAGCCTCATTAAATTAAAATGCGTTCGTTTGTACATACAGGGCTGGATTTTAAGAAGCCCTCGATGTCAGGATCCGTGGCGGGTGGGGCCTGAAGATGTCCCCGGATGAGGTCCACTACGGATCTCAATGCTGGCAGGCCCGGCCAGGCCCAATCCTCCTGGCAGCGGCAGGGCACCGTGGCTCCTCCCCCACCCCCGACACTCAGCGATGGGAGCACAATCACTATATGCAAATAAAGTAAATGAATAGATTTGCATGTACTTACCATTAATCTTGATGTCCCACTGTGATCTTCGGCCCAGCTGCCCGTGCGTTCAGATCCCCATCCAGGGAAACAAGGCAGAACCCTGGTGGGGAGGGGGAGGTAAGTTTCTCAGTGCAGGAGTGGGGGTGGGGGACAGGGTCAAATTAACATCATGGGTGTAGGGGATGGTGGGAAGGATTGTAGTGTAAAGTTTGTGCAGTTTGGCGGAGGGAAGTAAAGGTCAGCTTGGGTCTGCAAATGAAACCCAACCCGAGCCCAACAGAACCACATCCGACACGAGTCCAACCCGGCCCGAGTCCTTTGACTTTTTCCCGCGCCCAGCCCGACCCGACCACCAGAACATTATAAACTTTATTGAAGAGGTTGCACTCTAGCTTGGATGGAATCGCTCACTGCAGAGTCATGCGGAGTCCATATGCACGTTTCTCACCTTGACGTCCTGACTATCACTGTGTCCGACCCAGCCCGACCCGACCAAAGCCCGAATGCCGGACCCGGAACAGCAACCCGACCCGAACCCGATACATGTCGTTGGGCCCAGTCGGGTTCGGGTCGGGTAGCCACTAGGAGGAAGGTCAGATCAGATGGAAAAGGTAAGTGTTGGTGGGAGGGGGGGGGGCAAATAATTAATTTAAATGTTATTGGGGGGGTGGAAGAGGGGCAAAAGAAATGTATTTATTTAATTTCATTAAATATTTCTTTAAATATTTAAATATGCCAGTAGGGCTAACAGCCCTTTAAAAATGGCGTCAGCCTCCATTTGATTGTGGGGCAGCCCGCCCTGGCTATTTAAAAGAGCCACCCCGATAAATGAGCCGCCATGCTTGGAATCGCAGCAATTCTTTGGCTTTTTGCGCCTGCCGCCAAGATTGGCAGCGGGGCTTATAAAATTCAGCCCACGTTGTGCATTATATTCATGGCATTACGATACGTTTCACTTACTTGAACCTAAGGAACGTGTACATCTGTCTTACGTTTCCTAGACTTTGGGAAATTGCATCCTAAAAATATCTTAGCTCTTTCAGTTATGCCTATAATAATTTTGCCAGTGGCCTAATTTATTACATTTATAAAATGAAATGGAATATTTTACTTTAGACATTTCCATTGGCGGATTACATTGCTGTTATTGTATTCAGTGAATCGGTGCCCCTCGACCCTGGCGCCAGTCTGTTTACCTAACCGCATAGCTCGGATAGCACTGCAGGGGAAAATAAGATTACACTCGTCTGAAGCAAAATAAATTATTCACACATCAGAAAATCAGCAGTTTCCATTAACCCCCTCTAAAGTTGGCAACCCTGGGTTCCAACAATATGGACCCAGCATGGTATAGACATGAAATGACAAGAGATATGGTCCTGGTCTCTTTTTAAGAGGTTGGAGGGTCGGATATAATGCATCACTCAGGTGTAAAATGTGAGACAAAGGGGAGCATCTTGTTCCTTTCTCCCTGAAGGGAGGCCAAATGATGGCCTACTGATACTGATCCAATTCCAGTCCCATTTGGACCCCAGAACCAGAGTAGGAGGAGCAGAATTACTCAGTGAGGCAATACCATTAACTACCCCCTAATATTTGGACTTTTGACAAAATATTTAACAAAGAATCATAACTTTTATATTTTATAAAGCTCAAAGCCCAGTAATGTGCAGGTGGACAATGTTAGCCATCTCAGGGACATTGGGGGCATGACAAGTGTCTTATGGTCTACATAAATGTTATACACATTATGTATTTTTCAAGAACAGTTGAAACAGGGGTGTCATTGTTTTGGGATTTGTTGGAGCATGGAAAGCTTTGATATAGGGATCAGCTAAGGCAGCAACCATTGTATCTTTTAAGGTTAAAGTATTTCATTTGAAGCGGTGGATGTTACACGGCTAGGGGAAAAAAACAGGGCAGTAGGATTAATTTTGGATTACTCTAGCAAAGAGCCGGAACAGACACAATAAGATGGCCTCCTTCTGTGCTTAAACCTCTACAGTTCTATTGTTCTAGGTTCCATGCTTCTGAAGGTCCTGTGGTCTGTGGTACTATATTTCTATGGTTCTACAATGTAGCGTTCCATGGTTCTGTTGTTCTATGGCTCGAGGGTGCAGGTTTTTGTTGGATCCAGGTTATATGGGTCTAGGTTCCATGTTTCTAGGTTTCATGTTTTTGTGAGATAATAAGGTTTAATATTAATGGAAACTACATTTCATTACTAATGTATTTATTCAACATGGTACCTTTTTGATCTGTGTGGCTCCGTGCATATACACAATCAGTCATCAGGGAAGCAACCACTTTATAGTTATTACATTTTCATTACAAGCTGTGATTTCCTGGGGCCAGAAAGGATTTTCTTCACTGATTTTTTTGCCCCAAAGACATCCCTTTGTGCTGAATGGTGACTATCAGCAGGCTGTTCCATCATGGGGGTGGGGGTGAGTATCACAGCTAAGCCTCATCCTTTCCTCATCCAACATGCAACACCCAACTGTCCAGCAGCATCAGGATGAAAGTTAGGAAAGAAATTTTTACCTGTGAAGGTCAATTGTCATCAGTCATGGTGAGATTAGCTAACTCAGCATAAACCAGTCACAGAATTTGGGATATCTCTTGCCTGTTTGCCTCAGTACCACACTAGGTAGTGCAGTTACCAACTGAGATCTCTGCACTCCTTAAATTCTGACCTCTTGTGCATTTTGATTTCCTTTGCTCCACCATTAGCGACCATGCCTTCATCAGCTCAACCCCTAACCTTTAGAATTCCCTCCCTAAACCTCTCCACCTCTCTCACTCTCTCCTCCTTTAGGTCATTCCTTAAAGCCTACCTTTTCAACCAAGCTTTTGGTCATCTGACTTAATCTCTCCTTCTGAGGCTCAGGGCCAAATTTTGTCTGATAGTGCTCCTGTGAAGCAGCTTGGGATGCTATACAATGTTAAATACAAGTTGTCGCTGGCTATTTGAAAAGGTTTAAACCTACGTACAGGAAGTCTTGAAAAATGATGCTTGGTCATGTTAGTAGCATGCAGTGCCCACATGCCAACATACTGTGCCATGGTGTAATTTAATAAGGGCTTTCAGTCCCCCTTGCCTGCATTAGTGAATTCACATTCTAAGTTTTGTCATTGAAATGAGTTGCTGAGCAGGGACCTAGTTCTTTTCCTGGCTGGTTACACATCACATGACTTACCTCGTGTTGCCAATTCTGGATGGATGTATTCCTGACGGTTCATCACATGACCTCCTACCTCCAACTCCTCACCCCTTCAATCCCGCCAGACGTCCATTCTCACAGTGCACCAATTTCCCATGCCCATAATGGACTCTTCCTTACACAATTGGATGATTTTTTGACTCTCAGGCAAACAGCCCTTTCTCCCCACTGCCAATTATTTTATAACTAATAAGAAAAAATGTGCAAAGTAAATTAAAAAATCCTATTTCTGTTAGCACCCCTATGATTAGTGTGTTCTGGGGATTAATCGCTAATCCCTGGACACTCTCGGCTCATTCTGGAGGGCGAACAACTCCATCAGTGGCCTGAGAAAGGAGGAAAAACAACTTAAATAAGATATGGGCCTAGAAATTGGTTTGTGCCAGCTTGTTGGGGAAGGAGAATGGCGTATTGTAGATCAGATTTCCTTGAGTTAACTGTGTCTCATGGACCCTAATATTTACTGAGATGTGCGTTCAGAGTGGGCGGGAGGCAATAAGGACAGGAAGGCCAGAAGTACACTTCCTCGATCGCCCAAGAGTTTAAACCTCAGGGTGTGTTTGATGTTTGTTTTTCCCAGGTTTTCCACCTGACAGCCAGCCTGATTGATTGGCTTGGCTAACTGTGAGGCATGGAAGGCTGTGATACAAGGCTGAGGCACAGATATATTTAGTAGTGGTAAGAGATAGAGATGGAGGCAAGGGTGTGGTGATGTTTGCAAGGGTGGGGGGAGGGGGAAATCAGTGATGCAATGGGGGTCAAGTGACGATTGGGGGATCAGAGATTGTGGAGGTGGCGTCAGATAGATTGTGGTAGGGCCAGTGGGGGTCAGAGGTCATGGAGGTGGGGAGGAGCAGTTTTTCACGGTAGTTTTTTGGGCCTGGTTGAAACACTCCCGCTCCTCCTGGTCCACTAGCAGTGCTGTAAATGCATTTACCTTATGGATCCAGCCCTTCTCACCTCCGTTTTTCTGTAGGGTTTCCTAAGACCAGGGAGCCTCAGTGGACAATAGTTAAAAATAGAAATCTTGTTAAAATGGAGGCACGCAGCCTCCTTAAAATGTTTCATCGACCGACTCACCTCCCGCGAGTGGATTGGTCATCCTTCCGTTATCCCGCCTCTATTAAAAATGGAATTAGGCAAGTGCATGGCAACTTGGCACAGTGGCACAGTGGTTAGCACTGCAGCCTCACAACTCCAGGGACCCGGGTTCGATTCTGGGTACTGCCTGTGTGGAGTTTGCAAGTTCTCCCTGTGATCGCATGAGTTTTCCCGGGTGCTTCGGTTTCCTCCCACAGCCAAAAGCTTGCAGGTGATAGGTAAATTGGCCATTGTAAATTGCCCCTAGTGTCGGTAGGTGGTAGGGATATGGGATTACTGTAGGGTTAGTATAAATGGGTGGTTGTTGGTCAACACAGACTCGGTGGGCTGAAGGGCCTGTTTCAGTGCTGTATCTCTAAATAAATAAAGTTTGAAATTTTTCAATTTTAACTCTCTCATCTTCCCAAACCCATCCATTTATGGGGGTTAAAATTACCCCCATCGTGGCTGATCATAGAGCAGCAAGGATGGAATTTTGGGAAAGTCTGAAATCTTTGACCTTCCCACCCTAACTGACAAGGAATGTCATTTGAATGCAGAGAATGGAAAAAAAATAAAGCGAAAATGGTTCCAGTAGTCCAGGTAATGTGCCAGGCATGTAACCAACTAGAAAGAAAATCCTTAAACGTTCTCAGTTGTGGTTACTGAGAACACCCCAAGGTGCTTTATAGACAATGATGTACTTTTTTTGACCAGTAGTCACGGTTGTAAGGTCTTTAAATATGGCAGCCAATTTGCACACAGCAAGAGCCCAAAACAGCAATGAGATAATGACTAGATAACCTGTTTTAGTGATTTTGCTTGAGGGATAGATGCTGGCTGGGACACTAGGAAGAACTGCTTTGTTGTTCTTCAAAATAGTGCCATGGTATCATTTATATCCACCCGAGAGAGCAGACAGGACCTCAGTTTAACATCGCATTAGAAAGACAGCACCTGCAAAAGTGCAGCATCCCCTCAGTACAACACTGAAGCATCAGCCTCGATTATGTGCTCATGTATCTACAACAAGACTTGAACCTACAACCTTTTGGACTCAGAAGCAAGAGTGATTCTAAACAGTCACAGCTGACATAGAGCTAGCTGTAGTGAGACATTATATGGGCACAATCTTTTGACAATGCATTGTTTGTAAGGGGAATAAGGATGATCCATGCAGCAAGTGAATATGAATGGCCAGGATTTTAAAGTAAAGAGCTTGCATTTGTATAGAATCTTACATTCTCAAAGCACTTTACAACCAATGGATTACTTCTAAAGGGCAGTCACTGTTGTTATGGAGACAGACATGGCAGCCAAATTGTGCAAAGCAAGGTCACACAAAAACGCTTCTAATTTGTTTTTGGTGTGGTTGAGCATAATATTGAGCCAGGACACGCGGAGAACTCATGGGAGCTTTTATTTCCACCTGATGGGTGACAATGGCTGAGACTATTATCATTAAATATTATTATTCTCTTAATGGAGGCAGCACTTTCAAGAACGATGACACTCCATTTATATTGTACCTTTCACAAGATGTCTGAAGGGGGAGTGGGGGAGACGGACACTGAACTGGAGGTTGGGAAACGTGGTAGTTTGATCGAAAGACATTTGGGGTGGGTGGCGGGAGAGAAAAATTGCACAGCAGACACCCATTTAGAAAGTGCTTGTTCGGGAGAAAAGAATAATGTATTCAGACTCTGGAGGGTAGATGATTTCATCTCATACATAACAGCGATTCTCAAGTTAAGGACTGAAAAAGAGCATTGTATGAAAGCAGCGCTGAAAGTGATATGTGAAAGAGTTAGTGTAAGCAAACATCCAAACTGTTCCAAAAGTGTGTGCCAATTTACAAACCCACCCTCCATGCATCATGCTCAGATTTGCAATATTGAGCTCTTTTCCTTGCCTCGGCAGACGTATTCCAGCTGCTTCTGAGTGAGTGACAAATTCTCACACGTTCCAACTCTCTCCATTTTCCATCAAGTGTCAAATAAATCTTCCTGTGCTTTCACCTTGCTCTTTCCAAAACAAATGATTTTTTTCAAAAAATGACTGAAATATAAGCAGAAGTAAACAACAAAGTGAACAGTAAAACTTATTCAAGCATGGTGAAAACAACCTCAATGTTGTGATTGGATCAGGCAAAGTTATAATGAGTGGTGCTGGGTTGGGTGGGGCGGAGCGAGGATCTTTCATTGTTGCATCCACATCTTTCCTGATTGAAATCTTCCTGATTGAAATGTGCTCATTAATATTCATGTACAGATCATGAGACAAGGTCCAGGAATTTGAATTTTAACAACTGTTTGCTACTCTGCTAAGAGCGAATAAGTTCAAAAAGCGGCGTCTCATAATGGCAAACCAATGATAATAAAAATCCTCAAGCTTTAAGAAGTGAGTAGAGAGGGATTGGGTAAAACATTGCTTCAGCGGCTGTCCTTTCACACTCTGGGACTGGGTGAGACAGTGGGACAGACACTGTCCTTTCACACTCTGGGACTGGGTGGCACAGTGGGACAGACACTGCCCTTTCACACTCTGGGACTGGGTGGTACAGTGGGACAGACACTGTCCTTTCACATTCTGGCACTGGGTGGTACAGTGGGACAGACACTGTCCTTTCACACTCTGGGACTGGGTGGTAGAGTGGGACAGACACTGTCCTTTCACACTCTGGCACTGGGTGGTACAGTGGGTCAGACACTGTCCTTTCACATTCTGGGACTGGGTGGTACAGTAGGTCAGACAGGGTCCTTTCACGCTCTAAGACGGAGTGGTACAGTGGGTCAGACACTGTCCTTCACACTCTAAGACGGAGTGGTACAGTGGGTCAGACATTGTCCTTTCACATTCTGTGACTGGGTGGGAAAGTGGGTCAGACACTGTCCTTTCACATTCTGTGACTGGGTGGTACAGTGGGTCAGACACCGTCCTTTCACATTCTGGGACTGGGTGATACAATGGGACAGACACTGTCCTTTCACACTCTGGGACTGGGTGGTACAGTGGGTCAGACACTGTCCTTTCACATTCTGGGACTGGGTGGTACATTGGGTCAGACACTGTCCTTTCACACTCTGGGACTGGGTGGTACAGTGGGTCAGACACTGTCATTTCACACTCTGGCACTGGGTGGTACAGTGGGTCAGACACTGTCCTTTCACACTCTGGCACTGGGTGGTACAGTGGGTCAGACACTGTCCTTTCACACTCTGGCACTGGGTGGTACAGTGGGTCAGACAATGTCCTTTCACACCCTGGGACTGGGTGGTACAGTGGGTCAGACAGGGTCCTTTCACACTCGAAGACTGAGTGGTACAGTGGGTCAGACACTGTCCTTTCACATTCTGTGACTGGGTGGTACAGTGGGTCAGACACTGTCCTTTCACATTCTGTGACTGGGTGGTACAGTGGGTCAGACACTGTCCTTTCACATTCTGTGACTGGGTGGTACAGTGGGTCAGACACTGTCCTTTCACACACTGGGATTGGGTGATACAGTCGGTCAGACACTGTCCTTTCACACGCTGGGACTGGGTGATACAGTGGGTCAGACACTGTCCTTTCACACTCTGGGACTGGGTGGTACAGCGGGTCAGACACTGTCCTTTCACACACTGGGATTGGGTGATACAGTCGGTCAGACACTGTCCTTTCACATTCTGGGACTGGGTGGTACAGTGGGTCAGACACTGTCATTTCACACTCTGGCACTTTGTGGTACAGTGAGTCAGACACTGTCCTTTCACACTCTGGCACTGGGTGGCACAGTGGGTCCGACACTGTCCTTTCGCATTCTGGGACTGGGTGGTACAGTGGGTCAGACAGGGTCCTTTCACGCTCTAAGACGGAGTGGTACAGTGGGTCAGACACTGTCCTTCACAATCTAAGACGGAGTGGTACAGTGGGTCAGACATTGTCCTTTCACACTCTGGGACTGGGTGGGAAAGTGGGTCAGACACTGTCCTTTCACATTCTGTGACTGGGTGGTACAGTGGGTCAGACACCGTCCTTTCACATTCTGGGACTGGGTGATACAATGGGTCAGACACTGTCCTTTCACACTCTGGGACTGGGTGATACAGTGGGTCAGACACTGTCCTTTCACATTCTGGGACTGGGTGGTACATTGGGTCAGACACTGTCCTTTCACACTCTGGGACTGGGTGGTACAGTGGGTCAGACACTGTCCTTTCACACTCTTGGACTGGGTGGTACAGTGGGTCAGACACTGTTCTTTCACATTCTGTGACTGGGTGGAACAGTGGGTCAGACACTTTCCTTTCACATTCTGGGACTGGGTGATACAATGGGTCAGACACTGCCCTTTCACATTCTGTGACTGGGTGGTAAAGTGGGTCAGACACCGTCCTTTCTCATTCTGGGACTGGGTGATACAATGGGTCAGACACTGTCCTTTCACACTCTGGGACTGGGTGGTACATTGGGTCAGACACTGTCCTTTCACACTCTGGGACTGGGTGGGACAGTGGGTCAGACACTGTCCTTTCACATTCTGGGACTGGGTGGTACAGTGGGTCAGACACTGTCCTTTCACATTCTGGGACTGGGTGGGACAGTGGGTCAGACAATGTCCTTTCACACCCTCGGACTGGGTGGTACAGTGGGTCAGACAGGGTCCTTTCACACTCGAAGACTGAGTGGTACAGTGGGTCAGACAATGTCCTTTCACACGCTGGAACTGGGTGGTATAATGGGTCAGACACTGTCCTTTCACAATCTGGGACTGGGCAGGACAGTTGGTCCGACACTGTCCTTTCACACTCTGGGACTGGGTGGTATAGTGGGTCAGACACTGTCCTTTCACAATCTGGGACTGGGCAGGACAGTGGGTCAGACACTGTCCTTCACACTCTAGGACGGAGTGGTACAGTGTGTCAGACACTGTCCTTTCACACTCTTGCACTGGGTGGTACAGTGGGTCAGACACTGTCCTTTCACACTCTGGCACTGGGTGGTACAGTGGGTCAGGCACTGTCCTTTCACACTCTGGGACTGGGTGGGACAGTGGGTCAGACAATGTCCTTTCACACCCTGGGACTGGGTGGTACAGTGGGTGAGACAGGGTCCTTTCACACTCGAAGACTGAGTGGTACAGTGGGTCAGACACTGTCCTTCACGCTCTGGGACTGGCTGTGCGGTGGGTCAGACACTGTCCTTTCACACTCTGGGACTGGGTGGTACAGTGGGTGAGACAATGTCCTTTCACACCCTGGGACTGGGTGGGACAGTGGGTCAGACAATGTCCTTTCACACCCTGGGACTGATTGGTACAGTGGGTCAGACAGGGTCCTTTCACACTCTAGGACGGAGTGGTACAGTGGGTCAGACACTGTCCTTCACACTCTAGGACGGAGTGGTACAGTGGGTCAGGCATTGTCCTTTCACATTCTGGGACTGGGTGATACAATGGGTCGGACACTGTCCTTAAACATTCTGGGACTGGGTGATACAATCGGTCAGACATTGTCCTTTCACATTCTGTGACTGGGTGGTACAGTGGGTCAGACACTGTCCTTTCACATTCTGTGACTGGGTGGTGCAGTGGGTCAGACACTGTCCTTTCACATTCTGTGACTGGGTGGTACAGTGGGTCAGACACTGTCCTTTCACACACTGGGATTGGGAATACAGTCGGTCAGACACTGTCCTTTCACACGCTGGGACTGGGTGATACAGTGGGTCAGACACTGTCCTTTCACACTCTGGGACTGGGTGGTACAGTGGGTCAGACACTGTCCTTTCACACTCTGGGAGTGGGCGGTACAGTGGGTCAGACACTCTCCTTTCACATTCTGGGACTGGGTGATACAGTGGGTCAGACACTGTCCTTTCACATTCTGTGACTGGGTGGTACAGTGGGTCAGACACTGTCCTTTCACACTCTGGGACTGGGTGATACAGTGGGTCTGACACTGTCCTTTCACAGTCTGGGAGTAGGCGGTACAGTGGGTCAGAAACTGTCCTTCCACTCTCTGGGACTGGGTGATACAATGGGTCAGACATTGTCCTTTCACATTCTGGGACTGGGTGGGACAGTGGGTCAGACACTGTCCTTTCACACGTTGGGACTGGGTGATACAGTGGGTCAGACACAGTCCTTTCACACTCTGGGACTGGGTGGTACACTGGGTCAGACACTGTCCTTTCACACACTGGGATTGGGTGATACAGTCGGTCAGACACTGTCCTTTCACATTCTGGGACTGGGTGGTACAGTGGGTCAGACACTGTCCTTTCACACTCTGACACTTGGTGGTACAGTGGGTCAGACTCTGTCCTTTCACACTCTGCCACTGGGTGGTACAGTGGGTCAGACACTGTCCTTTCACACTCTGGGACTGGGTGGTACATTGGGTCAGAAACTGTCCTTTCGCATTCTGGGACTGGGTGGTACAGTGGGTCAGACAGGGTCCTTTCACACTCTGGGACTGGGTGGGACAGTGGGTCAGACACTGTCCTTTCACACACTGGGATTGGGTGATACAGTCGGTCAGACACTGTCCTTTCACATTCTGGGACTGGGTGGTACAGTGGGTCAGACACTGTCCTTTCACACTATGGCACTGGATGGGACAGTGGGTCAGACACTGTCCTTTCACACTCTGGCACTGGGTGATACAGTGGGTCAGACACTGTCCTTTCACACTCTGGGACTGGGTGGTACATTGGATCAGACACTGTCCTTTAGCATTCTGGGACTGGTTGGGACAGTGGGTCAGACAGGGTCCTTTCACACTCCAAGACGGAGTGGTACAGTGGGTCAGACATTGTCGTTTCACACTCTGGGACTGGGTGGGACTGTGGGTCAGACACTGTCCTTTCACATTCTGTGACTGGGTGGTACAGTGGGTCAGACACTGTCCTTTCACATTCTGTGACTGGGTGGTACAGTGGGTCAGACACTGTCCTTTCACACTCTGCGACTGGGTGATACAGTGGGTCAGACACTGTCCTTTCACATTCTGGGACTGGGTGGTACATTGGTTCAGACACTGTCCTTTCACACTCTGGGACTGGGTGGTACAGTGGGTCAGACACTGTCCTTTCACACTCCGGGACTGGATGGGACAGTGGGTCAGACACTGTCCTTTCACACTCTGGGACTGGGTGGTACAGTGGGTCAGACACTGTCCTTTCACACTCTGGGACTGGGTGATACAATGGGTCAGACACTATCCTTTCACACTCTGGGACTGGGTGATACAATGGGTCAGACACTGTCCTTTCACAGTCTGGGACTGGGTGATACAATGGGTCAGACACTGTCCTTTCACAATCTGGGACTGGGCAGGACAGTGGGTCCGACACTGTCCTTTCACACTCTGGGACTGGGTGATACAGTGGGTCAGACAATGTCCTTTCACATTCTGTGACTGGGTGGTACAGTGGGTCAGACACTGTCCTTTCACACACTGGGATTGGGTGATACAGTCGGTCAGACACTGTCCTTTCACACGCTGGGACTGGGTGATACAGTGGGTCAGACACTGTCCTTTCACACACTGGGATTGGGTGATACAGTCGGTCAGACACTGTCCTTTCACATTCTGGGACTTGGTGGCACAGTGGGTCAGACACCGTCCTTTCACATTCTGGGACTGGGTGGTACAGTGGGTCAGACACTGTCCTTTCAAATTCTGGGACTGGGTGGTATAGTGGGTCAGACACTGTCCTTTCACTATCTGGGACTGGGCAGGACAGTGGGTCCGACACTGTCCTTTCACACTCTGGGACTGGGTGGTATAGTGGGTCAGACACTGTCCTTTCACAATCTGGGACTGGGCAGGACAGTGGGTCAGACACTGTCCTTTCACATTCTGGGACTGGGTGGTACAGTGTGTCAGACACTGTCCTTTCACACTCTGGCACTGGGTGGTAGAGTGGGTCAGACACTGTCCTTTCACACTCTGGCACTGGGTGGTACAGTGGGTCAGACACTGTCCTTTCACCCTCTGGGACTGGGTGGGACAGTGGGTCAGACAATGTCCTTTCACACCCTGGGACTGGGTGGTACAGTGGGTGAGACAGGGTCCTGTCACACTCGAAGACTGATGGTACAGTGGGTCAGACACTGTCCTTCACGCTCTGGGACTGGCTGTGCGGTGGGTCAGACACTGTCCTTTCACACTCTGGGACTGGGTGGTACAGTGGGTCAGACAATGTCCTTTCACACCCTGGGACTGGGTGGGACAGTGGGTCAGACAATGTCCTTTCACACCCTGGGACTGGTTGGTACAGTGGGTCAGACAGGGTCCTTTCACACTCTAGGACGGAGTGGTACAGTGGGTCAGACACTGTCCTTCACACTCTAGGACGGAGTGGTACAGTGGGTCAGACATTGTCCTTTCACACTCTGGGACTGGGTGGGACAGTGGGTCAGACACTGTCTTTTCACATTCTGGGACTGGGTGATACAATGGGTCGGACACTGTCCTTAAACATTCTGGGACTGGGTGATACAATCGGTCAGACACTGTCCTTTCACATTCTGTGACTGGGTGATACAATCGGTCAGACACTGTCCTTTCACATTCTGGGACTGGGTGATACAATGTGTCAGACACTGTCCTTTCACACACTGGGATTGGGTGATACAGTCGGTCAGACACTGTCCTTTCACACTCTGGGACTGGGTGGTACAGTGGGTCAGACACTGTCCTTTCACACTCTGGGAGTGGGCGGCACAGTGGGTCAGACACTCTCCTTTCACATTCTGGGACTGGGTGTAACAGTGGGTCAGACACTGTCCTTTCACACGCTGGGACTGGGTGATACAGTGGGTCAGACACTGTCCTTTCACACTCTGGGAGTGGGCGGTACAGTGGGTCAGAAACTGTCCTTCCACTCTCTGGGACTGGGTGATACAATGGGTCAGACACTGTCCTTTCACATTCTGGGACTGGGTGGGACAGTGGGTCAGACACTGTCCTTTCACACGCTGGGACTGGGTGATACAGTGGGTCAGACACTGTCCTTTCACATTCTGGGACTGGGTGGTACAGTGGGTCAGACACCGTCCTTTCACATTCTGGGACTGGGTGATACAATGGGTCAGACACTGTCCTTTCACACTCTGGGACTGGGTGATACAGTGGGTCAGACACTGTCCTTTCACATTCTGGGACTGGGTGTTGCATTGGGTCAGACACTGTCCTTTCACACTCTGGGACTGGGTGGGACAGTGGGTCAGACACTGTCCTTTCACACTCTTGGACTGGGTGGTACAGTGGGTCAGACACTGTTCTTTCACATTCTGGGACTGGGTGGAACAGTGGGTCAGACACTGTCCTTTCACATTCTGTGACTGGGTGATACAATGGGTCAGACACTGTCCTTTCACATTCTGTGACTGGGTGGTAAAGTGGGTCAGACACCGTCCTTTCTCATTCTGGGACTGGGTGATACAATGGGTCAGACACTGTCCTTTCACACTCTGGGACTGGGTGGTACAGTGGATCAGCCACTGTCCTTTCACATTCTGGGACTGGGTGGTACAGTGGGTCAGACACTGTCCTTTCACACTCTGGGACTGGGTGGTACAGTGGATCAGCCACTGTCCTTTCACATTCTGGGACTGGGTGGTACAGTGGGTCAGACACTGTCCTTTCACACTCTGGGACTGGGTGGGACAGTGGGTCGAACAATGTCCTTTCACACCCTCGGACTGGGTGGTACAGTGGGTCAGACAGGGTCCTTTCACACTCGAAGACTGAGTGGTACAGTGGGTCAGACACTGTCCTTTCACACGCTGGAACTGGGTGGTATAGTGGGTCAGACACTGTCCTTTCACAATCTGGGACTGGGCAGGACAGTGGGTCCGACGCTGTCCT
Source organism: Heterodontus francisci (assembly GCF_036365525.1). NCBI lineage: Eukaryota > Metazoa > Chordata > Chondrichthyes > Heterodontiformes > Heterodontidae > Heterodontus > Heterodontus francisci. The sequence goes on along the minus strand of NC_090381.1, from coordinate 31,064,072 downwards.
TTCACACTCTGGGACTGGGTGGTATAGTGGGTCAGACACTGTCCTTTCACAATCTGGGACTGGGCAGGACAGTGGGTCAGACACTGTCCTTCACACTCTGGGAGGGAGTGGGACAGTGGGTCAGACACTGTCCTTTCACATTCTGGGACTGGGTGGTACAGTGTGTCAGACACTGTCCTTTAACACTCTGGCACTGTGTGGTACAGTGGGTCAGACACTGTCCTTTCACACTCTGGCACTGGGTGGTCCAGTGGGTCAGACACTGTCCTTTCACACTTTGGGACTGGGTGGTACAGTGGGTCAGACACTGTCCTTTCACACGCTGGAACTGGGTGGTATAGTGGGTCAGACACTGTCCTTTCACAATCTGGGACTGGGCAGGACAGTGGGTCAGACACTGTCCTTCACACTCTGGGAGGGAGTGGGACAGTGGGTCAGACACTGTCCTTTCACACTCTGGGACTGGGTGGTACAGTGGGTCAGACAATGTCCTTTCACACCCTGGGACTGGGTCGGACAGTGGGTCAGACAATGTCCTTTCACACCCTGGGACTGGTTGGTACAGTGGGTCAGACAGGGTCCTTTCACACTCTAGGACGGAGTGGCACAGTGGGTCAGAGAATGTCCTTTCACACCCTGGGACTGGGTGGTACAGTGGGTCAGACAATGTCCTTTCACACTCTGGGACTGGGTGGTACAGTGGGTCAGACACTGTCCTTTCACATTCTGGGACTGGGTGGGACAGTGGGTCAGACACTGTCCTTTCACACGCTGGGACTGGGTGATACATTGGGTCAGACACTGTCCTTTCACATTCTGTGACTGGGTGGTACAGTGGGTCAGACATTGTCCTTTCACACTCTGGGACTGGTGATACAGCGGGTCAGACACTGTCCTTTCGCACTCTGGGACTGGGTGGTACAATGGGTCGGACACTGTCCTTAAACATTCTGGGACTGGGTGATACAATCGGTCAGACACTGTCCTTTCACATTCTGTGACTGGGTGATACAATCGGTCAGACACTGTCCTTTCACATTCTGGGACTGGGTGATACAATGGGTCAGACACTGTCCTTTCACACACTGGGATTGGGTGATACAGTCGGTCAGACACTGTCCTTTCACACGCTGGGACTGGGTGATACAGCGGGTCAGACACTGTCCTTTCGCACTCTGGGACTGGGTGGTACAGTGGGTCAGACACTGTCCTTTCACACTCTGGGAGTGGGCGGTGCAGTGGGTCAGACACTCTCCTTTCACATTCTGGGAGTGGGTGATACAGTGGCTCAGACACTGTCCTTTCACATTCTGTGACTGGGTGGTACAGTGGGTCAGACACTGTCCTTTCACACTCTGGGACTGGGTGATACAGTGGGTCAGACACTGTCCTTTCACACTCTGGGAGTGGGCGGTACAGTGGGTCAGAAACTGTCCTTCCACTCTCTGGGACTGGGTGATACAATGGGTCAGACACTGTCCTTTCACATTCTGGGACTGAATGGGACAGTGGGTCAGACACTGTCCTTTCACACGCTGGGACTGGGTGATACAGTGGGTCAGACACAGTCCTTTCACACTCTGGGACTGGGTGGTACACTGGGTCAGACACTGTCCTTTCACACACTGGGATTGGGTGATCCAGTCGGTCAGACACTGTCCTTTCACATTCTGGGACTGGGTGGTACAGTGGGTCAGACACTGTCCTTTCACACTCTGACACTTGGTGGGACAGTGGGTCAGACTCTGTTATTTCACACTCTGCCACTGGGTGGTGCAGTGGGTCAGACACTGTCCTTTCACACTCTGGGACTGGGTGGTACATTGGGTCAGACACTGTCCTTTTGCATTCTGGGACTGGGTGGTACAGTGGGTCAGACAGGGTCCTTTCACACTCTGGGACTGGTTGGGACAGTGGGTCACACAGGGTCCTTTCACACTCTAAGACGGAGTGGTACAGTGGGTCAGACATTGTCCTTTCACACTCTTGGACTGGTTGGACAGTGGGTCAGACACTGTCCTTTCACATTCTGTGACTGGGTTGAACAGTGGGTCAGACACTGTCCTTGCACATTCTGTGACTGGGTGGTACCGTGGGTCAGACATGGTCCTTTCACATTCTGGGACTGGGTGATACAATGGGTCAGACATTGTCCTTACACATTCTGGGACTGGGTGGTACATTGGGTCAGACACTGTCCTTTCACACTCTGGGACTGGGTGATACAATGGGTCAGACACTGTCCTTTCACAATCTGGGACTGGGCAGGACAGTGGGTCCGACACTGTCCTTTCACACTCTGGGACTGGGTGGGACAGTGGGTCAGACAATGTCCTTTCACATTCTGTGACTGGGTGGTACAGTGGGTCACACACTGTCCTTTCACACACTGGGATTGGGTGATACAGTCGGTCAGACACTGTCCTTTCACACGCTGGGACTGTGTGTTACAGTGGGTCAGACACTGTCCTTTCACACACTGGGATTGGGTGATACAGTCGGTCAGACACTGTGCTTTCACACTCTGGGAGTGGGCGGTACAGTGGGTCAGACACTCTCCTTTCACATTCTGGGACTGGGTGATACAGTGGGTCAGACACTGTCCTTTCACATTCTGGGACTGGGTGGGACAGTGGGTCAGACACTGTCCTTTCACACGCTGGGACTGGGTGATACAGTGGGTCAGACACAGTCCTTTCACACTCTGGGACTGGGTGGTACACTGGGTCAGACACTGTCCTTTCACACACTGGGATTGGGTGATACAGTCGGTCCGACACTGTCCTTTCACATTCTGGGACTGGGTGGTACAGTGTGTCAGACACTGTCCTTTCACACTCTGACACTTGGTGGTACAGTGGGTCAGACTCTGTCCTTTCACACTCTGCCACTGGGTGGTGCAGTGGGTCAGACACTGTCCTTTCACACTCTGGGACTGGGTGGTACATTGGGTCAGACACTGTCCTTTTGCATTCTGTGACTGGGTGGTACAGTGGGTCAGACAGGGTCCTTTCACACTCTGGGACTGGGTGGGACAGTGGGTCAGACACTGTCCTTTCACACACTGGGATTGGGTGATACAGTCGGTCAGACACTGTCCTTTCACATTCTGGGACTGGGTGGTACAGTGGGTCAGACACTGTCGTTTCACACTATGGCACTGGGTGGGACAGTGGGTCAGACACTGTCCTTTCACACTCTGGCACTGGGTGGTACAGTGGGTCAGACACTGTCCTTTCACACTCTGGGACTGGGTGGTACATTGGATCAGACTCTGTCCTTTCGCATTCTGGGACTGGTTGGGACAGTGGGTCACACAGGGTCCTTTCACACTCTAAGACGGAGTAGTACAGTGGGTCAGACATTGTCCTTTCACACTCTGGGACTGGGTGGGACAGTGGGTCAGACACTGTCCTTTCACATTCTGTGACTGGGTTGTACAGTGGGTCAGACACTGTCCTTTCACATTCTGTGACTGGGTGGTACAGTGGGTCAGACATGGTCCTTTCACATTCTGGGACTGGGTGATACAATGGGTCAGACACTGTCCTTTCACACTCTGGGACTGGGTGATACAGTGGGTCAGACACTGTCCTTTCACATTCTGGGACTGGGTGGTACATTGGGTCAGACACTGTCCTTTCACACTCTGGGACTGGGTGATACAATGGGTCAGACACTGTCCTTTCACAATCTGGGACTGGGCAGGACAGTGGGTCCGACACTGTCCTTTCACACTCCGGGACTGCGTGGGACAGTGGGTCAGACAATGTCCTTTTGCATTCTGGGACTGGGTGGCACAGTGGGTCAGACAGGGTCCTTTCACGCTCTCAGACGGAGTGGTACAGTGGGTCAGACATTGTCCTTTCACACTCTGGGACTGGGTGATACAGTCGGTCAGACACTGTCCTTTCACACGCTGGGACTGTGTTACAGTGGGTCAGACACTGTCCTTTCACACACTGGGATTGGGTGATACAGTCGGTCAGACACTGTCCTTTCACATTCTGGGACTGGGTGGTACAGTGGGTCAGACTCTGTCCTTTCACACTCTGCCACTGGGTGGTACAGTGCGTCAGACACTGTCCTTTCACACTCTGGGACTGGGTGGCACAGTGGGTCAGACACTGTCCTTTTGCATTCTGGGACTGGGTGGCACAGTGGGTCAGACAGGGTCCTTTCACGCTCTCAGACGGAGTGGTACAGTGGGTCAGACAATGTCCTTTCACACTCTGGGACTGGGTGGGAAAGTGGGTCAGACACTGTCCTTTCACATTCTGTGACTGGGTGGTACAGTGGGTCAGACACTGTCCTTTCACATTCTGTGACTGGGTGGTGCAGTGGGTCAGACACTGTCCTTTCACATTCTGTGACTGGGGGGTACAGTGGGTCAGACACTGTCCTTTCACACACTGGGATTGGGTGACACAGTTGGTCAGACACTGTCCTTTCACACGCTGGGACTGGGTGATACAGTGGGTCAGACACTGTCCTTTCACACTCAGGGACTGGGTGGTACAGTGGGTCAGACACTGTCCTTTCACACTCTGGGAGTGGGCGTTACAGTGGATCAGACACTCTCCTTTCACATTCTGGGACTGGGTGATACAGTGGGTCAGACACTGTCCTTTCACATTCTGTGACTGGGTGGTACAGTGGGTCAGACACTGTCCTTTCACACTCTGGGACTGGGTAATACAGTGGGTCAGACACTGTCATTTCACACTCTGGGAGTGGGCGGTACAGTGGGTCAGAAACTGTCCTTCCACTCTCTGGGACTGGGTGATACAATGGGTCAGACACTGTCCTTTCACATTCTGGGACTGGGTGGGACAGTGGGTCAGACACTGTCCTTTCACCGCTGGGGCTGGGTGATACAGTGGGTCAGACAAAGTCCTTTCACACTCTGGGACTGGGTGGTACACTGGGTCAGACACTGTCCTTTCACCCACTGGGATTGGGTGATACAGTCGGTCAGACACTGTCCTTTCACATTCTGGGACTGGGTGGTACAGTGGGTCAGACACTGTCCTTCCACACTCTGACACTGGGTGGTACAGTGGGTCAAACTCTGTCCTTTCACACTCTGCCACTGGGTGGTACAGTGGGTCAGACACTGTCCTTTCACACTCTGGGACTGGGTGGGACATTGGGTCAGACACTGTCCTTTCGCATTCTGGGACTGGGTGGTACAGTGGGTCAGACAGGGTCCTTTCACACTCTGGGACTGGGTGGGACAGTGAGTCAGACACTGTCCTTTCACACACTGGTATTGGGTGATACAGTCGGTCAGACACTGTCCTTTCACATTCTGGGACTGGGTGGTACAGTGGGTCAGACACTGTCGTTTCACACGATTGCACTGGGTGGTACAGTGGGTCAGACACTGTCCTTTCACACTCTGCCACTGGGTGGTACAGTGGGTCAGACACTGTCCTTTCACACTCTGGGACTGGGTGGTACATTGGATCACACACTGTCCTTTCTCATTCTGGGACTGGTTGGGACAGTGGGTCAGACAGGGTCCTTCACACTCTAAGACGGAGTGGTACAGTGGGTCAGACATTGTCCTTTCACACTCTGGGACTGGGTGGGACAGTGGGTCAGACACTGTCCTTTCACACCCTCGGACTGGGTGGTGCAGTGGGTCAGACATGGTCCTTTCACACTCTGGGACTGGGTGGTATTGTCGGTCAGACACTGTCCTTCCACTCTCTGGGACTGGGTGATCCAATGGGTCAGACACTGTCCTTTCACATTCTGGGACTGGGTGGGACAGTGGGTCAGACACTGTCCTTTCACACGCTGGGACTGGGTGATACAGTGGGTCAGACACTGTCCTTTCACACTCTGGGACTGGGTGGTACAGTGGGTCAGACACTGTCCTTTCACACACTGGGATTGGGTGATACAGTCGGTCAGACACTGTCCTTTCACATTCTGGGACTGGGTGGTACAGTGGGTCAGACACTGTCCTTTCACACTCTGTCACTGGGTGGTACAGTGGGTCAGACTCTGTCCTTTCACACTCTGCCACTGGGTGGTACAGTGGGTCAGACACTGTCCTTTCACACTCTGGGACTCGGTGGTACATTGGGTCAGACACTGTCCTTTCGCATTCTGGGACTGGGTGGAACAGTGGGTCAGACAGGGTCCTTTCACACACTGGGATTGGGTGATACAGTCGGTCAGACACTGTCCTTTCACATTCTGGAACTGGGTGGTACAATGGGTCAGACACTGTCCTTTCACACTATGGCACTGGGTGGTACAGTGGGTCAGACACTGTCCTTTCACACTCTGGCACTGGGTGGTACAGTGGGTCAGACACTGTCCTTTCACACTCTGGGACTGGGTGGTACATTGGATCAGACACTGTCCTTTCGTATTCTGGGACTGGTTGGGACAGTGGGTCAGACAGGGTCCTTTCACGCTCTAAGACGGAGTGGTACAGTGGTCAGACATTGTCCTTTCACACTCTGGAACTGGGTGGGACAGTGGGTCAGACACTGTCCTTTCACATTCTGTGACTGGGTGGTAAAGTGGGTCAGACACTGTCCTTTCACATTCTGTGACTGGGTGGTACAGTGGGTCAGACATGGTCCTTTCACATTCTGGGACTAGGTGGGATAGTGGGTCAGACACTGTCCTTTCACACTCTGGGACTGGGTGGGACAGTGGGTCAGACAATGTCCTTTCACACCCTGGGACTGGGTGGTACAGTGGGTGAGACAGGGTCCTTCCACATTCGAAGACTGAGTGGTACAGTGGGTCAGACAGGGTCCTTTCACACTCTAAGACGGAGTGGTACAGTGGGTCAGACATTGTCCTTTCACACTCTGGGACTGGGTGGGACAGTGGGTCAGACACTGTCCTTTCACATTCTGGGACTGGGTAATACAATGGGTCAGACACTGTCCTTTCACACTCTGGGACAGGGTGGTACAGTGGGTCAGACACTGTCCTTTCACACTCTGGGATTGCGTGGTACAATGGTTCGGACACTGTCCTTAAACATTCTGGGACTGGGTGATACAACGGGTCAGACACTGTCCTTTCACATTCTGTGACTGGGTGGTACAGTGGGTCAGACACTGTCCTTTCACACTCTGGGACTGGGTGGTACAATGGGTCGGACACTGTCCTTAAACATTCTGGGACTGGGTGATACAATGGGTCAGACACTGTCCCTTCACATTCTGTGACAGGGTGGTACAGTGGGTCAGACACTGTCCTTTCACACTCTGGGACTGGGTGATACAGTGGGTCAGACACTGTCCTTTCACACTCTGGGAGTGGGCGGTACAGTGGGTCAGACACTGTCCTTTCACACTCTGGGACTGGGTGATACAGTGGGTCAGACACTGTCCTTTCGCATTCTGGGACTGGGTGGCACAGTGGGTCAGACAGGGTCCTTTCACGCTCTAAGACGGAGTGGTACAGTGGGTCAGACATTGTCCTTTCACACTCTGGAACTGCATGGGAAAGTGGGTCAGACACTGTCCTTTCACATTCTGTGACTGGGTGGTACAGTGGGTCAGACACTGTCCTTTCACATTCTGTGATTGGGTGGTGCAGTGGGTCAGACACTGTCCATTCACATTCTGTGACTGGGTGGTACAGTGGGTTAGACACTGTCCTTTCACACACTGGGATTGGGTGATACAGTCGGTCAGACACTGTCCTTTCACACGCTGGGACTGGGTGATACAGTGGGTCAGACACTGTCCTCTCACACTCTGGGACTGGGCGGTACAGTGGGTCAGACAATGTCCTTTCACACTCTGGGAGTGGGCGGTACAGTGGGTCAGACACTCTCCTTTCACATTCTGGGACTGGGTGATACAGTGGGTCAGACACTGTCCTTTCACATTCTGTGACTGGGTGGTACAGTGGGTCAGACAGGGTCCTTTCACACTCTGGGACTGGGTGATACAGTGGGTCAGACACTGTCCTTTCACACTCTGGGAGTGGGCGGTACAGTGGGTCAGAAACTGTCCTTCCACTCTCTGGGACTGGGTGATACGATGGGTCAGACACTGTCCTTTCACATTCTGGGACTGGGTGGGACAGTGGGTCAGAAACTGTCCTTTCACACGCTGGGACTGGGTGATACAGTGGGTCAGACACAGTCCTTTCACACTCTGGGACTGGGTGGTACACTGGGTCAGACACTGTCCTTTCACACACTGGGATTGGGTGATACAGTCGGTCAGACACTGTCCTTTCACATTCTGGGACTGGGTGGTACAGTGGGTCAGACACTGTCCTTTCACACTCTGACACTGGGTGGTACAGTGGGGCAGACTCTGTCCTTTCACACTCTGCCACTGGGTGGTACAGTGGGTCAGACACTGTCCTTTCACACTCTGGGACTGTGTGGTACATTGGGTCAGACACTGTCCTTTCGCATTCTGGGACTGGGTGGTACAGTGAGTCAGACAGGGTCCTTTCACACTCTGGGACTGGGTGGGACAGTGGGTCAGACACTGTCCTTTCACACACTGGGATTGGGTGATACAGTCGGTCAGACACTGTCCTTTCACATTCCGGGACTGGGTGGTACAGTGGGTCAGACACTGTCCTTTCACACTATGGCACTGGGTGGTACAGTGGGTCAGACACTGTCCTTTCACACTCTGGCACTGGGTGGTACAGTGGGTCGGACACTGTCCTTTCACACTCTGGGACTGGGTGGGACAGTGGGTCAGACACTGTCCTTTCACATTTTGTGACTGGGTGGTACAGTGGGTCAGACACTGTCCTTTCACATTCTGTGACTGGGTGATACAGTGGATCAGCAATGGTCCTTTCACATTCTGGGACTGGGTGATACAATGGGTCAGACACTGTCCTTTCACACTCTGGGACTGGGTGATACAGTGGGTCAGACACTGTCTTTTCACATTCTGGGACTGGGTGGTACATTGGGTCAGACACTGTCCTTTCACACTCTGGGACTGGGTGGTACAGTGGGTCAGAGACTGTCCTTTCACAATCTGGGACTGGGTGGTATAGTGGGTCAGACACTGTCCTTTCACAATCTGGGACTGGGCAGGACAGTGGGTCCGACACTGTCCTTTTACACTCTGGGACTGGGTGGGACAGTGGGTCAGACAATGTCCTTTCAAATTCTGTGACTGGGTGGTACAGTGGGTCCCACACTGTCCTTTCACACACTGGGATTGGGTGATACAGTCGGTCAGACACTGTCCTTTCACACGCTGGGACTGGGTGATACAGTGGGTCAGACACTGTCCTTTCACACTCTGGGACTGGGTGGTACAGCGGGTCAGACACTGTCCTTTCACACACTGGGATTGGGTGATACAGTCGGTCAGACACTGTCCTTTCACATTCTGGGACTGGGTGGTACAGTGGGTCAGACACTGTCCTTTCAGACTCTGGCACTGGGTGGTACAGTGGGTCAGACACTGTCCTTTCACATTCTGGCACTGGGTGGTACAGTGGGTCAGACACTGTCCTTTCGCATTCTGGGACTGGGTGGTACAGTGGGTCAGACAGGGTCCTTTCACGCTCTAAGACGGAGTGGTACAGTGGGTCAGACACTGTCCTTAACACTCTAAGACGGAGTGGTACAGTGGGTCAGACATTGTCCTTTCACACTCTGGGACTGGGTGGGAAAGTGGGTCAGACACTGTCCTTTCACATTCTGTGACTGGGTGGTGCAGTAGGTCAGACACTATCCTTTCACATTCTGTGACTGGGTGGTACAGTGGGTCAGACACCGTCCTTTCACATTCTGGGACTGGGTGATACAATGGGTCAGACACTGTCCTTTCACACTCTGGGACTGGGTGATACAGTGGGTCAGACACTGTCCTTTCACATTCTGGGACTGGGTGGTACATTGGGTCAGACACTGTCCTTTCACACTCTGGGACTGGGTGGTACAATGGGTCAGACACTGTCCTTTCACATTCTGTGACTGGGTGGTAAAGTGGGTCAGACACCGTCCTTTCTCATTCTGGGACTGGGTGATACAATGGGTCAGACACTGTCCTTTCACACTCTGGGACTGGGTGGTACATTGGGTCAGACACTGTCCTTTCACACTCTGGGACTGGGTGGTACAGTGGGTCAGACACTGTCCTTTCACACTCTGGGACTGGGTGGGACAGTGGGTCAGACAATATCCTTTCACACCCTCGGACTGGGTGGTACAGTGGGTCAGACAGGGTCATTTCACACTCGAAGACTGAGTGGTACAGTGGGTCAGACACTGTCCTTTCACACTCTGGAACTGGGTGGTATATTGGGTCAGACACTGTCCTTTCACAATCTGGGACTGGGCAGGACAGTGGGTCCGACACTGTCCTTTCACACTCTGGGACTGGGCAGGACAGTGGGTCAGACACTGTCCTTCACACTCTCGGACGGAGTGGGACAGTGGGTCAGACACTGTCCTTTCACATTCTGGGACTGGGTGGTACAGTGTGTCAGACATTGTCCTTTCACACTCTGGCACTGGGTGGTCCAGTGGGTCAGACACTGTCCTTTCACACTCTGGCACTGGGTGGTACAGTGGGTCAGACACTGTCCTTTCACACTCTGGGACTGGGTGGGACAGTGGTTCAGACAATGTCCTTTCACACCCTGGGACTGGGTGCTACAGTGGGTGAGACTGGGTCCTTTCACACTCGAAGACTGAGTGGTACAGTGGGTCAGACACTGTCGTTCACGCTCTGGGACTGGCTGTGCGGTGGGTCAGACACCTTCCTTTCACTCTCTGGGACTGGGTGGTACAGTGGGTCAGACAATGTCCTTTCACACCCTGGGACTGGGTGGGACAGTGGGTCAGACAATGTCCTTTCACACCCTGGGACTGGGTGGTACAGTGAGTCAGACAGGGTCCTTTCACACTCTAGGACGGAGTGGTACAGTGGGTCAGACACTGTCCTTCACAGTCCAGGATGGAGTGGTACAGTGGGTCAGACATTGTCCTTTCACACTCTGGGACTGGGTGGGACAGTGGGTCAGACACTGTCCTTTCACATTCTGGGACTGGGTGGTGCAGTGGGTCAGACACTGTCCTTTCACATTCTGTGACTGGGTGGTACAGTGGGTCAGACACTGTCCTTTCACATTCTGTGACTGGGTGGTACAGTGGGTCAGACACTGTCCTTTCACACACTGGGATTGGGTGATACAGTCGGTCAGACACTGTCCTTTCACACGCTGGGACTGGGTGATACAGTGGGTCAGACACTGTCCTTTCACACTCTGGGACTGGGTGGTACAGCGGGTCAGACACTGTCCTTTCACACACTGGGATTGGGTGATACAGTCGGTCAGACACTGTCCTTTCACATTCTGGGACTGGGTGGTACAGTGGGTCAGACACTGTCCTTTCAGACTCTGGCACTGGGTGGTACAGTGGGTCAGACACTGTCCTTTCACATTCTGGCACTGGGTGGTACAGTGGGTCAGACAGTGTCCTTTCGCATCCTGGGACTGGGTGGTACAGTGGGTCAGACAGGGTCCTTTCACGCTCTAAGACGGAGTGGTACAGTGGGTCAGACACTGTCCTTAACACTCTAAGACGGAGTGGTACAGTGGGTCAGACATTGTCCTTTCACACTCTGGGACTGGGTGGGAAAGTGGGTCAGACACTGTCCTTTCACATTCTGTGACTGGGTGGTGCAGTAGGTCAGACACTATCCTTTCACATTCTGTGACTGGGTGGTACAGTGGGTCAGACACCGTCCTTTCACATTCTGGGACTGGGTGATACAATGGGTCAGACACTGTCCTTTCACACTCTGGGACTGGGTGGGACAGTGGGTCAGACACTGTCCTTTCACATTTTGTGACTGGGTGGTACAGTGGGTCAGACACTGTCCTTTCACATTCTGTGACTGGGTGATACAGTGGATCAGCAATGGTCCTTTCACATTCTGGGACTGGGTGATACAATGGGTCAGACACTGTCCTTTCACACTCTGGGACTGGGTGATACAGTGGGTCAGACACTGTCTTTTCACATTCTGGGACTGGGTGGTACATTGGGTCAGACACTGTCCTTTCACACTCTGGGACTGGGTGGTACAGTGGGTCAGAGACTGTCCTTTCACAATCTGGGACTGGGTGGTATAGTGGGTCAGACACTGTCCTTTCACAATCTGGGACTGGGCAGGACAGTGGGTCCGACACTGTCCTTTTACACTCTGGGACTGGGTGGGACAGTGGGTCAGACAATGTCCTTTCAAATTCTGTGACTGGGTGGTACAGTGGGTCCCACACTGTCCTTTCACACACTGGGATTGGGTGATACAGTCGGTCAGACACTGTCCTTTCACACGCTGGGACTGGGTGATACAGTGGGTCAGACACTGTCCTTTCACACTCTGGGACTGGGTGGTACAGCGGGTCAGACACTGTCCTTTCACACACTGGGATTGGGTGATACAGTCGGTCAGACACTGTCCTTTCACATTCTGGGACTGGGTGGTACAGTGGGTCAGACACTGTCCTTTCAGACTCTGGCACTGGGTGGTACAGTGGGTCAGACACTGTCCTTTCACATTCTGGCACTGGGTGGTACAGTGGGTCAGACACTGTCCTTTCGCATTCTGGGACTGGGTGGTACAGTGGGTCAGACAGGGTCCTTTCACGCTCTAAGACGGAGTGGTACAGTGGGTCAGACACTGTCCTTAACACTCTAAGACGGAGTGGTACAGTGGGTCAGACATTGTCCTTTCACACTCTGGGACTGGGTGGGAAAGTGGGTCAGACACTGTCCTTTCACATTCTGTGACTGGGTGGTGCAGTAGGTCAGACACTATCCTTTCACATTCTGTGACTGGGTGGTACAGTGGGTCAGACACCGTCCTTTCACATTCTGGGACTGGGTGATACAATGGGTCAGACACTGTCCTTTCACACTCTGGGACTGGGTGATACAGTGGGTCAGACACTGTCCTTTCACATTCTGGGACTGGGTGGTACATTGGGTCAGACACTGTCCTTTCACACTCTGGGACTGGGTGGTACAATGGGTCAGACACTGTCCTTTCACATTCTGTGACTGGGTGGTAAAGTGGGTCAGACACCGTCCTTTCTCATTCTGGGACTGGGTGATACAATGGGTCAGACACTGTCCTTTCACACTCTGGGACTGGGTGGTACATTGGGTCAGACACTGTCCTTTCACACTCTGGGACTGGGTGGTACAGTGGGTCAGACACTGTCCTTTCACACTCTGGGACTGGGTGGTACAGTGGGTCAGACACTGTCCTTTCACACTCTGGGACTGGGTGGGACAGTGGGTCAGACAATATCCTTTCACACCCTCGGACTGGGTGGTACAGTGGGTCAGACAGGGTCATTTCACACTCGAAGACTGAGTGGTACAGTGGGTCAGACACTGTCCTTTCACACTCTGGGACTGGGTGATACAGTGGGTCAGACACTGTCTTTTCACATTCTGGGACTGGGTGATACAATGGGTCGGACACTGTCCTTAAACATTCTGGGACTGGGTGATACAGTGGGTCAGACACTGTCCTTTCACATTCTGTGACTGGGTGGTACAGTGGGTCAGACACTGTCCTTTCACATTCTGTGACTGGGTGGTGCAGTGGGTCAGACACTGTCCTTTCACATTCTGTGACTGGGTGGTACAGTGGGTCAGACACTGTCCTTTCACATTCTGTGACTGGGTGGTACAGTGGGTCAGACACTGTCCTTTCACACACTGGGATTGGGTGATACAGTCGGTCAGACACTGTCCTTTCACACGCTGGGACTGGGTGATACAGTGGGTCAGACACTGTCCTTTCACACTCTGGGACTGGGTGGTACAGCGGGTCAGACACTGTCCTTTCACACACTGGGATTGGGTGATACAGTCGGTCAGACACTGTCCTTTCACATTCTGGGACTGGGTGGTACAGTGGGTCAGACACTGTCCTTTCAGACTCTGGCACTGGGTGGTACAGTGGGTCAGACACTGTCCTTTCACATTCTGGCACTGGGTGGTACAGTGGGTCAGACAGTGTCCTTTCGCATCCTGGGACTGGGTGGTACAGTGGGTCAGACAGGGTCCTTTCACGCTCTAAGACGGAGTGGTACAGTGGGTCAGACATTGTCCTTTCACACTCTGGGACTGGGTGGGAAAGTGGGTCAGACACTGTCCTTTCACATTCTGTGACTGGGTGGTGCAGTAGGTCAGACACTATCCTTTCACATTCTGTGACTGGGTGGTACAGTGGGTCAGACACCGTCCTTTCACATTCTGGGACTGGGTGATACAATGGGTCAGACACTGTCCTTTCACACTCTGGGACTGGGTGATACAGTGGGTCAGACACTGTCCTTTCACATTCTGGGACTGGGTGGTACATTGGGTCACACACTGTCCTTTCACACTCTGGGACTGGGTGGCACAGTGGGTCAGACACTGTCCTTTCACATTCTGTGACTGGGTGGTACAATGGGTCAGACACTGTCCTTTCACATTCTGTGACTGGGTGGTAAAGTGGGTCAGACACCGTCCTTTCTCATTGTGGGACTGGGTGATACAATGGGTCAGACACTGTCCTTTCACACTCTGGGACTGGGTGGTACATTGGGTCAGACACTGTCCTTTCACACTCTGGGACTGGGTGGTACAGTGGGTCAGACACTGTCCTTTCACACTCTGGGACTGGGTGGGACAGTGGGTCAGACAATGTCCTTTCACACCCTCGGACTGGGTGGTACAGTGGGTCAGACACTGTCCTTTCACAATCTGGGACTGGGCAGGACAGTGGGTCCGACACTGTCCTTTCACACTCTGGGACTGGGCAGGACAGTGGGTCAGACACTGTCCTTCACACTCTCGGACGGAGTGGGACAGTGGGTCAGACACTGTCCTTTCACATTCTGGGCCTGGGTGGTACAGTGTGTCAGACACTGTCCTTTCACACTCTGGCACTGGGTGGTCCAGTGGGTCAGACACTGTCCTTTCACACTCTGGCACTGGGTGGTACAGTGGGTCAGACACTGTCCTTTCACACTCTGGGACTGGGTGGGACAGTGGGTCAGACAATGTCCTTTCACACCCTGGGACTGGGTGCTACAGTGGGTGAGACAGGGTCCTTTCACACTCGAAGACTGAGTGGTACAGTGGGTCAGACACTGTCGTTCACGCTCTGGGACTGGCTGTGCGGTGGGTCAGACACTGTCCTTTCACTCTCTGGGACTGGGTGGTACAGTGGGTCAGACAATGTCCTTTCACACCCTGGGACTGGGTGGGACAGTGGGTCAGACAATGTCCTTTCACACCCTGGGACTGGGTGGAACAGTGGGTCAGACAGGGTCCTTTCACACTCTAGGACGGAGTGGTACAGTGGGTCAGACACTGTCCTTCACAGTCCAGGATGGAGTGGTACAGTGGGTCAGACATTGTCCTTTCACACTCTGGGACTGGGTGGGACAGTGGGTCAGACACTGTCCTTTCACATTCTGGGACTGGGTGATACAATGGGTCGGACACTGTCCTTAAACATTCTGGGACTGGGTGATACAGTGGGTCAGACACTGTCCTTTCACATTGTGTGACTGGGTGGTACAGTGGGTCAGACACTGTCCTTTCACATTCTGTGACTGGGTGGTGCAGTGGGTCAGACACTGTCCTTTCACATTCTGTGACTGGGTGGTACAGTGGGTCAGACACTGTCCTTTCACATTCTGTGACTGGGTGGTACAGTGTGTCAGACACTGTCCTTTCACACACTGGGATTGGTTGATACAGTCGGTCAGACACTGTCCTTTCACACGCTGGGACTGGGTGATACAGTGGGTCAGACACTGTCCTTTCACATTCTGTGACTGGGTGGTACAGTGGGTCAGACACTGTCCTTTCACATTCTGTGACTGGGTGGTACAGTGGGTCAGACACTGTCCTTTCACACTCTGGGAGTGGGCGGTACAGGGGGTCAGACACTCTCCTTTCACATTCTGGGACTGGGTGATACAGTGGGTCAGACACTGTCCTTTCACATTCTGGGACTGGGTGGTACATTGGGTCACACACTGTCCTTTCACACTCTGGGACTGGGTGGCACAGTGGGTCAGACACTGTCCTTTCACATTCTGTGACTGGGTGGTACAATGGGTCAGACACTGTCCTTTCACATTCTGTGACTGGGTGGTAAAGTGGGTCAGACACCGTCCTTTCTCATTCTGGGACTGGGTGATACAATGGGTCAGACACTGTCCTTTCACACTCTGGGACTGGGTGGTACATTGGGTCAGACACTGTCCTTTCACACTCTGGGACTGGGTGGTACAGTGGGTCAGACACTGTCCTTTCACACTCTGGGACTGGGTGGGACAGTGGGTCAGACAATGTCCTTTCACACCCTCGGACTGGGTGGTACAGTGGGTCAGACACTGTCCTTTCACAATCTGGGACTGGGCAGGACAGTGGGTCCGACACTGTCCTTTCACACTCTGGGACTGGGCAGGACAGTGGGTCAGACACTGTCCTTCACACTCTCGGACGGAGTGGGACAGTGGGTCAGACACTGTCCTTTCACATTCTGGGACTGGGTGGTACAGTGTGTCAGACACTGTCCTTTCACACTCTGGCACTGGGTGGTCCAGTGGGTCAGACACTGTCCTTTCACACTCTGGCACTGGGTGGTACAGTGGGTCAGACACTGTCCTTTCACACTCTGGGACTGGGTGGGACAGTGGGTCAGACAATGTCCTTTCACACCCTGGGACTGGGTGCTACAGTGGGTGAGACAGGGTCCTTTCACACTCGAAGACTGAGTGGTACAGTGGGTCAGACACTGTCGTTCACGCTCTGGGACTGGCTGTGCGGTGGGTCAGACACTGTCCTTTCACTCTCTGGGACTGGGTGGTACAGTGGGTCAGACAATGTCCTTTCACACCCTGGGACTGGGTGGGACAGTGGGTCAGACAATGTCCTTTCACACCCTGGGACTGGGTGGAACAGTGGGTCAGACAGGGTCCTTTCACACTCTAGGACGGAGTGGTACAGTGGGTCAGACACTGTCCTTCACAGTCCAGGATGGAGTGGTACAGTGGGTCAGACATTGTCCTTTCACACTCTGGGACTGGGTGGGACAGTGGGTCAGACACTGTCCTTTCACATTCTGGGACTGGGTGATACAATGGGTCGGACACTGTCCTTAAACATTCTGGGACTGGGTGATACAGTGGGTCAGACACTGTCCTTTCACATTGTGTGACTGGGTGGTACAGTGGGTCAGACACTGTCCTTTCACATTCTGTGACTGGGTGGTGCAGTGGGTCAGACACTGTCCTTTCACATTCTGTGACTGGGTGGTACAGTGGGTCAGACACTGTCCTTTCACATTCTGTGACTGGGTGGTACAGTGTGTCAGACACTGTCCTTTCACACACTGGGATTGGGTGATACAGTCGGTCAGACACTGTCCTTTCACACGCTGGGACTGGGTGATACAGTGGGTCAGACACTGTCCTTTCACATTCTGTGACTGGGTGGTACAGTGGGTCAGACACTGTCCTTTCACATTCTGTGACTGGGTGGTACAGTGGGTCAGACACTGTCCTTTCACACTCTGGGAGTGGGCGGTACAGGGGGTCAGACACTCTCCTTTCACATTCTGGGACTGGGTGATACAGTGGGTCAGACACTGTCCTTTCACATTCTGTGACTGGGTGGTACAGTGGGTCAGACACTGTCCTTTCACACTCTGGGACTGGGTGATACAGTGGGTCAGACACTGTCCTTTCACACTCTGGGAGTGGGCGGTACAGTGGGTCAGAAACTGTCCTTCCACTCTCTGGGACTAGGTGATACAATGGGTCAGACACTGTCCTTTCACATTCTGGGACTGGGTGGGACAGTGGGTCAGACACTGTCCTTTCACACGCTGGGACTGGGTGATACAGTGGGTCAGACACAGTCCTTTCACACTCTGGGACTGGGTGAGACAGTGGGTCAGACACTGTCCTTTCACACGCTGGGACTGGGTGACACAGTGGGTCAGACACAGTCCTTTCACATTCTGGGACTGGGTGGTACACTGGGTCAGACACTGTCCTTTCACACTCTGGGACTGGGTGGTACAGTGGGTCAGACACTGTCCTTTAACAATCTGGGACTGGGTGGTATAGTGGGTCAGACACTGTCCTTGCACAATCTGGGACTGGGCAGGACAGTGGGTCCGACACTGTCCTTTCACACTCTGGGACTGGGTGGGACAGTGGGTCAGACAATGTCCTTTCACATTCTGTGACTGGGTGGTACAGTGGGTCAGACACTGTCCTTTCACACACTGGGATTGGGTGATACAGTCGGTCAGACACTGTCCTTTCACACGCTGGGACTGGGTGATACAGTGGGTCAGACACTGTCCTTTCACACTCTGGGACTGGGTGGTACAGCGGGTCAGACACTGTCCTTTCACACACTGGGATTGGGTGATACAGTCGGTCAGACACAGTCCTTTCACATTCTGGGACGGGGTGGTGCAGTGGGTCAGACACTGTCCTTTCAGACTCTGGCACTGGGTGGTACAGTGGGTCAGACACTGTCCTTTCACACTCTGGCAGTGGCTGGTACAGTGGGTCAGACACTGTCCTTTCGCATTCTGGGACTGGGTGGTACAGTGGTTCAGACAGGGTCCTTTCACGCTCTAAGACGGAGTGGTACAGTGGGTCAGACACTGTCCTTCACACTCTAAGACGGAGTGGTACAGTGGGTCAGACATTGCCCTTTCACACTCTGGGACTGGGTGGGAAAGTGGGTCAGACACTGTCCTTTCACATTCTGTGACTGGGTGGTACATTGGGTCAGACACTGTCCTTTCACATTCTGTGACTGGGTGGTACAATGGGTCAGACACTGTCCTTTCACATTCTGTGACTGGGTGGTAAAGTGGGTCAGACACCGTCCTTTCTCATTCTGGGACTGGGTGGTACATTGGGTCAGACACTGTCCTTTCACACTCTGGGACTGGGTGGTACAGTGGGTCAGTCACTGTCCTTTCACACTCTGGGACTGGGTGGGACAGTGGGTCAGACAATGTCCTTTCACACTGTGGGACTGGGTGGTACAGTGGGTCAGACACTGACCTTTCACATTCTGTGACTGGGTGGTACAATGGGTCAGACACTGTCCTTTCACATTCTGTGACTGGGTGGTAAAGTGGGTCAGACACCGTCCTTTCTCATTCTGGGACTGGGTGGTACATTGGGTCAGACACTGTCCTTTCACACTCTGGGACTGGGTGGTACAGTGGGTCAGTCACTGTCCTTTCACACTCTGGGACTGGGTGGGACAGTGGGTCAGACAATGTCCTTTCACACCCTCGGACTGGGTGGTACAGTGGGTCAGACAGGGTCCTTTCACACTCGAAGACTGAGTGGTACAGTGGGTCAGACACTGTCCTTTCACACTCTGGAACTGGGTGGTATAGTGGGTCAGACACTGTCCTTTCACAATCTGGGACTGGGGAGGACAGTGGGTCAGACACTGTCCTTTCACACTCTGGGACTGGGCAGGACAGTGGGTCAGACACTGTCCTTCACACTCCAGGACGGAGTGGGACAGTGGGTCAGACACTGTCCTTTCACATTCTGGGACTGGGTGGTACAGTGTGCACGACACAGTCCTTTCACTCTCTGGCACTGGGTGGTACAGTGGGTCAGACACTGTCCTTTCACACTCTGGCACTGGGTGGTACAGTGGGTCAGACAATGTCCTTTCACACCCTGGGACTGGGTGGTACAGTGGGTGAGACAGGGTCCTTTCACACTCGAAGACTGAGTGGTACAGTGGGTCAGACACTGTCCTTCACGCTCTGGGACTGACTGTGCGGTGGGTCAGACACTGTCCTTTCACACTCTGGGACTGGGTGGTACAGTGGGTCAGACAATGTCCTTTCACACCCTGGGACTGGGTGGGACAGTGGGTCAGACAATGTCCTTTCACACCCTGGGACTGAGTGGTACAGTGGGTCAGACAGGGTCCTTTCACACTCTAGGACGGAGTGGTACAGTGGGTCAGACACTGTCCTTCACACTCCAGGACGGAGTGGGACAGTGGGTCAGACATTGTCCTTTCACACTCTGGGACTGGGTGGGACAGTGGGTCAGACACTGTCCTTTCACATTCTGCGACTGGGTGATACAATTTGTCGGACACTGTCCTTAAACATTCTGGGACTGGGTGATACAGTGGGTCAGACACTGTCCTTTCACATTCTGTGACTGGGTGGTACAGTGGGTCAGACACTGTCCTTTCACATTCTGTGACTGTGTGGTGCAGTGGGTCAGACACTGTCCTTTCACATTCTGTGACTGGGTGGCACAGTGGGTCAGACACTGTCCTTTCACATTCTGTGACTGGGTGGCACAGTGGGTCAGACACTGTCCTTTCACACACTGGGATTGGGTGATACAGTCGGTCAGACACTGTCCTTTCACACTCTGGCACTGGGTGGTACAGTGGGTCAGACACTGTCCTTTCACACTCTGGGACTGGGTGGGACAGTGGGTCAGACAATGTCCTTTCACACCCTGGGACTGGGTGCTACAGTGGGTGAGACAGGGTCCTTTCACACTCGAAGACTGAGTGGTACAGTGGGTCAGACACTGTCGTTCACGCTCTGGGACTGGCTGTGCGGTGGGTCAGACACTGTCCTTTCACTCTCTGGGACTGGGTGGTACAGTGGGTCAGACAATGTCCTTTCACACCCTGGGACTGGGTGGGACAGTGGGTCAGACAATGTCCTTTCACACCCTGGGACTGGGTGGAACAGTGGGTCAGACAGGGTCCTTTCACACTCTAGGACGGAGTGGTACAGTGGGTCAGACACTGTCCTTCACAGTCCAGGATGGAGTGGTACAGTGGGTCAGACATTGTCCTTTCACACTCTGGGACTGGGTGGGACAGTGGGTCAGACACTGTCCTTTCACATTCTGGGACTGGGTGATACAATGGGTCGGACACTGTCCTTAAACATTCTGGGACTGGGTGATACAGTGGGTCAGACACTGTCCTTTCACATTGTGTGACTGGGTGGTACAGTGGGTCAGACACTGTCCTTTCACATTCTGTGACTGGGTGGTGCAGTGGGTCAGACACTGTCCTTTCACATTCTGTGACTGGGTGGTACAGTGGGTCAGACACTGTCCTTTCACATTCTGTGACTGGGTGGTACAGTGTGTCAGACACTGTCCTTTCACACACTGGGATTGGGTGATACAGTCGGTCAGACACTGTCCTTTCACACGCTGGGACTGGGTGATACAGTGGGTCAGACACTGTCCTTTCACATTCTGTGACTGGGTGGTACAGTGGGTCAGACACTGTCCTTTCACATTCTGTGACTGGGTGGTACAGTGGGTCAGACACTGTCCTTTCACACTCTGGGAGTGGGCGGTACAGGGGGTCAGACACTCTCCTTTCACATTCTGGGACTGGGTGATACAGTGGGTCAGACACTGTCCTTTCACATTCTGTGACTGGGTGGTACAGTGGGTCAGACACTGTCCTTTCACACTCTGGGACTGGGTGATACAGTGGGTCAGACACTGTCCTTTCACACTCTGGGAGTGGGCGGTACAGTGGGTCAGAAACTGTCCTTCCACTCTCTGGGACTAGGTGATACAATGGGTCAGACACTGTCCTTTCACATTCTGGGACTGGGTGGGACAGTGGGTCAGACACTGTCCTTTCACACGCTGGGACTGGGTGATACAGTGGGTCAGACACAGTCCTTTCACACTCTGGGACTGGGTGAGACAGTGGGTCAGACACTGTCCTTTCACACGCTGGGACTGGGTGACACAGTGGGTCAGACACAGTCCTTTCACATTCTGGGACTGGGTGGTACACTGGGTCAGACACTGTCCTTTCACACTCTGGGACTGGGTGGTACAGTGGGTCAGACACTGTCCTTTAACAATCTGGGACTGGGTGGTATAGTGGGTCAGACACTGTCCTTGCACAATCTGGGACTGGGCAGGACAGTGGGTCCGACACTGTCCTTTCACACTCTGGGACTGGGTGGGACAGTGGGTCAGACAATGTCCTTTCACATTCTGTGACTGGGTGGTACAGTGGGTCAGACACTGTCCTTTCACACACTGGGATTGGGTGATACAGTCGGTCAGACACTGTCCTTTCACACGCTGGGACTGGGTGATACAGTGGGTCAGACACTGTCCTTTCACACTCTGGGACTGGGTGGTACAGCGGGTCAGACACTGTCCTTTCACACACTGGGATTGGGTGATACAGTCGGTCAGACACAGTCCTTTCACATTCTGGGACGGGGTGGTGCAGTGGGTCAGACACTGTCCTTTCAGACTCTGGCACTGGGTGGTACAGTGGGTCAGACACTGTCCTTTCACACACTGGCAGTGGCTGGTACAGTGGGTCAGACACTGTCCTTTCGCATTCTGGGACTGGGTGGTACAGTGGTTCAGACAGGGTCCTTTCACGCTCTAAGACGGAGTGGTACAGTGGGTCAGACACTGTCCTTCACACTCTAAGACGGAGTGGTACAGTGGGTCAGACATTGCCCTTTCACACTCTGGGACTGGGTGGGAAAGTGGGTCAGACACTGTCCTTTCACATTCTGTGACTGGGTGGTACATTGGGTCAGACACTGTCCTTTCACACTGTGGGACTGGGTGGTACAGTGGGTCAGACACTGACCTTTCACATTCTGTGACTGGGTGGTACAATGGGTCAGACACTGTCCTTTCACATTCTGTGACTGGGTGGTAAAGTGGGTCAGACACCGTCCTTTCTCATTCTGGGACTGGGTGGTACATTGGGTCAGACACTGTCCTTTCACACTCTGGGACTGGGTGGTACAGTGGGTCAGTCACTGTCCTTTCACACTCTGGGACTGGGTGGGACAGTGGGTCAGACAATGTCCTTTCACACCCTCGGACTGGGTGGTACAGTGGGTCAGACAGGGTCCTTTCACACTCGAAGACTGAGTGGTACAGTGGGTCAGACACTGTCCTTTCACACTCTGGAACTGGGTGGTATAGTGGGTCAGACACTGTCCTTTCACAATCTGGGACTGGGGAGGACAGTGGGTCAGACACTGTCCTTTCACACTCTGGGACTGGGCAGGACAGTGGGTCAGACACTGTCCTTCACACTCCAGGACGGAGTGGGACAGTGGGTCAGACACTGTCCTTTCACATTCTGGGACTGGGTGGTACAGTGTGCACGACACAGTCCTTTCACTCTCTGGCACTGGGTGGTACAGTGGGTCAGACACTGTCCTTTCACACTCTGGCACTGGGTGGTACAGTGGGTCAGACAATGTCCTTTCACACCCTGGGACTGGGTGGTACAGTGGGTGAGACAGGGTCCTTTCACACTCGAAGACTGAGTGGTACAGTGGGTCAGACACTGTCCTTCACGCTCTGGGACTGACTGTGCGGTGGGTCAGACACTGTCCTTTCACACTCTGGGACTGGGTGGTACAGTGGGTCAGACAATGTCCTTTCACACCCTGGGACTGGGTGGGACAGTGGGTCAGACAATGTCCTTTCACACCCTGGGACTGAGTGGTACAGTGGGTCAGACAGGGTCCTTTCACACTCTAGGACGGAGTGGTACAGTGGGTCAGACACTGTCCTTCACACTCCAGGACGGAGTGGGACAGTGGGTCAGACATTGTCCTTTCACACTCTGGGACTGGGTGGGACAGTGGGTCAGACACTGTCCTTTCACATTCTGCGACTGGGTGATACAATTTGTCGGACACTGTCCTTAAACATTCTGGGACTGGGTGATACAGTGGGTCAGACACTGTCCTTTCACATTCTGTGACTGGGTGGTACAGTGGGTCAGACACTGTCCTTTCACATTCTGTGACTGTGTGGTGCAGTGGGTCAGACACTGTCCTTTCACATTCTGTGACTGGGTGGCACAGTGGGTCAGACACTGTCCTTTCACATTCTGTGACTGGGTGGCACAGTGGGTCAGACACTGTCCTTTCACACACTGGGATTGGGTGATACAGTCGGTCAGACACTGTCCTTTCACACGCTGGGACTGGGTGATACAGTGGGTCAGACACTGTCCTTTCACACTCTGGGACTGGGTGGTACAGTGGGTCAGACACTGTCCTTTCACACTCTGGGAGTGGGCGGTACGGGGGGTCAGACACTCTCCTTTCACATTCTGGGACTGGGTGATACAGTGGGTCAGACACTGTCCTTTCACATTCTGGGACTGGGTGGTACAGTGGTTCAGACAGGGTCCTTTCACGCTCTAAGACGGAGTGGTACAGTGGGTCAGACACTGTCCTTCACACTGTAAGACGGAGTGGTACAGTGGGTCAGACACTGTCCTTTCACATTCTGTGACTGGGTGGTACAGTGGGTCAGACACCGTCCTTTCACATTCTGGGACTGGGTGATACAATGGGTCAGACACTGTCCTTTCACACTCTGGGACTGGGTGATCCAGTGCGTCAGACACTGTCCTTTCACATTCTGGGACTGGGTGGTACATTGGGTCAGACACTGTCCTTTCACACTCTGGGACTGGGTGGTCCAGTGGGTCAGACACTGTCCTTTCACATTCTGTGACTGGGTGGTAAAGTGGGTCAGACACCGTCCTTTCTCATTCTGGGACTGGGTGATACAATGGGTCAGACACTCCTTTCACACTCTGGGACTGGGTGGTACATTGGGTCCGACACTGTCCTTTCACACTCTTGGACTGGGCAGGACAGTGGGTCAGACACTGTCCTTCACACTCTAGGACGGAGTGGGACAGTGGGTCAGACACTGTCCTTTCACACTCTTGGACTGGGCAGGACAGTGGGTCAGACACTGTCCTTCACACTCTAGGACGGAGTGGGACAGTGGGTCAGACACTGTCCTTTCACATTCTGGGACTGGGTGGTACAGTGTGTCAGACACTGTCCTTTCACACTCTGGGACTGGGTGGTACAGTGGGTCCGACACTGTCCTTTCACACTCTTGGACTGGGCAGGACAGTGGGTCAGACACTGTCCGTTCACACTCTGGCACTGGGTGGTACAGTGGGTCAGACACTGTCCTTTCACACTCTGGGACTGGGTGGTACACTGGGTCAGACACTGTCCTTTCACACACTGGGACTGGGTGGTACAGTGGGTGAGACAGGGTCCTTTCACACTCGAAGACTGAGTGGTGCAGTGGGTCAGACACTGTCCTTCACGCTCTGGGACTGGCTGGGCGGTGGGTCAGACACTGTCCTTTCACACTCTGGGACTGGGTGGTACAGTGGGTCAGACAATGTCCTTTCACACCCTGGGACTGGGTGGGACAGTGGGTCAGACAATGTCCTTTCACACCCTGGGACTGGGTGGTACAGTGGGTCAGACAATGTCCTTTCACACACTGGGATTGGGTGATACAGTCGGTCAGACACTGTCCTTTCACACGCTGGGACTGGGTGATACAGTGGGTCAGACACTGTCCTTTCACACTCTGGGACTGGGTGATACAGTGGGTCAGACACTGTCCTTTCACACTCTGGGAGTGGGCGGTACGGGGGGTCAGACACTCTCCTTTCACATTCTGGGACTGGGTGGTACAGTGGTTCAGACAGGGTCCTTTCACGCTCTAAGACGGAGTGGTACAGTGGGTCAGACACTGTCCTTCACACTCTAAGACGGAGTGGTACAGTGGGTCAGACACTGTCCTTTCACATTCTGTGACTGGGTGGTGCAGTGGGTCAGACACTGTCCTTTCACATTCTGTGACTGGGTGGTAAAGTGGGTCAGACACCGTCCTTTCTCATTCTGGGACTGGGTGATACAATGGGTCAGACACTCCTTTCACACTCTGGGACTGGGTGGTACATTGGGTCAGACACTGTCCTTTCACACTCTGGGACTGGGTGGTACAGTGGGTCCGACACTGTCCTTTCACACTCTGGGACTGGGCAGGACAGTGGGTCAGACACTGTCCTTCACACTCTAGGACGGAGTGGGACAGTGGGTCAGACACTGTCCTTTCACATTCTGGGACTGGGTGGTACAGTGTGTCAGACACAGTCCTTTCACACTCTGGCACTGGGTGGTACAGTGGGTCAGACTCTGTCCTTTCACACTCTGGCACTGGGTGGTACAGTGGGTCAGACACTGTCCTTTCACACTCTGGGACTGGGTGGTACACTGGGTCAGACACTGTCCTTTCACACACTGGGACTGGGTGGTACAGTGGGTGAGACAGGGTCCTTTCACACTCGAAGACTGAGTGGTGCAGTGGGTCAGACACTGTCCTTCACGCTCTGGGACTGGCTGTGCGGTGGGTCAGCACTGTCCTTTCACACTCTGGGACTGGGTGGTACAGTGGGTCAGACAATGTCCTTTCACACCCTGGGACTGGGTGGGACAGTGGGTCAGACAATGTCCTTTCACACTCTGGGATTGGGTGATACAGTCGGTCAGACACTGTCCTTTCACACGCTGGGACTGGGTGATACAGTGGGTCAGACACTGTCCTTTCACACTCTGGGACTGGGTGGTACAGTGGGTCAGACACTGTCCTTTCACACTCTGGGAGTGGGCGGTACGGGGGGTCAGACACTCTCCTTTCACATTCTGGGACTGGGTGATACAGTGGTTCAGACAGGGTCCTTTCACGCTCTATGACGGAGTGATACAGTGGGTCAGACACTGTCCTTTCACATTCTGGGACTGGGTGGTACAGTGGTTCAGACAGGGTCCTTTCACGCTCTATGACGGAGTGGTACAGTGGGTCAGACACTGTCCTTCACACTCTAAGACGGAGTGGTACAGTGGGTCAGACACTGTCCTTTCACATTCTGTGACTGGGTGGTACAGTGGGTCAGACACCGTCCTTTCACATTCTGGGACTGGGTGATACAATGGGTCAGACACTGTCCTTTCACACTCTGGGACTGGGTGATCCAGTGCGTCAGACACTGTCTTTTCACATTCTGGGACTGGGTGGTACGTTGGGTCAGACACTGTCCTTTCACACTCTGGGACTGGGTGGTCCAGTGGGTCAGACACTGTCCTTTCACATTCTGTGACTGGGTGGTAAAGTGGGTCAGACACCGTCCTTTCTCATTCTGGGACTGGGTGATACAATGGGTCAAACACTCCTTTCACACTCTGGGACTGGGTGGTACATTGGGTCAGACACTGTCCTTTCACACTCTGGGACTGGGTGGTACAGTGGGTCCGACACTGTCCTTTCACACTCTGGGACTGGGCAGGACAGTGGGTCAGACACTGTCCTTCACACTCTAGGACGGAGTGGGACAGTCGGTCAGACACTGTCCTTTCACATTCTGGGACTGGGTGGTACAGTGTGTCAGACACAGTCCTTTCACACTCTGGCACTGGGTGGTACAGTGGGTCAGACTCTGTCCTTTCACACTCTGGCA
The DNA here is from genome assembly GCF_036365525.1 of Heterodontus francisci. NCBI lineage: Eukaryota > Metazoa > Chordata > Chondrichthyes > Heterodontiformes > Heterodontidae > Heterodontus > Heterodontus francisci. The sequence continues at coordinate 31,036,663 of NC_090381.1, read as the reverse complement.
CTGGGTGGTACAGTGGGTCAGACACTGTCCTTTCACACTCTGGGACTGGGTGGTACACTGGGTCAGACACTGTCCTTTCACACACTGGGACTGGGTGGTACAGTGGGTGAGACAGGGTCCTTTCACACTCGAAGACTGAGTGGTGCAGTGGGTCAGACACTGTCCTTCACGCTCTGGCACTGGCTGTGCGGTGGGTCAGACACTGTCCTTTCACACTCTGGGACTGGGTGGTACAGTGGGTCAGACAATGTCCTTTCACACCCTGGGACTGGGTGGGACAGTGGGTCAGACAATGTCCTTTCACTCCCTGGGACTGAGTGGTACAGTGGGTCAGACAGGGTCCTTTCACACTCTAGGACGGAGTGGTACAGTGGGTCAGACACTGTCCATCACACTCCAGGACGGAGTGGTACAGTGGGTCAGACATTGTCCTTTCACACTCTGGGACTGGGTGGGACAGTGGGTCAGACACTGTCCTTTCACATTCTGGGACTGGGTGATACAATGGGTCGGACACTGTCCTTAAACATTCTGGGACTGGGTGATACAGTGGGTCAGACACTGTCCTTTCACATTCTGTGACTGGGTGGTACAGTGGGTCAGACACTGTCCTTTCACATTCTGTGACTGGGTGGTGCAGTGGGTCAGACACTGTCCTTTCACATTCTGCGACTGGGTGGTACAGTGGGTCAGACACTGTCCTTTCGCATTCTGTGACTGGGTGGCACAGTGGGTCAGACACTGTCCTTTCACACACTGGGACTGGGTGATACAGTCGGTCAGACACTGTCCTTTCACACGCTGGGACTGGGTGATACAGTGGGTCAGACACTGTCCTTTCACACTCTGGGACTGGGTGGTACAGAGGGTCAGACACTGTCCTTTCACACTCTGGGAGTGGGCGGTACGGGGGGTCAGACACTCTCCTTTCACATTCTGTGACTGGGTGGTACAGTGGGTCAGACACTGTCCTTTCACATTCTGGGACTGGGTGGGACAGTGGGTCAGACACTGTCCTTTCACACTCTGGGACTGGGTGATACAGTGGGTCAGACACTGTCCTTTCACACTCTGGGACTGGGTGGTACAGAGGGTCAGACACTGTCCTTTCACATTCTGTGACTGGGTGGTACAGTGGGTCAGACACTGTCCTTTCACACTCTGGGACTGGGTGATACAGTGGGTCAGACACTGTCCTTTCACACTCTGGGAGTGGGCGGTACAATGGGTCAGACACTGTCCTTTCACATTCTGGGACTGGGTGGGACAGTGGGTCAGACACAGTCCTTTCAAACTCTGGGACTGGGTGGTACACTGGGTCAGACACTGTCCTTTCACACACTGGGATTGGGTGATACAGTCGGTCAGACACTGTCCTTTCACACTCTGACACTGGGTGGTACAGTATGTCAGACTCTGTCCTTTCACACTCTGCCACTGGGTGGTACAGTGGGTCAGACACTGTCCTTTCACACTCTGGGACTGGGTGGTACATAAGGTCAGACACTGTCCTTTCGCATTCTGGGACTGAGTGGTACAGTGGGTCAGACAGGGTCCTTTCACACTCTGGGACTGGGTGGGACAGTGGGTCAGACACTGTCCTTTCACACACGGATTGGGTGATACAGTCGGTCAGACACTGTCCTTTCACATTCTGGGACTGGGTGGTACAGTGGGTCAGACACTGTCCTTTCACACTATGGCACTGGGTGTTACAGTGGGTCAGACACTGTCCTTTCACACTCTGGCACTGGGTGGTACAGTGGGTCAGACACTGTCCTTTCACACTCTAGGACATGGTGGTACATTGGATCAGACACTGTCCTTTCGCATTGTGGGACTGGTTGGGACAGTGGGTCAGACAGGGTCCTTTCACGCTCTAAGACGGAGTGGTACAGTGGGTCAGACACTGTCCTTCACACTCTAAGATGGAGTGGTACAGTGGGTCAGACATTATCCTTTCACACTCTGGGACTGGGTGGGACACTGGGTCAGACACTGTCCTTTCACATTCTGTGACTGGGTGGTACAGTGGGTCAGACACTGTCCTTTCACAATCTGGGACTGTGTTGTATAGTGGGTCAGACACTGTCCTTTCACAATCTGGGACTGGGTAGGACAGTGGGTCCGACACTGTCCTTTCACACTCTGGGACTGGGTTGGACAATGGGTCAGTCACTGTCCTTTCACACTCTGGGACTGGGTGGGACAGTGGGTCAGACACTGTCCTTTCACACTCTGGGACTGGGTGGGACAGTGGGTCAGGCACTGTCCTTTTACACTCTGGGACTGGGTGGGACAGTGGGTCAGACAATGTCCTTTCACACCCTGGGACTAGGTGGTACAGTGGGAGTAACAGGGTACTTTCACACTCGAAGACTGAGTGGTACAGTGGGTCCTTTCACACTCTGGGACTAGGTGGTATAGTGGGTCAGACACTGTCCTTTCACAATCTGGGACTCGGCAGGACAGTGGGTCCGACACTGTCCTTTCACACTCTGGGACTGGGTGGGACAGTGGGTCAGACACTGTCCTTTCACACTCTGGGACTGGGTGGTATAGTGGGTCAGACACTGTCCTTTCTCAATCTGGGACTGGGCAGGACGGTGGGTCAGACACTGTCCTTTCACACTCTGGGACTGGGTGGTACAGTGGGTCAGACACTGTCCTTTCACCCTCTGGGACTGGGTGGGACAGTGGGTCAGACACTGTCCTTTCACACTCTGGGACTGGGTGGGACAGTGGGTCAGACACTGTCCTTTCACACTCGGGGAGTGGGCGGTACAGTGGGTCAGACACTCTCCTTTCTCATTCTGTGACTGGGTGATACAGTGGGTCAGACACTGTCCTTTCACATTCTGTGACGAGGTGGTACAGTGGGTCAGACACTGTCCTTTCACACTCTGGGACTGGGTGATACAGTGGGTCAGACACTGTCCTTTCACACTCTGGGAGTGGGCGGTATAGTGGGTCAGACACTCTCCTTTCACATTCTGGGACTGGGTGATACAGTGGGTCAGACACTGTCCTTTCACATTCTGTGACTAGGTGGTACAGTGGGTCAGACACTGTCCTTTCACACTCTGGGACTGGGTGATACAGTGGGTCAGACGCTGTCCTTTCACACTCTGGGAGTGGGCGGTACAGTGGGTCAGAAACTGTCCTTCCACTCTCTGGGACTGGGTGATACAATGGGTCAGACACTGTCCTTTCACATTCTGGGACTGGGTGGGACAGTGGGTCAGACAATGTCCTTTCACACCCTCGGACTGGGTGGTGCAGTGGGTCAGACAGGGTCCTTTCACACTCTGGGACTGGGTGATACAGTGGGTCAGACACTGTCCTTTCACATTCTGTGACTAGGTGGTACAGTGGGTCAGACACTGTCCTTTCACACTCTGGGACTGGGTGGGGCAGTGTGTCAGACACTGTCCTTTCACAATCTGGGACTGTGTGGTATAGTGGGTCAGACACTGTCCTTTCACAATCTGGGACTGGGTAGGACAGTGGGTCCGACACTGTCCTTTCACACTCTGGGACTGGGTGGGACAGTGGGTCAGACACTGTCCTTTCACACTCTGGGATTGGGTTGGACAATGGGTCAGTCACTGTCCTTTCACACTCTGGGACTGGGTGGGACAGTGGGTCAGACACTGTCCTTTCACACTCTGGGATTGGGTGGGACAGTGGGTCAGGCACTGTCCTTTTACACTCTGGGACTGGGTGGGACAGTGGGTCAGACAATGTCCTTTCACACCCTGGGACTAGGTGGTACAGTGGGTGTAACAGGGTACTTTCACACTCGAAGACTGAGTGGTACAGTGGGTCAGACACTGTCCTTTCACACTCTGGGACTGGGTGGTATAGTGGGTCAGACACTGTCCTTTCACAATCTGGGACTCGGCAGGACAGTGGGTCCGACACTGTCCTTTCACACTCTGGGACTGGGTGGTACAGTGGGTCAGGCACTGTCCTTTCACACTCTGGGACTGGGTGGTATAGTGGGTCAGACACTGTCCTTTCTCAATCTGGGACTGGGCAGGACAGTGGGTCCGACACTGTCCTTTCACACTCTGGGACTGGGTGGTACAGTGGGTCAGACACTGTCCTTTCACACTCTGGGACTGGGTGGGACAGTGGGTCAGACACTGTCCTTTCACACTCTGGGACTGGGTGGGACAGTGGGTCAGACACTGTCCTTTCACACTCGGGGAGTGGGCGGTACAGTGGGTCAGACACTCTCCTTTCACATTCTGGGACTGGGTGATACAGTGGGTCAGACACTGTCCTTTCACATTCTGCGACTAGGTGGTACAGTGGGTCAGACACTGTCCTTTCACACTCTGGGACTGGGTGATACAGTGGGTCAGACACTGTCCTTTCACACTCTGCAAGTGGGCGGTACAGTGGGTCAGACACTCTCCTTTCACATTCTGGGACTGGGTGATTCAGTGGGTCAGACACTGTCCTTTCACATTCTGTGACTAGGTGGTACAGTGGGTCAGACACTGTCCTTTCACACTCTGGGACTGGGTGATACAGTGGATCAGACGCTGTCCTTTCACACTCTGGGAGTGGGCGGTACAGTGGGTCAGAAAATGTCCTTCCACTCTCTGGGACTGGGTGATACAATGGGTCAGACACTGTCCTTTCACATTCTGGGACTGGGTGGTACAGTGGGTCAGACACTGTCCTTTCACACTCTGGGACTGGGTGGCACATTGGGTCAGACACTGTCCTTTCGCATTCTGGGACTGGGTTGTACAGTGGGTCAGACAGGGTCCTTTCACACTCTGGTACTGGGTGGGACAGTGGGTCAGACACTGTCCTTTCACACACTGGGATTGGGTGATACAGTCGGTCAGACACTGTCCTTTCACATTCTGGGACTGGGTGGTACAGTGGGTCAGACACTGTCCTTTCACACTCTGTCACTGGTTGGTACAGTGGGTCAGACTCTGTCCTTTCACACTCTGCCACTGGGTGGTACAGTGGGTCAGACACTGTCCTTTCACACTCTGGGACTGGGTGGTACATTGGGTTAGACACTGTCCTTTCGCATTCTGGGACTGGGTGGTTCAGTAGGTCAGACAGGGTCCTTTCACACTCTGGGACTGGGTGGGACAGTGGGTCAGACACTGTCCTTTCACACACTGGGATTGGGTGATACAGTCGCTCAGACACTGTCCTTTCACACTCTGGGACTGGGTGGTACAGTGGGTCAGACACTGTCCTATCACACTATGGCACTGGGTGGTGCAGTGGGTCAGACACTGTCCTTTCACACTCTGGCACTGGGTGGAACAGTGGGTCAGACACTGTCCTTTCACACTTTGGGACTGGGTGGTACATTGGATCAGACACTGTCCTTTCGCATTCTGGGACTGGTTGGGGCAGTGGGTGAGACAGGGTCCTTTCACGCTCTAAGACGGAGTGGTACAGTGGGTCAGACAATGTCCTTCACACTCGAAAACGGAGTGGTACAGTGGGTCAGCCATTGTCCTTTCACACTCTGGGACTGGGTGGGACAGTGGGTCAGACACTGTCCTTTCACATTCTGTGACTGGGTGGTACAGTGGGTCAGACACTGTCCTTTCACATTCTGTGACTGGGTGGTGCAGTGGGTCAGACACTGTCCTTTCACATTCTGTGACTTGGTGGTACAGTGGGTCAGACACTGTCCTTTCACATTCTGTGACTGGGTGGCACAGTGGGTCAGACACTGTCCTTTCACACACTGGGATTGGGTGATACAGTCGGTCAGACACTGTCCTTTCACACGCTGGGACTGGGTGATACAGTGGGTCAGACACTGTCCTTTCACACTCTGGGACTGGGTGGTACAGAGGGTCAGACACTGTCCTTTCACACTCTGGGAGTGGGCAGTACGGGGGGTCAGACACTCTCCTTTCACATTCTGGGACTGGGTGATACAGTGGGTCAGACACTGTCCTTTCACATTCTGTGACTGGGTGGTACAGTGGGTCAGACACTGTCCTTTCACACTCTGGGACTGAGTGGGGCAGTGGGTCAGACACTGTCCTTTCACAATCTGGGACTGTGTGGTATAGTGGGTCAGACACTGTCCTTTCACAATCTGGGACTGGGTAGGACAGTGGGTCCGACACTGTCCTTTCACACTCTGGGACTGGGTGGTACAGTGGGTCAGACACTGTCCTTTCACACTCTGGGACTCGGTGGGACAGTGGGTCAGACACTGTCCTTTCACACTCTGGGACTGGGTGGGACAGTGGGTCAGACACTGTCCTTTCACACTCTGGGACTGGGTGGGACAGTGGGTCAGGCACTGTCCTTTTACACTCTGGGACTGGGTGGGACAGTGGGTCAGACAATGTCCTTTCACACCCTGGGACTAGGTGGTACAGTGGGTCCGACACTGTCCTTTCACACTCTGGGACTGGGTGGTACAGTGGGTCAGACACTGTCCTTTCACAATCTGGGACTCGGCAGGACAGTGGGTCCGACACTGTCCTTTCACAATCTGGGACTGGGTGGTACAGTGGGTCAGACACTGTCCTTTCACACTCTGGGACTGGGTGGGACAGTGGGTCAGACACTGTCCTTTCACACTCTGGGACTGGGTGGGACAGTGGGTCAGACACTGTCCTTTCACACTCGGGGAGTGGGCGGTACAGTGGGTCAGACACTCTCCTTTCACATTCTGGGACTGGGTGATACAGTGGGTCAGACACTGTCCTTTCACATTCTGTGACTAGGTGGTACAGTGGCTCAGACACTGTCCTTTCACACTCTGGGACTGGGTGATACAGTGGGTCAGACACTGTCCTTTCACACTCTGGGAGTGGGCGGTACAGTGGGTCAGACACTCTCCTTTCACATTCTGGGACTGGGTGATTCAGTGGGTCAGACACTGTCCTTTCACATTCTGTGACTAGGTGGTACAGTGGGTCAGACACTGTCCTTTCACACTCTGGGACTGGGTGATACAGTGGGTCAGACGCTGTCCTTTCACACACTGGGAGTGGGCGGTACAGTGGGTCAGAAACTGTCCTTCCACTCTCTGGGACTGGGTGAGACAATGGGTCAGACACTGTCCTTTCACATTCTGGGACTGGGTGGTACAGTGGGTCAGACACTGTCCTTTCACACTCTGGGACTGGGTGGCACATTGGGTCAGACACTGTCCTTTCGCATTCTGGGACTGGGTGGTACAGTGGGTCAGACAGGGTCCTTTCACACTCTGGGACTGGGTGGGACAGTGGGTCAGACACTGTCCTTTCACACACTGGGATTGGGTGATACAGTCGGTCAGACACTGTCCTTTCACATTCTGGGACTGGGTGGTACAGTGGGTCAGACACTGTCCTTTCACACTCTGTCACTGGTTGGTACAGTGGGTCAGACTCTGTCCTTTCACACTCTGCCACTGGGTGGTACAGTGGGTCAGACACTGTCCTTTCACACTCTGGGACTGGGTGGTACATTGGGTTAGACACTGTCCTTTCGCATTCTGGGACTGGGTGGTTCAGTAGGTCAGACAGGGTCCTTTCTCACTCTGGGACTGGGTGGGACAGTGGGTCAGACACTGTCCTTTCACACACTGGGATTGGGTGATACAGTCGGTCAGACACTGTCCTTTCACACTCTGGGACTGGGTGGTACAGTGGGTCAGACACTGTCCTATCACACTATGGCACTGGGTGGTGCAGTGGGTCAGACACTGTCCTTTCACACTCTGGCACTGGGTGGAACAGTGGGTCAGACACTGTCCTTTCACACTTTGGGACTGGGTGGTACATTGGATCAGACACTGTCCTTTCGCATTCTGGGACTGGTTGGGACAGTGGGTCAGACAGGGTCCTTTCACGCTCTAAGACGGAGTGGTACAGTGGGTCAGACACTGTCCTTCACACTCCAAGACGGAGTGGTACAGTGGGTCAGCCATTGTCCTTTCACACTCTGGGACTGGGTGGGACAGTGGGTCAGACACTGTCCTTTCACATTCTGTGACTGGGTGGTACAGTGGGTCAGACACTGTCCTTTCACATTCTGTGACTGGGTGGTGCAGTGGGTCAGACACTGTCCTTTCACATTCTGTGACTTGGTGGTACAGTGGGTCAGACACTGTCCTTTCACATTCTGTGACTGGGTGGCACAGTGGGTCAGACACTGTCCTTTCACACACTGGGATTGGGTGATACAGTCGGTCAGACACTGTCCTTTCACACGCTGGGACTGGGTGATACAGTGGGTCAGACACTGTCCTTTCACACTCTGGGACTGGGTGGTACAGAGGGTCAGACACTGTCCTTTCACACTCTGGGAGTGGGCAGTAAGGGGGGTCAGACACTCTCCTTTCACATTCTGGGACTGGGTGATACAGTGGGTCAGACACTGTCCTTTCACATTCTGTGACTGGGTGGTACAGTGGGTCAGACACTGTCCTTTCACACTCTGGGACTGGGTGATACAGTGGGTCAGACACTGTCCTTTCACACTCTGGGAGTGGGCGGTACAGTGGGTCAGAAACTGTCCTTCCACTCTCTGGGACTGGGTGATACAATGGGTCAGACACTGTCCTTTCACATTCTGGGACTGGGTGGGACAGTGGGTCAGACACAGTCCTTTCACACTCTGGGATTGGGTGGTACACTGGGTCAGACACTGTCCTTTCACACACTGGGATTGGGTGATACAGTCGGTCAGACACTGTCCTTTCACATTCTGGGACTGGGTGGTACAGTGGGTCAGACACTGTCCTTTCACACTCTGACACTGGGTGGTACAGTGGGTCAGACTCTGTCCTTTCACACTCTGCCACTGGGTGGTACAGTGGGTCAGACACTGTCCTTTCACACTCTGGGACTGGGTGGTACATAAGGTCAGACACTGTCCTTTCGCATTCTGGGACTGGGTGGTACAGTGGGTCAGACAGGGTCCTTTCACACTCTGGGACTGGGTGGGACAGTGGGTCAGACAGGGTCCTTTCACACTCTGGGACTGGGTGGGACAGTTGGTCAGACACTGTCCTTTCACACACTGGGATTGGGTGATACAGTCGGTCAGACACTGTCCTTTCACATTCTGGGACTGGGTGGTACAGTGGGTCAGACACTGTCCTTTCACACTATGGCACTGGGTGTTACAGTGGGTCAGACACTGTCCTTTCACACTCTGGCACTGGGTGGTACAGTGGGTCAGACACTGTCCTTTCACACTCTGGGACTGGGTGGTACATTGGATCAGACACTGTCCTTTCGCATTCTGGGACTGGTTGGGACAGTGGGTCAGACAGGGTCCTTTCACGCTCTAAGACGGAGTGGTACACTGGGTCAGACACTGTCCTTCACACTCTAAGATGGAGTGGTACAGTGGGTCAGACATTATCCTTTCACACTCTGCGACTGCGTGGGACACTGGGTCAGACACTGTCCTTTCACATTCTGTGACTGGGTGGTACAGTGGGTCAGACACTGTCCTTTCACATTCTGTGACTGGGTGGTACAGTAGGTCAGATATGGTCCTTTCACATTCTGGGACTGGGTGATACAATGGGTCAGACACTGTCCTTTCACACTCTGGGACTGGGTGATACAGTGGGTCAGACACTGTCCTTTCACATTCTGGGACTGGGTGGTACATTGGGTCAGACACTGTCCTTTCACACTCTGGGACTGGGTGGTACAGTGGGTCAGACACTGTCCTTTCACACTCTGGGACTGGGTGGTATAGTGGGTCAGACACTGTCCTTTCACAATCTGGGACTGGGTGGTACAGTGGGTCCGACACTGTCCTTTCACACTCTGGGACTGGGTGGTACATTGGGTCAGACACTGTCCTTTCACACTCTGGGACTGGGTGGTACAGTGGGTCAGACACTGTCCTTTCACAATCTGGGACTGGGTGGTACAGTGGGTCCGACACTGTCCTTTCACACTCTGGGACTGGGTGGTACATTGGGTCAGACACTGTCCTTTCACACTCTGGGACTGGGTGGTACATTGGGTCAGACACTGTCCTTTCACACTCTGGGACTGGGTGGTACATTGGGTCAGACACTGTCCTTTCACAATCTGGGACTGGGCAGGACAGTGGGTCAGACACTGTCCTTTCACACTCTGGGACTGGGTGGTACATTGGGTCAGACACTGTCCTTTCACACTCTGGGACTGGGTGGTACATTGGGTCAGACACTGTCCTTTCACAATCTGGGACTGGGCAGGACAGTGGGTCCGACACTGTCCTTTCACACTCTGGGACTGGGTGGGACAGTGGGTCAGACAATGTCCTTTCACACCCTCGGACTGGGTGGTGCAGTGGGTCAGACACTGTCCTTTCACACTCTGGGACTGTGTGGTATCGATGGTCAGACACTGTCCTTTCACACTCTGGGACTGAGTGGGGCAGTGGGTCAGACACTGTCCTTTCACAATCTGGGACTGTGTGGTATCGATGGTCAGACACTGTCCTTTCACACTCTGGGACTGAGTGGGGCAGTGGGTCAGACACTGTCCTTTCACAATCTGGGACTGTGTGGTATAGTGGGTCAGACACTGTCCTTTCACACTCTGGGACTGGGTTGGACAATGGGTCAGTCACTGTCCTTTCACACTCTGGGACTCGGTGGGACAGTGGGTCAGACACTGTCCTTTCACACTCTGGGACTGGGTGGGACAGTGGGTCAGGCACTGTCCTTTTACACTCTGGGACTGGGTGGGACAGTGGGTCAGACAATGTCCTTTCACACCCTGGGACTAGGTGGTACAGTGGGTGTAACAGGGTACTTTCACACTCGAAGACTGAGTGGTACAGTGGGTCAGACACTGTCCTTTCACACTCTGGGACTGGGTGGTATAGTGGGTCAGACACTGTCCTTTCACAATCTGGGACTCGGCAGGACAGTGGGTCCGACACTGTCCTTTCACACTCTGGGACTGGGTGGTACAGTGGGTCAGACACTGTCCTTTCACACTCTGGGACTGGGGGGTATAGTGGGTCAGACACTGTCCTTTCTCAATCTGGGACTGGGCAGGACAGTGGGTCCGACACTGTTCTTTCACACTCTGGGACTGGGTGGTACAGTGGGTCAGACACTGTCCTTTCACACTCTGGGACTGGGTGGGACAGTGGGTCAGACACTGTCCTTTCACACTCTGGGACTGGGTGATTCAGTGGGTCAGACACTGTCCTTTCACACTCGGGGACTGGGTGATTCAGTGGGTCAGACACTGTCCTTTCACACTCGGGGAGTGGGCGGTACAGTGGGTCAGACACTCTCCTTTCACATTCTGGGACTGGGTGATACAGTGGGTCAGACACTGTCCTTTCACATTCTGTGACTAGGTGGTACAGTGGGTCAGACACTGTCCTTTCACACTCTGGGACTGGGTGATACAGTGGGTCAGACACTGTCTTTTCACACTCTGGGATTGGGCGGTACAGTGGGTCAGACACTGTCCTTTCACACTCTGGGAGTGGGCGGTACAGGGGGTCAGACACTCTCCTTTCACATTCTGGGACTGGGTGATACAGTGGGTCAGACACTGTCCTTTCACACTCTGGGAGTGGGCGGTACAGGGGGTCAGACACTCTCCTTTCACACTCAGGGACTGGGTGATACAGTGGGTCAGACGCTGTCCTTTCACACTCTGGGAGTGGGCGGTACAGTGGGTCAGAAACTGTCCTTTCACTCTCTGGGACTGGGTGGGACAGTGGGTCAGACAATGTCCTTTCACACTCTGGGACTGGGTGGTATAGTGGGTCACACACTGTCCTTTCACAATCTGGGACTCGGCAGGACAGTGGGTCCGACACTGTCCTTTCACACTCTGGGACTGGGTGGTACAGTGGGTCAGACACTTTCCTTTCACACTCTGGGACTGGGTGGTACAGTGGGTCAGACACTGTCCTTTCACACTCTGGGACTGGGTGGGACAGTGGGTCCGACACTGTCCTTTCACACTCTGGGACTGGGTGGTACAGTGGGTCAGACACTGTCCTTTCACACTCTGGGACTGGGTGGGACAGTGGGTCAGACACTGTCCTTTCACACTCTGGGACTGGGTGATTCAGTGGGTCAGACACTGTCCTTTCACACTCGGGGAGTGGGCGGTACAGTGGGTCAGACACTCTCCTTTCACATTCTGGGACTGGGTGATACAGTGGGTCAGACACTGTCCTTTCACATTCTATGACTAGGTGGTACAGTGGGTCAGGCACTGTCCTTTCACACTCTGGGACTGGGTGATACAGTGGGTCAGACACTGTCCTTTCACACTCTGGGATTGGGCGGTGCAGTGGGTCAGACACTCTCCTTTCACATTCTGGGACTGGGTGATGCAGTGGGTCAGACACCGTCCTTCCACATTCTGTGACTTGGTGGTACAGTGGGTCAGACACTGTCCTTTCACACTCTGGGACTGGGTGATACAGTGGGTCAGACACTGTCCTTTCACACTCTGGGAGTGGGCGGTACAGTGGGTCAGAAACTGTCCTTCCACTCTCTGGGACTGTGTGGTATCGATGGTCAGACACTGTCCTTTCACACTCTGGGACTGAGTGGGGCAGTGGGTCAGACACTGTCCTTTCACACTCTGGGACTGGGTGGTATCGATGGTCAGACACTGTCCTTTCACACTCTGGGACTGAGTGGGGCAGTGGGTCAGACACTGTCCTTTCACAATCTGGGACTGTGTGGTATCGATGGTCAGACACTGTCCTTTCACACTCTGGGACTGAGTGGGGCAGTGGGTCAGACACTGTCCTTTCACAATCTGGGACTGTGTGGTATAGTGGGTCAGACACTGTCCTTTCACACTCTGGGACTGGGTTGGACAATGGGTCAGTCACTGTCCTTTCACACTCTGGGACTCGGTGGGACAGTGGGTCAGACACTGTCCTTTCACACACTGGGAGTGGGCGGTACAGTGGGTCAGAAACTGTCCTTCCACTCTCTGGGACTGGGTGAGACAATGGGTCAGACACTGTCCTTTCACATTCTGGGACTGGGTGGTACAGTGGGTCAGACACTGTCCTTTCACACTCTGGGACTGGGTGGCACATTGGGTCAGACACTGTCCTTTCGCATTCTGGGACTGGGTGGTACAGTGGGTCAGACAGGGTCCTTTCACACTCTGGGACTGGGTGGGACAGTGGGTCAGACACTGTCCTTTCACACACTGGGATTGGGTGATACAGTCGGTCAGACACTGTCCTTTCACATTCTGGGACTGGGTGGTACAGTGGGTCAGACACTGTCCTTTCACACTCTGTCACTGGTTGGTACAGTGGGTCAGACTCTGTCCTTTCACACTCTGCCACTGGGTGGTACAGTGGGTCAGACACTGTCCTTTCACACTCTGGGACTGGGTGGTACATTGGGTTAGACACTGTCCTTTCGCATTCTGGGACTGGGTGGTTCAGTAGGTCAGACAGGGTCCTTTCTCACTCTGGGACTGGGTGGGACAGTGGGTCAGACACTGTCCTTTCACACACTGGGATTGGGTGATACAGTCGGTCAGACACTGTCCTTTCACACTCTGGGACTGGGTGGTACAGTGGGTCAGACACTGTCCTATCACACTATGGCACTGGGTGGTGCAGTGGGTCAGACACTGTCCTTTCACACTCTGGCACTGGGTGGAACAGTGGGTCAGACACTGTCCTTTCACACTTTGGGACTGGGTGGTACATTGGATCAGACACTGTCCTTTCGCATTCTGGGACTGGTTGGGACAGTGGGTCAGACAGGGTCCTTTCACGCTCTAAGACGGAGTGGTACAGTGGGTCAGACACTGTCCTTCACACTCCAAGACGGAGTGGTACAGTGGGTCAGCCATTGTCCTTTCACACTCTGGGACTGGGTGGGACAGTGGGTCAGACACTGTCCTTTCACATTCTGTGACTGGGTGGTACAGTGGGTCAGACACTGTCCTTTCACATTCTGTGACTGGGTGGTGCAGTGGGTCAGACACTGTCCTTTCACATTCTGTGACTTGGTGGTACAGTGGGTCAGACACTGTCCTTTCACATTCTGTGACTGGGTGGCACAGTGGGTCAGACACTGTCCTTTCACACACTGGGATTGGGTGATACAGTCGGTCAGACACTGTCCTTTCACACGCTGGGACTGGGTGATACAGTGGGTCAGACACTGTCCTTTCACACTCTGGGACTGGGTGGTATAGAGGGTCAGACACTGTCCTTTCACACTCTGGGAGTGGGCAGTAAGGGGGGTCAGACACTCTCCTTTCACATTCTGGGACTGGGTGATACAGTGGGTCAGACACTGTCCTTTCACATTCTGTGACTGGGTGGTACAGTGGGTCAGACACTGTCCTTTCACACTCTGGGACTGGGTGATACAGTGGGTCAGACACTGTCCTTTCACACTCTGGGAGTGGGCGGTACAGTGGGTCAGAAACTGTCCTTCCACTCTCTGGGACTGGGTGATACAATGGGTCAGACACTGTCCTTTCACATTCTGGGACTGGGTGGGACAGTGGGTCAGACACAGTCCTTTCACACTCTGGGATTGGGTGGTACACTGGGTCAGACACTGTCCTTTCACACACTGGGATTGGGTGATACAGTCGGTCAGACACTGTCCTTTCACATTCTGGGACTGGGTGGTACAGTGGGTCAGACACTGTCCTTTCACACTCTGACACTGGGTGGTACAGTGGGTCAGACTCTGTCCTTTCACACTCTGCCACTGGGTGGTACAGTGGGTCAGACACTGTCCTTTCACACTCTGGGACTGGGTGGTACATAAGGTCAGACACTGTCCTTTCGCATTCTGGGACTGGGTGGTACAGTGGGTCAGACAGGGTCCTTTCACACTCTGGGACTGGGTGGGACAGTGGGTCAGACAGGGTCCTTTCACACTCTGGGACTGGGTGGGACAGTTGGTCAGACACTGTCCTTTCACACACTGGGATTGGGTGATACAGTCGGTCAGACACTGTCCTTTCACATTCTGGGACTGGGTGGTACAGTGGGTCAGACACTGTCCTTTCACACTATGGCACTGGGTGTTACAGTGGGTCAGACACTGTCCTTTCACACTCTGGCACTGGGTGGTACAGTGGGTCAGACACTGTCCTTTCACACTCTGGGACTGGGTGGTACATTGGATCAGACACTGTCCTTTCGCATTCTGGGACTGGTTGGGACAGTGGGTCAGACAGGGTCCTTTCACGCTCTAAGACGGAGTGGTACACTGGGTCAGACACTGTCCTTCACACTCTAAGATGGAGTGGTACAGTGGGTCAGACATTATCCTTTCACACTCTGCGACTGCGTGGGACACTGGGTCAGACACTGTCCTTTCACATTCTGTGACTGGGTGGTACAGTGGGTCAGACACTGTCCTTTCACATTCTGTGACTGGGTGGTACAGTAGGTCAGATATGGTCCTTTCACATTCTGGGACTGGGTGATACAATGGGTCAGACACTGTCCTTTCACACTCTGGGACTGGGTGATACAGTGGGTCAGACACTGTCCTTTCACATTCTGGGACTGGGTGGTACATTGGGTCAGACACTGTCCTTTCACACTCTGGGACTGGGTGGTACATTGGATCAGACACTGTCCTTTCGCATTCTGGGACTGGTTGGGACAGTGGGTCAGACAGGGTCCTTTCACGCTCTAAGACGGAGTGGTACACTGGGTCAGACACTGTCCTTCACACTCTAAGATGGAGTGGTACAGTGGGTCAGACATTATCCTTTCACACTCTGCGACTGCGTGGGACACTGGGTCAGACACTGTCCTTTCACATTCTGTGACTGGGTGGTACAGTGGGTCAGACACTGTCCTTTCACATTCTGTGACTGGGTGGTACAGTAGGTCAGATATGGTCCTTTCACATTCTGGGACTGGGTGATACAATGGGTCAGACACTGTCCTTTCACACTCTGGGACTGGGTGATACAGTGGGTCAGACACTGTCCTTTCACATTCTGGGACTGGGTGGTACAGTGGGTCAGACACTGTCCTTTCACATTCTGGGACTGGGTGGTACATTGGGTCAGACACTGTCCTTTCACACTCTGGGACTGGGTGGTACAGTGGGTCAGACACTGTCCTTTCACAATCTGGGACTGGGTGGTACAGTGGGTCCGACACTGTCCTTTCACACTCTGGGACTGGGTGGTACAGTGGGTCAGACACTGTCCTTTCACACTCTGGGACTGGGTGGTATAGTGGGTCAGACACTGTCCTTTCACAATCTGGGACTGGGTGGTACAGTGGGTCAGACACTGTCCTTTCACACTCTGGGACTGGGTGGTACATTGGGTCAGACACTGTCCTTTCACAATCTGGGACTGGGCAGGACAGTGGGTCCGACACTGTCCTTTCACACTCTGGGACTGGGTGGTACATTGGGTCAGACACTGTCCTTTCACACTCTGGGACTGGGTGGGACAGTGGGTCAGACAATGTCCTTTCACACCCTCGGACTGGGTGGTGCAGTGGGTCAGACACTGTCCTTTCACAATCTGGGACTGGGCAGGACAGTGGGTCCGACACTGTCCTTTCACACTCTGGGACTGGGTGGTGCAGTGGGTCAGACACTGTCCTTTCACACTCTGGGACTGTGTGGTATCGATGGTCAGACACTGTCCTTTCACACTCTGGGACTGAGTGGGGCAGTGGGTCAGACACTGTCCTTTCACACTCTGGGACTGGGTGGTATCGATGGTCAGACACTGTCCTTTCACACTCTGGGAGTGAGTGGGGCAGTGGGTCAGACACTGTCCTTTCACAATCTGGGACTGTGTGGTATCGATGGTCAGACACTGTCCTTTCACACTCTGGGACTGAGTGGGGCAGTGGGTCAGACACTGTCCTTTCACAATCTGGGACTGTGTGGTATAGTGGGTCAGACACTGTCCTTTCACACTCTGGGACTGGGTTGGACAGTGGGTCAGTCACTGTCCTTTCACACTCTGGGACTGAGTGGGACAGTGGGTCAGTCACTGTCCTTTCACACTCTGGGACTCGGTGGGACAGTGGGTCAGACACTGTCCTTTCACACTCTGGGACTGGGTGGGACAGTGGGTCAGGCACTGTCCTTTTACACTCTGGGACTGGGTGGGACAGTGGGTCAGACAATGTCCTTTCACACCCTGGGACTAGGTGGTACAGTGGGTGTAACAGGGTACTTTCACACTCGAAGACTGAGTGGTACAGTGGGTCAGACACTGTCCTTTCACACTCTGGGACTGGGTGGTATAGTGGGTCAGACACTGTCCTTTCACAATCTGGGACTCGGCAGGACAGTGGGTCCGACACTGTCCTTTCACACTCTGGGACTGGGTGGTACAGTGGGTCAGACACTGTCCTTTCACACTCTGGGACTGGGTGGTATAGTGTGTCAGACACTGTCCTTTCTCAATCTGGGACTGGGCAGGACAGTGGGTCCGACACTGTTCTTTCACACTCTGGGACTGGGTGGTACAGTGGGTCAGACACTGTCCTTTCACACTCTGGGACTGGGTGGGACAGTGGGTCAGACACTGTCCTTTCACACTCTGGGACTGGGTGATTCAGTGGGTCAGACACTGTCCTTTCACACTCGGGGACTGGGTGATTCAGTGGGTCAGACACTGTCCTTTCACACTCGGGGAGTGGGCGGTACAGTGGGTCAGACACTCTCCTTTCACATTCTGGGACTGGGTGATACAGTGGGTCAGACACTGTCCTTTCACATTCTGTGACTAGGTGGTACAGTGGGTCAGACACTGTCCTTTCACACTCTGGGACTGGGTGATACAGTGGGTCAGACACTGTCTTTTCACACTCTGGGATTGGGCGGTACAGTGGGTCAGACACTGTCCTTTCACACTCTGGGAGTGGGCGGTACAGGGGGTCAGACACTCTCCTTTCACATTCTGGGACTGGGTGATACAGTGGGTCAGACACTGTCCTTTGACACTCTGGGAGTGGGCGGTACAGGGGGTCAGACACTCTCCTTTCACACTCAGGGACTGGGTGATACAGTGGGTCAGACGCTGTCCTTTCACACTCTGGGAGTGGGCGGTACAGTGGGTCAGAAACTGTCCTTTCACTCTCTGGGACTGGGTGGGACAGTGGGTCAGACAATGTCCTTTCACACTCTGGGACTGGGTGGTATAGTGGGTCACACACTGTCCTTTCACAATCTGGGACTCGGCAGGACAGTGGGTCCGACACTGTCCTTTCACACTCTGGGACTGGGTGGTACAGTGGGTCAGACACTTTCCTTTCACACTCTGGGACTGGGTGGTACAGTGGGTCAGACACTGTCCTTTCACACTCTGGGACTGGGTGGGACAGTGGGTCCGACACTGTCCTTTCACACTCTGGGACTGGGTGGTACAGTGGGTCAGACACTGTCCTTTCACACTCTGGGACTGGGTGGGACAGTGGGTCAGACACTGTCCTTTCACACTCTGGGACTGGGTGATTCAGTGGGTCAGACACTGTCCTTTCACACTCGGGGAGTGGGCGGTACAGTGGGTCAGACACTCTCCTTTCACATTCTGGGACTGGGTGATACAGTGGGTCAGACACTGTCCTTTCACATTCTATGACTAGGTGGTACAGTGGGTCAGGCACTGTCCTTTCACACTCTGGGACTGGGTGATACAGTGGGTCAGACACTGTCCTTTCACACTCTGGGATTGGGCGGTGCAGTGGGTCAGACACTCTCCTTTCACATTCTGGGACTGGGTGATGCAGTGGGTCAGACACCGTCCTTCCACATTCTGTGACTTGGTGGTACAGTGGGTCAGACACTGTCCTTTCACACTCTGGGACTGGGTGATACAGTGGGTCAGACACTGTCCTTTCACACTCTGGGAGTGGGCGGTACAGTGGGTCAGAAACTGTCCTTCCACTCTCTGGGACTGTGTGGTATCGATGGTCAGACACTGTCCTTTCACACTCTGGGACTGAGTGGGGCAGTGGGTCAGACACTGTCCTTTCACACTCTGGGACTGGGTGGTATCGATGGTCAGACACTGTCCTTTCACACTCTGGGACTGAGTGGGGCAGTGGGTCAGACACTGTCCTTTCACAATCTGGGACTGTGTGGTATCGATGGTCAGACACTGTCCTTTCACACTCTGGGACTGAGTGGGGCAGTGGGTCAGACACTGTCCTTTCACAATCTGGGACTGTGTGGTATAGTGGGTCAGACACTGTCCTTTCACACTCTGGGACTGGGTTGGACAATGGGTCAGTCACTGTCCTTTCACACTCTGGGACTCGGTGGGACAGTGGGTCAGACACTGTCCTTTCACACTCTGGGACTGGGTGGGACAGTGGGTCAGGCACTGTCCTTTTACACTCTGGGACTGGGTGGGACAGTGGGTCAGACAATGTCCTTTCACACCCTGGGACTAGGTGGTACAGTGGGTGTAACAGGGTACTTTCACACTCGAAGACTGAGTGGTACAGTGGGTCAGACACTGTCCTTTCACACTCTGGGACTGGGTGGTATAGTGGGTCAGACACTGTCCTTTCACAATCTGGGACTCGGCAGGACAGTGGTTCCGACACTGTCCTTTCACACTCTGGGACTGGGTGGTACAGTGGGTCAGACACTGTCCTTTCACACTCTGGGACTGGGTGGTATAGTGGGTCAGACACTGTCCTTTCTCAATCTGGGACTGGGCAGGACAGTGGGTCCGACACTGTTCTTTCACACTCTGGGACTGGGTGGTACAGTGGGTCAGACACTGTCCTTTCACACTCTGGGACTGGGTGGGACAGTGGGTCAGACACTGTCCTTTCACACTCTGGGACTGGGTGATTCAGTGGGTCAGACACTGTCCTTTCACACTCGGGGACTGGGTGATTCAGTGGGTCAGACACTGTCCTTTCACACTCGGGGAGTGGGCGGTACAGTGGGTCAGACACTCTCCTTTCACATTCTGGGACTGGGTGGTACAGTGGGTCAGACACTGTCCTTTCACATTCTGTGACTAGGTGGTACAGTGGGTCAGACACTGTCCTTTCACACTCTGGGACTGGGTGATACAGTGGGTCAGACACTGTCTTTTCACACTCTGGGACTGGGTGGTACAGTGGGTCAGACACTGTCCTTTCACATTCTGTGACTAGGTGGTACAGTGGGTCAGACACTGTCCTTTCACACTCAGGGACTGGGTGATACAGTGGGTCAGACGCTGTCCTTTCACACTCTGGGAGTGGGCGGTACAGTGGGTCAGAAACTGTCCTTCCACTCTCTGGGACTGGGTGATACAATGGTTCAGACACTGTTCTTTCACATTCTGCGACTGGGTGGTACAGTGGGTCAGACACTGTCCTTTCACACTCTGGGACTGGGTGGTATAGTGGGTCACACACTGTCCTTTCACAATCTGGGACTCGGCAGGACAGTGGGTCCGACACTGTCCTTTCACACTCTGGGACTGGGTGGTACAGTGGGTCAGACACTTTCCTTTCACACTCTGGGACTGGGTGGTACAGTGGGTCAGACACTGTCCTTTCACACTCTGGGACTGGGTGGGACAGTGGGTCCGACACTGTCCTTTCACACTCTGGGACTGGGTGGTACAGTGGGTCAGACACTGTCCTTTCACACTCTGGGACTGGGTGGGACAGTGGGTCAGACACTGTCCTTTCACACTCTGGGACTGGGTGATTCAGTGGGTCAGACACTGTCCTTTCACACTCGGGGAGTGGGCGGTACAGTGGGTCAGACACTCTCCTTTCACATTCTGGGACTGGGTGATACAGTGGGTCAGACACTGTCCTTTCACATTCTGTGACTAGGTGGTACAGTGGGTCAGGCACTGTCCTTTCACACTCTGGGACTGGGTGATACAGTGGGTCAGACACTGTCCTTTCACACTCTGGGATTGGGCGGTGCAGTGGGTCAGACACTCTCCTTTCACATTCTGGGACTGGGTGATGCAGTGGGTCAGACACCGTCCTTCCACATTCTGTGACTTGGTGGTACAGTGGGTCAGACACTGTCCTTTCACACTCTGGGACTGGGTGATACAGTGGGTCAGACACTGTCCTTTCACACTCTGGGAGTGGGCGGTACAGTGGGTCAGAAACTGTCCTTCCACTCTCTGGGACTGGGTGATACAATGGGTCAGACACTGTCCTTTCACATTCTGGGACTGGGTGGTACAGTGGGTCAGACACTGTCCTTTCACACTCTCGGACTGGGTGGTACATTGGGTCAGACACTGTCCTTTCGCATTCTGGGACTGGGTGGTACAGTGGGTCAGACAGGGTCCTTTCACACTCTGTGACTGGGTGGTACAGTAGGTCAGATATGGTCCTTTCACATTCTGGGACTGGGTGATACAGTGGGTCAGACACTGTCCTTTCACATTCTGGGACTGGGTGGTACATTGGGTCAGACACTGTCCTTTCACATTCTGGGACTGGGTGGGACAGTGGGTCAGACACTGTCCTTTCACACACTGGGATTGGCTGATACAGTCGGTCAGACACTGTCCTTTCACATTCTGGGACTGGGTGGTACAGTGGATCAGACACTGTCCTTTCACACTCTGTCACTGGTTGGTACAGTGGGTCAGACTCTGTCCTTTCAGCTTCTCCAACACTGGGTGGTACAGTGGGTCAGACACTGTCCTTTCACACTCTGGGACTGGGTGGTACATTGGGTCAGACACTGTCCTTTCGCATTCTGGGACTGGGTGGTTCAGTAGGTCAGACAGGGTCCTTTCACACTCTGGGACTGGGTGGGACAGTGGGTCAGACACTGTCCTTTCACACACTGGGATTGGGTGATACAGTCGGTCAGACACTGTCCTTTCACATTCTGGAACTGGGTGGTACAGTGGGTCAGACACTGTCCTTTCACACTATGGCACTGGGTGGTGCAGTGGGTCAGACACTGTCCTTTCACACTCTGGCACTGGGTGGTACAGTGGGTCAGACACTGTCCTTTCACACTTTGGGACTGGGTGGTACATTGGATCAGACACTGTCCTTTCGCATTCTGGGACTGGTTGGGACAGTGGGTGAGACAGGGTCCTTTCACGCTCTAAGACGGAGTGGTACAGTGGGTCAGACACTGTCCTTCACACTCTAAGACGGAGTGGTACAGTGGGTCAGCCATTGTCCTTTCACACTCTGGGACTGGGTGGGACAGTGGGTCAGACACTGTCCTTTCACATTCTGTGACTGGGTGGTACAGTGGGTCAGACACTGTCCTTTCACATTCTGTGACTGGGTGGTAAAGTGGGTCAGACACTGTCCTTTCACATTCTGTGACTGGGTGGTGCAGTGGGTCAGACACTGTCCTTTCACACTCTGGCACTGGGTGGTACAGTGGGTCAGACACTGTCCTTTCACACTTTGGGACTGGGTGGTACATTGGATCAGACACTGTCCTTTCACACTCTGGGACTGGGTGGGACAGTGGGTCAGACACTGTCCTTTCACACTCTGGGACTGGGTGATTCAGTGGGTCAGACACTGTCCTTTCACACTCGGGGAGTGGGCGGTACAGTGGGTCAGACACTCTCCTTTCACATTCTGGGACTGGGTGATACAGTGGGTCAGACACTGTCCTTTCACATTCTGTGACTAGGTGGTACAGTGGGTCAGGCACTGTCCTTTCACACTCTGGGACTGGGTGATACAGTGGGTCAGACACTGTCCTTTCACACTCTGGGATTGGGCGGTGCAGTGGGTCAGACACTCTCCTTTCACATTCTGGGACTGGGTGATGCAGTGGGTCAGACACCGTCCTTCCACATTCTGTGACTTGGTGGTACAGTGGGTCAGACACTGTCCTTTCACACTCTGGGACTGGGTGATACAGTGGGTCAGACACTGTCCTTTCACACTCTGGGAGTGGGCGGTACAGTGGGTCAGAAACTGTCCTTCCACTCTCTGGGACTGGGTGATACAATGGGTCAGACACTGTCCTTTCACATTCTGGGACTGGGTGGTACAGTGGGTCAGACACTGTCCTTTCACACTCTCGGACTGGGTGGTACATTGGGTCAGACACTGTCCTTTCGCATTCTGGGACTGGGTGGTACAGTGGGTCAGACAGGGTCCTTTCACACTCTGTGACTGGGTGGTACAGTAGGTCAGATATGGTCCTTTCACATTCTGGGACTGGGTGATACAGTGGGTCAGACACTGTCCTTTCACATTCTGGGACTGGGTGGTACATTGGGTCAGACACTGTCCTTTCACATTCTGGGACTGGGTGGGACAGTGGGTCAGACACTGTCCTTTCACACACTGGGATTGGCTGATACAGTCGGTCAGACACTGTCCTTTCACATTCTGGGACTGGGTGGTACAGTGGATCAGACACTGTCCTTTCACACTCTGTCACTGGTTGGTACAGTGGGTCAGACTCTGTCCTTTCAGCTTCTCCAACACTGGGTGGTACAGTGGGTCAGACACTGTCCTTTCACACTCTGGGACTGGGTGGTACATTGGGTCAGACACTGTCCTTTCGCATTCTGGGACTGGGTGGTTCAGTAGGTCAGACAGGGTCCTTTCACACTCTGGGACTGGGTGGGACAGTGGGTCAGACACTGTCCTTTCACACACTGGGATTGGGTGATACAGTCGGTCAGACACTGTCCTTTCACATTCTGGAACTGGGTGGTACAGTGGGTCAGACACTGTCCTTTCACACTATGGCACTGGGTGGTGCAGTGGGTCAGACACTGTCCTTTCACACTCTGGCACTGGGTGGTACAGTGGGTCAGACACTGTCCTTTCACACTTTGGGACTGGGTGGTACATTGGATCAGACACTGTCCTTTCGCATTCTGGGACTGGTTGGGACAGTGGGTGAGACAGGGTCCTTTCACGCTCTAAGACGGAGTGGTACAGTGGGTCAGACACTGTCCTTCACACTCTAAGACGGAGTGGTACAGTGGGTCAGCCATTGTCCTTTCACACTCTGGGACTGGGTGGGACAGTGGGTCAGACACTGTCCTTTCACATTCTGTGACTGGGTGGTACAGTGGGTCAGACACTGTCCTTTCACATTCTGTGACTGGGTGGTAAAGTGGGTCAGACACTGTCCTTTCACATTCTGTGACTGGGTGGTGCAGTGGGTCAGACACTGTCCTTTCACACTCTGGCACTGGGTGGTACAGTGGGTCAGACACTGTCCTTTCACACTTTGGGACTGGGTGGTACATTGGATCAGACACTGTCCTTTCACACTCTGGGACTGGGTGGGACAGTGGGTCAGACACTGTCCTTTCACACTCTGGGACTGGGTGATTCAGTGGGTCAGACACTGTCCTTTCACACTCGGGGAGTGGGCGGTACAGTGGGTCAGACACTCTCCTTTCACATTCTGGGACTGGGTGATACAGTGGGTCAGACACTGTCCTTTCACATTCTGTGACTAGGTGGTACAGTGGGTCAGGCACTGTCCTTTCACACTCTGGGACTGGGTGATACAGTGGGTCAGACACTGTCCTTTCACACTCTGGGATTGGGCGGTGCAGTGGGTCAGACACTCTCCTTTCACATTCTGGGACTGGGTGATGCAGTGGGTCAGACACCGTCCTTCCACATTCTGTGACTTGGTGGTACAGTGGGTCAGACACTGTCCTTTCACACTCTGGGACTGGGTGATACAGTGGGTCAGACACTGTCCTTTCACACTCTGGGAGTGGGCGATACAGTGGGTCAGAAACTGTCCTTCCACTCTCTGGGACTGGGTGATACAATGGGTCAGACACTGTCCTTTCACATTCTGGGACTGGGTGGTACAGTGGGTCAGACACTGTCCTTTCACACTCTCGGACTGGGTGGTACATTGGGTCAGACACTGTCCATTCGCATTCTGGGACTGGGTGGTACAGTGGGTCAGACAGGGTCCTTTCACACTCTGTGACTGGGTGGTACAGTAGGTCAGATATGGTCCTTTCACATTCTGGGACTGGGTGATACAGTGGGTCAGACACTGTCCTTTCACATTCTGGGACTGGGTGGTACATTGGGTCAGACACTGTCCTTTCACACTCTGGGACTGGGTGGTACAGTGGGTCAGACACTGTCCTTTCACACTCTGGGACTGGGTGGTACAGTGGGTCAGACACTGTCCTTTCACACTCTGGGACTGGGTGGTACATTGGGTCAGACACTGTCCTTTCACACTCTGGGACTGGGTGGTACAGTGGGTCAGACACTGTCCTTTCACACTCTGGGACTGGGTGGTACAGTGGGTCCGACACTGTCCTTTCACACTCTGGGACTGGGTGGTACAGTGGGTCAGACACTGTCCTTTCACAATCTGGGACTGGGTGGTACAGTGGGTCCGACACTGTCCTTTCACACTCTGGGACTGGGTGGTACATTGGGTCAGACACTGTCCTTTCACAATCTGGGACTGGGCAGGACAGTGGGTCCGACACTGTCCTTTCACACTCTGGGACTGGGTGGGACAGTGGGTCAGACACTGTCCTTTCACACTCTGGGACTGGGTGGTACAGTGGGTCAGACAGGGTCCTTTCACACTCTGTGACTGGGTGGTACAGTAGGTCAGATATGGTCCTTTCACATTCTGGGACTGGGTGGTACATTGGGTCAGACACTGTCCTTTCACATTCTGGGACTGGGTGGGACAGTGGGTCAGACACTGTCCTTTCACATTCTGGGACTGGGTGGTACATTGGGTCAGACACTGTCCTTTCACATTCTGGGACTGGGTGGGACAGTGGGTCAGACACTGTCCTTTCACACACTGGGATTGGCTGATACAGTCGGTCAGACACTGTCCTTTCACATTCTGGGACTGGGTGGTACAGTGGATCAGACACTGTCCTTTCACACTCTGTCACTGGTTGGTACAGTGGGTCAGACTCTGTCCTTTCAGCTTCTCCAACACTGGGTGGTACAGTGGGTCAGACACTGTCCTTTCACACTCTGGGACTGGGTGGTACATTGGGTCAGACACTGTCCTTTCGCATTCTGGGACTGGGTGGTTCAGTAGGTCAGACAGGGTCCTTTCACACTCTGGGACTGGGTGGGACAGTGGGTCAGACACTGTCCTTTCACACACTGGGATTGGGTGATACAGTCGGTCAGACACTGTCCTTTCACATTCTGGAACTGGGTGGTACAGTGGGTCAGACACTGTCCTTTCACACTATGGCACTGGGTGGTGCAGTGGGTCAGACACTGTCCTTTCACACTCTGGCACTGGGTGGTACAGTGGGTCAGACACTGTCCTTTCACACTTTGGGACTGGGTGGTACATTGGATCAGACACTGTCCTTTCGCATTCTGGGACTGGTTGGGACAGTGGGTGAGACAGGGTCCTTTCACGCTCTAAGACGGAGTGGTACAGTGGGTCAGACACTGTCCTTCACACTCTAAGACGGAGTGGTACAGTGGGTCAGCCATTGTCCTTTCACACTCTGGGACTGGGTGGGACAGTGGGTCAGACACTGTCCTTTCACATTCTGTGACTGGGTGGTACAGTGGGTCAGACACTGTCCTTTCACATTCTGTGACTGGGTGGTAAAGTGGGTCAGACACTGTCCTTTCACATTCTGTGACTGGGTGGTGCAGTGGGTCAGACACTGTCCTTTCACACTCTGGCACTGGGTGGTACAGTGGGTCAGACACTGTCCTTTCACACTTTGGGACTGGGTGGTACATTGGATCAGACACTGTCCTTTCGCATTCTGGGACGGGTTGGGACAGTGGGTCAGACAGGGTCCTTTCACGCTCTAAGACGGAGTGGGACAGTGGGTCAGACACTGTCCTTTCACACTCTGGGACTGGGTGGGACAATGGGTCAGACAATGTCCTTTCACACCCTGGGACTGGGTGGTACAGTGGGTGAGACAGGGTCCTTCCACATTTGAAGACTGAGTGGTACAGTGGGTCAGACAGGGTCCTTTCACACTCGAAGACTGAGTGGTACAGTGGGTCAGACATTGTCCTTTCACACTCTGGGACTGGGTGGGACAGTGGGTCAGACACTGTCCTTTCACACTCTGGGACAGGGTGGTACAGTGGGTCAGACACTGTCCTTTCACACTCTGGGACTGGGTGATACAATGGGTCGGACACTGTCCTTAAACATTCTGGGACTGGGTGATACAATGGGTCAGACACTGTCCTTTCACATTCTGTGACTGGGTGGTACAGTGGGTCAGACACTGTCCTTTCACACACTGGGACTGGGTGGTACAATGGGTCGGACACTGTCCTTAAACATTCTGGGACTGGGTGATACAATGGGTCAGACACTGACCCTTCACATTCTGTGACAGGGTGGTACAGTGGGTCAGACACTGTCCTTTCACACTCTGGGACTGGGTGGTACATTGGGTCAGACACTGTCCTTTCACAATCTGGGACTGGGCAGGACAGTGGGTCCGACACTGTCCTTTCACACTCTGGGACTGGGTGGGACAGTGGGTCAGACAATGTCCTTTCACACCCTCGGACTGGGTGGTACAGTGGGTCAGACAGGGTCCTTTCACACTCTGGGACTGGGTGGTATCGTCGGTCAGACACTGTCCTTTCACACTCTGGGACTGTGTGGTAAAGTGGGTCAGACACTGTCCTTTCACAATCTGGGACTGGGTAGGACAGTGGGTCAGACACTGTCCTTTCACACTCTGGGACTGGGTTGGACAATGGGTCAGTCACTGTCCTTTCACACTCTGGAACTGGGTGGGACAGTGGGTCAGACACTGTCCTTTCACACTTTGGGACTGAGTGGTACAGTGGGTCAGACACTGTCCTTTCACACTCTGGAACTGGGTGGGACAGTGGGTCAGACACTGTCCTTTCACACTCTGGGACTGGGTGGGACAGTGGGTCAGACAATGTCCTTTCACACTCTGGGACTGGGTGGTATAGTGGGTCACACACTGTCCTTTCACAATCTGGGACTCGGCAGGACAGTGGGTCCGACACTGTCCTTTCACACTCTGGGACTAGGTGGTACAGTGGGTCAGACACTTTCCTTTCACACTCTGGGACTGGGTGGTACAGTGGGTCAGACACTGTCCTTTCACACTCTGGGACTGGGTGGGACAGTGGGTCCGACACTGTCCTTTCACACTCTGGGACTGGGTGGTACAGTGGGTCAGACACTGTCCTTTCACACTCTGGGACTGGGTGGGACAGTGGGTCAGACACTGTCCTTTCACACTCTGGGACTGGGTGATTCAGTGGGTCAGACACTGTCCTTTCACACTCGGGGAGTGGGCGGTACAGTGGGTCAGACACTCTCCTTTCACATTCTGGGACTGGGTGATACAGTGGGTCAGACACTGTCCTTTCACATTCTGTGACTAGGTGGTACAGTGGGTCAGGCACTGTCCTTTCACACTCTGGGACTGGGTGATACAGTGGGTCAGACACTGTCCTTTCACACTCTGGGATTGGGCGGTGCAGTGGGTCAGACACTCTCCTTTCACATTCTGGGACTGGGTGATGCAGTGGGTCAGACACCGTCCTTCCACATTCTGTGACTTGGTGGTACAGTGGGTCAGACACTGTCCTTTCACACTCTGGGACTGGGTGATACAGTGGGTCAGACACTGTCCTTTCACACTCTGGGAGTGGGCGGTACAGTGGGTCAGAAACTGTCCTTCCACTCTCTGGGACTGGGTGATACAATGGGTCAGACACTGTCCTTTCACATTCTGGGACTGGGTGGTACAGTGGGTCAGACACTGTCCTTTCACACTCTCGGACTGGGTGGTACATTGGGTCAGACACTGTCCTTTCGCATTCTGGGACTGGGTGGTACAGTGGGTCAGACAGGGTCCTTTCACACTCTGTGACTGGGTGGTACAGTAGGTCAGATATGGTCCTTTCACATTCTGGGACTGGGTGATACAGTGGGTCAGACACTGTCCTTTCACATTCTGGGACTGGGTGGTACATTGGGTCAGACACTGTCCTTTCACACTCTGGGACTGGGTGGTACAGTGGGTCAGACACTGTCCTTTCACACTCTGGGACTGGGTGGTATAGTGGGTCAGACACTGTCCTTTCACAATCTGGGACTGGGTGGTACATTGGGTCAGACACTGTCCTTTCACACTCTGGGACTGGGTGGGACAGTGGGTCAGACAATGTCCTTTCACACCCTCGGACTGGGTGGTGCAGTGGGTCAGACACTGTCCTTTCACACTCTGGGACTGGGTGGGACAGTGGGTCAGACAATGTCCTTTCACACCCTCGGACTGGGTGGTGCAGTGGGTCAGACACTGTCCTTTCACAATCTGGGACTGGGCAGGACAGTGGGTCCGACACTGTCCTTTCACACTCTGGGACTGGGTGGGACAGTGGGTCAGACACTGTCCTTTCACACTCTGGGACTGTGTGGTGCAGTGGGTCAGACACTGTCCTTTCACAATCTGGGACTGGGCAGGACAGTGGGTCAGACAATGTCCTTTCACACCCTCGGACTGGGTGGTGCAGTGGGTCAGACACTGTCCTTTCACAATCTGGGACTGGGCAGGACAGTGGGTCAGACAATGTCCTTTCACACCCTCGGACTGGGTGGTGCAGTGGTTCAGACACTGTCCTTTCACACTCTGGGACTGTGTGGTATCGATGGTCAGACACTGTCCTTTCACACTCTGGGACTGAGTGGGGCAGTGGGTCAGACACTGTCCTTTCACACTCTGGGACTGGGTGGTATCGATGGTCAGACACTGTCCTTTCACACTCTGGGACTGAGTGGGGCAGTGGGTCAGACACTGTCCTTTCACAATCTGGGACTGTGTGGTATCGATGGTCAGACACTGTCCTTTCACAATCTGGGACTGTGTGGTATCGATGGTCAGACACTGTCCTTTCACACTCTGGGACTGAGTGGGGCAGTGGGTCAGACACTGTCCTTTCACACTCTGGGACTGGGTTGGACAATGGGTCAGTCACTGTCCTTTCACACTCTGGGACTCGGTGGGACAGTGGGTCAGACACTGTCCTTTCACACTCTGGGACTGGGTGGGACAGTGGGTCAGGCACTGTCCTTTTACACTCTGGGACTGGGTGGGACAGTGGGTCAGACAATGTCCTTTCACACCCTGGGACTAGGTGGTACAGTGGGTGTAACAGGGTACTTTCACACTCGAAGACTGAGTGGTACAGTGGGTCAGACACTGTCCTTTCACACTCTGGGACTGGGTGGTATAGTGGGTCAGACACTGTCCTTTCACAATCTGGGACTCGGCAGGACAGTGGGTCCGACACTGTCCTTTCACACTCTGGGACTGGGTGGTACAGTGGGTCAGACACTGTCCTTTCACACTCTGGGACTGGGTGGTACAGTGGGTCAGACACTGTCCTTTCACACTCTGGGACTGAGTGGTACAGTGGGTCAGACACTGTCCTTTCACACTCTGGGACTGGGTGGTATAGTGGGTCAGACACTGTCCTTTCTCAATCTGGGACTGGGCAGGACAGTGGGTCCGACACTGTCCTTTCACACTCTGGGACTGGGTGGTACAGTGGGTCAGACACTGTCCTTTCACACTCTGGGACTGGGTGGGACAGTGGGTCAGACACTGTCCTTTCACACTCTGGGACTGGGTGATTCAGTGGGTCAGACACTGTCCTTTCACACTCGGGGACTGGGTGATTCAGTGGGTCAGACACTGTCCTTTCACACTCGGGGAGTGGGTGGTACAGTGGGTCAGACACTCTCCTTTCACATTCTGGGACTGGGTGATACAGTGGGTCAGACACTGTCCTTTCACATTCTGTGACTAGGTGGTACAGTGGGTCAGACACTGTCCTTTCACACTCTGGGACTGGGTGATACAGTGGGTCAGACACTGTCTTTTCACACTCTGGGATTGGGCGGTACAGTGGGTCAGACACTCTCCTTTCACATTCTGGGACTGGGTGATACAGTGGGTCAGACACTGTCCTTTCACATTCTGTGACTAGGTGGTACAGTGGGTCCGATACTGTCCTTTCACACTCAGGGACTGGGTGATACAGTGGGTCAGACGCTGTCCTTTCACACTCTGGGAGTGGGCGGTACAGTGGGTCAGTAACTGTCCTTTCACACTCTGGGACTGGGTGGCACATTGGGTCAGACACTGTCCTTTCGCATTCTGGGACTGGGTGGTACAGTGGGTCAGACAGGGTCCTTTCACACTCTGGGACTGGGTGGGACAGTGGGTCAGACACTGTCCTTTCACACACTGGGATTGGCTGATACAGTCGGTCAGACACTGTCCTTTCACATTCTGGGACTGGGTGGTACAGTGGGTCAGACACTGTCCTTTCACACTCTGTCACTGGTTGGTACAGTGGGTCAGACTCTGTCCTTACACACTCTGCCACTGGGTGGTACAGTGGGTCAGACACTGTCCTTTCACACTCTGGGACTGGGTGGTACATTGGGTCAGACACTGTCCTTTCGCATTCTGGGACTGGGTGGTTCAGTAGGTCAGACAGGGTCCTTTCACACTCTGGGACTGGGTGGGACAGTGGGTCAGACACTGTCCTTTCACACACTGGGATTGGGTGATACAGTCGGTCAGACACTGTCCTTTCACATTCTGGAACTGGGTGGTACAGTGGGTCAGACACTGTCCTTTCACACTATGGCACTGGGTGGTGCAGTGGGTCAGACACTGTCCTTTCACACTCTGGCACTGGGTGGTACAGTGGGTCAGACACTGTCCTTTCACACTTTGGGACTGGGTGGTACATTGGATCAGACACTGTCCTTTCGCATTCTGGGACTGGTTGGGACAGTGGGTGAGACAGGGTCCTTTCACGCTCTAAGACGGAGTGGTACAGTGGGTCAGACACTGTCCTTCACACTCTAAGACGGAGTGGTACAGTGGGACAGCCATTGTCCTTACACACTCTGGGACTGGGTGGGACAGTGGGTCAGACACTGTCCTTTCACATTCTGTGACTGGGTGGTACAGTGGGTCAGACACTGTCCTTTCACATTCTGTGACTGGGTGGTAAAGTGGGTCAGACACTGTCCTTTCACATTCTGTGACTGGGTGGTGCAGTGGGTCAGACACTGTCCTTTCACACTCTGGCACTGGGTGGTACAGTGGGTCAGACACTGTCCTTTCACACTTTGGGACTGGGTGGTACATTGGATCAGACACTGTCCTTTCGCATTCTGGGACTGGTTGGGACAGTGGGTCAGACAGGGTCCTTTCACGCTCTAAGACGGAGTGGGACAGTGGGTCAGACACTGTCCTTTCACACTCTGGGACTGGGTGGGACAATGGGTCAGACAATGTCCTTTCACACCCTGGGACTGGGTGGTACAGTGGGTGAGACAGGGTCCTTCCACATTTGAAGACTGAGTGGTACAGTGGGTCAGACAGGGTCCTTTCACACTCGAAGACTGAGTGGTACAGTGGGTCAGACATTGTCCTTTCACACTCTGGGACTGGGTGGGACAGTGGGTCAGACACTGTCCTTTCACACTCTGGGACAGGGTGGTACAGTGGGTCAGACACTGTCCTTTCACACTCTGGGACTGGGTGATACAATGGGTCGGACACTGTCCTTAAACATTCTGGGACTGGGTGATACAATGGGTCAGACACTGTCCTTTCACATTCTGTGACTGGGTGGTACAGTGGGTCAGACACTGTCCTTTCACACACTGGGACTGGGTGGTACAGTGGGCCAGACACTGTCCTTTCACATTCTGTGACTGGGTGGTACAGTGGGTCAGACACTGTCCTTTCACACTCTGGGACTGGGTGATACAATGGGTCGGACACTGTCCTTAAACATTCTGGGACTGGGTGATACAATGGGTCAGACACTGACCCTTCACATTCTGTGACAGGGTGGTACAGTGGGTCAGACACTGTCCTTTCACACTCTGGGACTGGGTGGTACATTGGGTCAGACACTGTCCTTTCACAATCTGGGACTGGGCAGGACAGTGGGTCCGACACTGTCCTTTCACACTCTGGGACTGGGTGGGACAGTGGGTCAGACAATGTCCTTTCACACCCTCGGACTGGGTGGTGCAGTGGGTCAGACAGGGTCCTTTCACACTCTGGGACTGGGTGGTATCGTCGGTCAGACACTGTCCTTTCACACTCTGGGACTGTGTGGTAAAGTGGGTCAGACACTGTCCTTTCACAATCTGGGACTGGGTAGGACAGTGGGTCAGACACTGTCCTTTCACACTCTGGGACTGGGTTGGACAATGGGTCAGTCACTGTCCTTTCACATTCTGTGACTGGTGGTACAGTGGGTCAGACACTGTCCTTTCACATTCTGTGACTGGGTGGTACAGTAGGTCAGACATGGTCCTTTCACATTCTGGGACTGGGTGATACAATGGGTCAGACACTGTCCTTTCACACTCTGGGACTGGGTGATACAGTGGGTCAGACACTGTCCTTTCACATTCTGGGACTGGGTGGTACATTGGGTCAGACACTGTCCTTTCACACTCTGGGACTGGGTGGTATAGTGGGTCAGACACTGTCCTTTCACAATCTGGGACTGGGCAGGACAGTGGGTCCGACACTGTCCTTTCACACTCTGGGACTGGGTGGGACAGTCGGTCAGACAATGTCCTTTCACACCCTCGGACTGGGTGGTGCAGTGGGTCAGACAGGGTCTTTTCACACTCTGCGACTGGGTGGTATCGTTGGTCAGACACTGTCCTTTCACACTCTGGGACTGAGTGGGGCAGTGGGTCAGACACTGTCCTTTCACAATCTGGGACTGTGTGGTATAGTGGGTCAGACACTGTCCTTTCACAATCTGGGACTGGGTAGGACAGTGGGTCCGACACTGTCCTTTCACACTCTGGGACTGGGTTGGACAGTGGGTCAGACACTGTCCTTTCACACTCTGGGACTGGGTGGGACAGTGGGTCAGGCACTGTCCTTTTACACTCTGGGACTGGGTGGGACAGTGGGTCAGACAATGTCCTTTCACACCCTGGGACTAGGTGGTACAGTGGGTGTAACAGGGTACTTTCACACTCGAAGACTGAGTGCTACAGTGGGTCAGACACTGTCCTTTCACACTCTGGGACTCGGCAGGACAGTGGGTCCGCCACTGTCCTTTCACACTCTGGGACTGGGTGGGACAGTGGGTCAGACAGGGTCCTTTCACACTCTGGGACTGGGTGGGACAGTGGGTCAGACACTGTCCTTTCACACACTAGGATTGGGTGATACAGTCGGTCAGACACTGTCCTTTCACATTCTGGGACTGGGTGGTACAGTGGGTCAGACACTGTCCTTTCACACTATGGCACTGGGTGTTACAGTGGGTCAGACACTGTCCTTTCACACTCTGGCACTGGGTGGTACAGTGGGTCAGACACTGTCCTTTCACACTCTGGGACTGGGTGGTACATTGGATCAGACACTGTCCTTTCGCATTCTGGGACTGGTTGGGACAGTGGGTCAGACAGGGTCCTTTCACGCTCTAAGACGGAGTGGTACAGTGGGTCAGACATTATCCTTTCACACTCTGGGACTGGGTGGGACACTGGGTCAGACACTGTCCTTTCACATTCTGTGACTGGGTGGTACAGTGGGTCAGACACTGTCCTTTCACATTCTGTGACTGGGTGGTACAGTAGGTCAGACATGGTCCTTTCACATTCTGGGACTGGGTGATACAATGGGTCAGACACTGTCCTTTCACACTCTGGGACTGGGTGATACAGTGGGTCAGACACTGTCCTTTCACAATCTGGGACTCGGCAGGACAGTGGGTCCGACACTGTCCTTTCACACTCTGGGACTGGGTGGGACAGTCGGTCAGACAATGTCCTTTCACACCCTCGGACTGGGTGGTGCAGTGGGTCAGACAGGGTCTTTTCACACTCTGCGACTGGGTGGTATCGTTGGTCAGACACTGTCCTTTCACACTCTGGGACTGAGTGGGGCAGTGGGTCAGACACTGTCCTTTCACATTCTGTGACTGGGTGGTACAGTGGGTCAGACACTGTCCTTTCACACTCTGCGACTGGGTGATACAGTGGGTCAGACACTGTCCTTTCACACTCTGGGACTGGGCGGTACAGTGGGTCAGAAACTGTCCTTCCACTCTCTGGGACTGGGTGATACAATGGGTCAGACACTGTCCTTTCACATTCTGGGACTGGGTGGGACAGTGGGTCAGACACAGTCCTTTCACACTCTGGGACTGGGTGGTACACTGGGTCAGACACTGTCCTTTCACACACTGGGATTGGGTGATACAGTCGGTCAGACACTGTCCTTTCACATTCTGGGACTGGGTGGTACAGTGGGTCAGACACTGTCCTTTCACACTCTGACACTGGGTGGTACAGTGGGTCAGACTCTGTCCTTTCACACTCTGCCACTGGGTGGTACAGTGGGTCAGACACTGTCCTTTCACACTCTGGGACTGGGTGGTACATAAGGTCAGACACTGTCCTTTCGCTTTCTGGGACTGGGTGGTACAGTGGGTCAGACAGGGTCCTTTCACACTCTGGGACTGGGTGGGACAGTGGGTCAGACAGGGTCCTTTCACACTCTGGGACTGGGTGGGACAGTGGGTCAGACACTGTCCTTTCACACACTAGGATTGGGTGATACAGTCGGTCAGACACTGTCCTTTCACATTCTGGGACTGGGTGGTACAGTGGGTCAGACACTGTCCTTTCACACTATGGCACTGGGTGTTACAGTGGGTCAGACACTGTCCTTTCACACTCTGGCACTGGGTGGTACAGTGGGTCAGACACTGTCCTTTCACACTCTGGGACTGGGTGGTACATTGGATCAGACACTGTCCTTTCGCATTCTGGGACTGGTTGGGACAGTGGGTCAGACAGGGTCCTTTCACGCTCTAAGACGGAGTGGTACAGTGGGTCAGACATTATCCTTTCACACTCTGGGACTGGGTGGGACACTGGGTCAGACACTGTCCTTTCACATTCTGTGACTGGGTGGTACAGTGGGTCAGACACTGTCCTTTCACATTCTGTGACTGGGTGGTACAGTAGGTCAGACAGGGTCCTTTCACGCTCTAAGACGGAGTGGGACAGTGGGTCAGACACTGTCCTTTCACACTCTGGGACTGGGTGGGACAATGGGTCAGACAATGTCCTTTCACACCCTGGGACTGGGTGGTACAGTGGGTGAGACAGGGTCCTTCCACATTCGAAGACTGAGTGGTACAGTGGGTCAGACAGGGTCCTTTCACACTCGAAGACTGAGTGGTACAGTGGGTCAGACATTGTCCTTTCACACTCTGGGACTGGGTGGGACAGTGGGTCAGACACTGTCCTTTCACACTCTGGGACAGGGTGGTACAGTGGGTCAGACACTGTCCTTTCACATTCTGTGACTGGGTGGTACAGTGGGTCAGACACTGTCCTTTCACACACTGGGACTGGGTGGTACAATGGGTCGGACACTGTCCTTAAACATTCTGGGACTGGGTGATACAATGGGTCAGACACTGACCCTTCACATTCTGTGACAGGGTGGTACAGTGGGTCAGACACTGTCCTTTCACACTCTGGGACTGGGTGGTACATTGGGTCAGACACTGTCCTTTCACAATCTGGGACTGGGCAGGACAGTGGGTCCGACACTGTCCTTTCACACTCTGGGACTGGGTGGGACAGTGGGTCAGACAATGTCCTTTCACACCCTCGGACTGGGTGGTGCAGTGGGTCAGACAGGGTCCTTTCACACTCTGGGACTGGGTGGTATCGTCGGTCAGACACTGTCCTTTCACACTCTGGGACTGTGTGGTAAAGTGGGTCAGACACTGTCCTTTCACAATCTGGGACTGGGTGGGACAGTGGGTCCGACACTGTCCTTTCACACTCTGGAACTGGGTGGGACAGTGGGTCAGACACTGTCCTTTCACACTCTGGGACTGGGTGGGACAGTGGGTCAGACAATGTCCTTTCACACTCTGGGACTGGGTGGTATAGTGGGTCACACACTGTCCTTTCACAATCTGGGACTCGGCAGGACAGTGGGTCCGACACTGTCCTTTCACACTCTGGGACTGGGTGGTACAGTGGGTCAGACACTGTCCTTTCACACTCTGGGACTGGGTGGGACAGTGGGTCAGACACTGTCCTTTCACACTCTGGGACTGGGTGATTCAGTGGGTCAGACACTTTCCTTTCACACTCTGGGACTGGGTGGTACAGTGGGTCAGACACTGTCCTTTCACACTCTGGGACTGGGTGGGACAGTGGGTCCGACACTGTCCTTTCACACTCTGGGACTGGGTGGTACAGTGGGTCAGACACTGTCCTTTCACACTCTGGGACTGGGTGGGACAGTGGGTCAGACACTGTCCTTTCACACTCTGGGACTGGGTGATTCAGTGGGTCAGACACTGTCCTTTCACACTCGGGGAGTGGGCGGTACAGTGGGTCAGACACTCTCCTTTCACATTCTGGGACTGGGTGATACAGTGGGTCAGACACTGTCCTTTCACATTCTGTGACTAGGTGGTACAGTGGGTCAGGCACTGTCCTTTCACACTCTGGGACTGGGTGATACAGTGGGTCAGACACTGTCCTTTCACACTCTGGGATTGGGCAGTGCAGTGGGTCAGACACTCTCCTTTCACATTCTGGGACTGGGTGATGCAGTGGGTCAGACACCGTCCTTCCACATTCTGTGACTTGGTGGTACAGTGGGTCAGACACTGTCCTTTCACACTCTGGGACTGGGTGATACAGTGGGTCAGACACTGTCCTTTCACACTCTGGGAGTGGGCGGTACAGTGGGTCAGAAACTGTCCTTCCACTCTCTGGGACTGGGTGATACAATGGGTCAGACACTGTCCTTTCACATTCTGGGACTGGGTGGTACAGTGGGTCAGACACTGTCCTTTCACACTCTCGGACTGGGTGGTACATTGGGTCAGACACTGTCCTTTCGCATTCTGGGACTGGGTGGTATAGTGGGTCAGACAGGGTCCTTTCACACTCTGGGACTGGGTGGGACAGTGGGTCAGACACTGTCCTTTCACACACTGGGATTGGGTGATACAGTCGGTCAGACACAGTCCTTTCACATTCTGGGACTGGGTGGTACAGAGGGTCAGACACTGTCCATTCACACTCTGGGAGTGGGCAGTACGGGGGGTCAGACACTCTCCTTTCACATTCTGGGACTGGGTGATACAGTGGGTCAGACACTGTCCTTTCACATTCTGTGACTGGGTGGTACAGTGGGTCAGACACTGTCCTTTCACACTCTGGGACTGGGTGATACAGTGGGTCAGACACTGTCCTTTCACACTCTGGGAGTGGGCGGTACAGTGGGTCAGAAACTGTCCTTCCACTCTCTGGGACTGGGTGATACAATGGGTCAGACACTGTCCTTTCACATTCTGGGACTGGGTGGGACAGTGGGTCAGACACAGTCCTTTCACACTCTGGGACTGGGTGGTACACTGGGTCAGACACTGTCCTTTCACACACTGGGATTGGGTGATACAGTCGGTCAGACACTTTCCTTTCACACTCTGGGACTGGGTGGTACAGTGGGTCAGACACTGTCCTTTCACACTCTGGGACTGGGTGGGACAGTGGGTCCGACACTGTCCTTTCACACTCTGGGACTGGGTGGTACAGTGGGTCAGACACTGTCCTTTCACACTCTGGGACTGGGTGGGACAGTGGGTCAGACACTGTCCTTTCACACTCTGGGACTGGGTGATTCAGTGGGTCAGACACTGTCCTTTCACACTCGGGGAGTGGGCGGTACAGTGGGTCAGACACTCTCCTTTCACATTCTGGGACTGGGTGATACAGTGGGTCAGACACTGTCCTTTCACATTCTGTGACTAGGTGGTACAGTGGGTCAGGCACTGTCCTTTCACACTCTGGGACTGGGTGATACAGTGGGTCAGACACTGTCCTTTCACACTCTGGGATTGGGCGGTGCAGTGGGTCAGACACTCTCCTTTCACATTCTGGGACTGGGTGATGCAGTGGGTCAGACACCGTCCTTCCACATTCTGTGACTTGGTGGTACAGTGGGTCAGACACTGTCCTTTCACACTCTGGGACTGGGTGATACAGTGGGTCAGACACTGTCCTTTCACACTCTGGGAGTGGGCGGTACAGTGGGTCAGAAACTGTCCTTCCACTCTCTGGGACTGGGTGATACAATGGGTCAGACACTGTCCTTTCACATTCTGGGACTGGGTGGTACAGTGGGTCAGACACTGTCCTTTCACACTCTCGGACTGGGTGGTACATTGGGTCAGACACTGTCCTTTCGCATTCTGGGACTGGGTGGTACAGTGGGTCAGACAGGGTCCTTTCACACTCTGGGACTGGGTGGGACAGTGGGTCAGACACTGTCCTTTCACACACTGGGATTGGGTGATACAGTCGGTCAGACACAGTCCTTTCACATTCTGGGACTGGGTGGTACAGAGGGTCAGACACTGTCCTTTCACACTCTGGGAGTGGGCAGTACGGGGGGTCAGACACTCTCCTTTCACATTCTGGGACTGGGTGATACAGTGGGTCAGACACTGTCCTTTCACATTCTGTGACTGGGTGGTACAGTGGGTCAGACACTGTCCTTTCACACTCTGGGACTGGGTGATACAGTGGGTCAGACACTGTCCTTTCACACTCTGGGAGTGGGCGGTACAGTGGGTCAGAAACTGTCCTTCCACTCTCTGGGACTGGGTGATACAATGGGTCAGACACTGTCCTTTCACATTCTGGGACTGGGTGGGACAGTGGGTCAGACACAGTCCTTTCACACTCTGGGACTGGGTGGTACACTGGGTCAGACACTGTCCTTTCACACACTGGGATTGGGTGATACAGTCGGTCAGACACTGTCCTTTCACATTCTGGGACTGGGTGGTACAGTGGGTCAGACACTGTCCTTTCACACTCTGACACTGGGTGGTACAGTGGGTCAGACTCTGTCCTTTCACACTCTGCCACTGGGTGGTACAGTGGGTCAGACACTGTCCTTTCACACTCTGGGACTGGGTGGTACATAAGGTCAGACACTGTCCTTTCGCATTCTGGGACTGGGTGGTACAGTGGGTCAGACAGGGTCCTTTCACACTCTGGGACTGGGTGGGACAGTGGGTCAGACAGGGTCCTTTCACACTCTGGGACTGGGTGGGACAGTGGGTCAGACACTGTCCTTTCACACACTAGGATTGGGTGATACAGTCGGTCAGACACTGTCCTTTCACATTCTGGGACTGGGTGGTACAGTGGGTCAGACACTGTCCTTTCACACTATGGCACTGGGTGTTACAGTGGGTCAGACACTGTCCTTTCACACTCTGGCACTGGGTGGTACAGTGGGTCAGACACTGTCCTTTCACACTCTGGGACTGGGTGGTACATTGGATCAGACACTGTCCTTTCGCATTCTGGGACTGGTTGGGACAGTGGGTCAGACAGGGTCCTTTCACGCTCTAAGACGGAGTGGTACAGTGGGTCAGACATTATCCTTTCACACTCTGGGACTGGGTGGGACACTGGGTCAGACACTGTCCTTTCACATTCTGTGACTGGTGGTACAGTGGGTCAGACACTGTCCTTTCACATTCTGTGACTGGGTGGTACAGTAGGTCAGACACTGTCCTTTCACATTCTGGGACTGGGTGGTACAATGGGTCAGACACTGTCCTTTCACACTCTGGGACTGGGTGATACAGTGGGTCAGACACTGTCCTTTCACATTCTGGGACTGGGTGGTACATTGGGTCAGACAATGTCCTTTCACACTCTGGGACTGGGTGGTATAGTGGGTCAGACACTGTCCTTTCACAATCTGGGACTGGGCAGGACAGTGGGTCCGACACTGTCCTTTCACACTCTGGGACTGGGTGGGACAGTCGGTCAGACAATGTCCTTTCACACCCTCGGACTGGGTGGTGCAGTGGGTCAGACAGGGTCTTTTCACACTCTGCGACTGGGTGGTATCGTTGGTCAGACACTGTCCTTTCACACTCTGGGACTGAGTGGGGCAGTGGGTCAGACACTGTCCTTTCACAATCTGGGACTGTGTGGTATAGTGGGTCAGACACTGTCCTTTCACAATCTGGGACTGGGTAGGACAGTGGGTCCGACACTGTCCTTTCACACTCTGGGACTGGGTTGGACAATGGGTCAGTCACTGTCCTTTCACACTCTGGGACTGGGTGGGACAGTGGGTCAGACACTGTCCTTTCACACTCTGGGACTGGGTGGGACAGTGGGTCAGGCACTGTCCTTTTACACTCTGGGACTGGGTGGGACAGTGGGTCAGACAATGTCCTTTCACACCCTGGGACTAGGTGGTACAGTGGGTGTAACAGGGTACTTTCACACTCGAAGACTGAGTGCTACAGTGGGTCAGACACTGTCCTTTCACACTCTGGGACTCGGCAGGACAGTGGGTCCGCCACTGTCCTTTCACACTCTGGGACTGGGTGGGACAGTGGGTCAGACAGGGTCCTTTCACACTCTGGGACTGGGTGGGACAGTGGGTCAGACACTGTCCTTTCACACACTAGGATTGGGTGATACAGTCGGTCAGACACTGTCCTTTCACATTCTGGGACTGGGTGGTACAGTGGGTCAGACACTGTCCTTTCACACTATGGCACTGGGTGTTACAGTGGGTCAGACACTGTCCTTTCACACTCTGGCACTGGGTGGTACAGTGGGTCAGACACTGTCCTTTCACACTCTGGGACTGGGTGGTACATTGGATCAGACACTGTCCTTTCGCATTCTGGGACTGGTTGGGACAGTGGGTCAGACAGGGTCCTTTCACGCTCTAAGACGGAGTGGTACAGTGGGTCAGACATTATCCTTTCACACTCTGGGACTGGGTGGGACACTGGGTCAGACACTGTCCTTTCACATTCTGTGACTGGGTGGTACAGTGGGTCAGACAC